>NC_086444.1:375751939-376116939 GCF_028390025.1 Pseudophryne corroboree | reverse complement strand
TGTCCGTGTCGGTATCTGTGTCTGCCAACTGAGCAAATGAACGTTTATGTGACCCCGAGGGGGTCTGGACCTGTGATAACACATCCTCCACAGATTTCTTCCATGCCTGGTTCTGAGATTCAGATTTATCCAATCTCTTATTAACAAGAACCACATTAGCATTCAAGGCATTCAACACATTTACCCAATCAGGAGTCGGTGGTGCCGACAGGGTCACTCCCACAGACGTTTCTGTCCCTATTACAGTCTCCTCCTGGGAAGAGCACTCAGCCTCAGACATGCCGACACATGTGTACCGACACCCACAGACACACTGGGCAAATAGGGGACAGACACACAGTAACGCCTGTCAGAGAAATACAGAGTGAGTTTGCCAGCTCACAACCCAGCGCTCAATCCCAGAACTGAAACTCTAATATAAAGCCCGAGACCAGTACCGTTTTTATATTTGCACCAAATTATGTGTCCCCCCCCCCCCCCCCGTTTTGCACCCTGTTACTTGTGCAGCAGTGTTTGGAGGAGAGGACCAGCGTCTCTGCAGCTTCTGTGAAGAGAAAATGGCACTGGTAAGAGCTGTGAGGGCTAAGCCTCGCCCCCTTAATGGCGCGCTTCAGCCCCGCTATTTTCTTAATATAATATACTGGCGGGGGTTCGGATTTTGTGCCCAGGCACTATATTCCACTTTTGCCAGCCTGAAAATTAGGATTTTATGCTGCCCAGGGTTCCCCTCCCCCCTCCCCCCCCCCCCCTCCCCTGTTGCCAGCAGTCTCCCTGAAAATAAAAAACCTAACATAAAGTCTTTTCAGAGAAACTCAGTAGAGCTCCCCTGTGTGTGACCAGTCTCCCTGGGCACAATTCTAAAACTGCAGTCTGGAGGAGGGGCATAGAGGGAGGAGCCAGTTCACGCCCCTTCAAAGTCTTAAAGTGCCCATGACTCCTGCGGATCCCGTCTATACCCCATGGTTCTTGAAGTGTCCCCAGCATCCTCTAGGACATATGAGAAAGCTTAATGTAATAGATATTTATGAGCAGAGATAAATGTCAAGGGATGTTCAGCAGCACCTAGTTGCAATTTTTTAATTTTTATTGGGGGGAATGACATTGTACCATGGAGCAGAACACTCTGGATACCCTTGCTACCAATCATTGGGCCTAATTCAGATCTGATTGCAGCAGCATATTTGTTGGCAAATGGGCAAAACCATGTGCACTGCAGGTGTGGCAGATATAACATGTGCAGAGAGTTAAGGGCCCCATACACTAGAACGATATGTCTGAGGCTGAAGTCTGAGGCAATTTCCCTTGAACTCTCCCCGGAGCTTCGCGGGAGTGGTTCCATGCGATTCCAAATGATTTGGTATCGCAGGCGATTTATCGCAATGCATTCACATGTACCATAACATATATCTGATGGCCTGGATTAGGGTGCTAGCCCAAAGGCATATTATAACTAGCAGCAGCCATTAGCCCTGTGGACATAGGCGTGCGCAGCACATTTTATTAGGGGGTGCACTGTTGGAGGGGTGTGTCTAGCACCACCTTTTGGGCGTGTCTAGCACCATCTATTGACGGTCAACGCAATATAAAATATCCACCCTTGTAGCAATCCTAATAAAGGAGATACATTTGCACCAAACAAACACCCCTGATGGCACTCTGCAATTACACTGCTCCTCCTCAGCCTGGTCTGGCTCCCCCTCTCTTTCCCCTGCAAGCTGCAGCAGCTTACTTACAAGTCAGTCACTCACCGACAGTCGCAGACTAGTACTGCTGCTGCTGGAAAAAAACGAGTGACGTGTCAATGTTGCTGCCGACCGCCTGCCAGTATTGAATTTGTCTTCCTAAGAGGAACGCTGGCCGCATGCTGCTCCTCATCAGTGGCTGGTGTTGTCATAGCATAGAAGGAGATAGGTGGGCATGTGGCGGGTGGGCGTGCGAGCAGCATGACGTCATCACGTCACATCACGCAGTTTTTGTACATGGAGGTGGAGCTGGGAGTTTGAAAGCCGGTGTCAGTGGCACCCTTGATTAACCCAGGCATCCAGTCAGTAATGCAGTCCTGACAGGGTGCAGCGCAGAGGGGACAGTAATCAGCCTGCTTGGCTATCGCTGCATCAGGCATGTGATGCATCAGGCATGTGAGATCTGGGTGCCAGACATTAGGGGGTGCCTGTGCGCACCAGGCACCCCCCCTGCGCACACCTATGCCTGTGGACACTGCAGCTATAGAATATGTGATTGGCTGGATTGGTGCTACGGGGGTGAGCAAAATAGGCATATAAATAGCAGCAGCCATTTTAGCCATGTGCACACTGCTGCTCTGTGATTAGTGAGGCTGATTTATACCTTCTGAGCATTCCACATTGCTACTGTGCTTTGCTATGTTCGGCTTTTCTGAACAAAGTGCTCTTTATCCTGTTCTGTGATTGATTCCTACAGGTATCAACTTGTTAGCCTATGGCTATATGAAGCTGAAACGTGACAGAGATCTGAAACGGAAGAGGCAGAGATCTGTTTGGAGCAAGGAGTGGCTGTTGAAGAGGGGGAGGATACCGTGATATTATAAGCCGGCATAGTGTGACACGGCTTATAATATCACGGTATCCTGCTTTTACCCAATAGGGATTTATTTACCATTTATTCATTCAAGGATGAGTTTGTCATTCCATACTAATTAATTCATTTAACACAAGCACGTAAATCCCTGATCAGGGTTTTTTAATCAGCACCAAGCACTTTATTGATTGCACTCAGTGCACCTGTTTGGATAAGTGCTTTTATCCATCTTATAATAATGTTTTTGATCACTAGATGGCGATAAAGAGCCACACATTATTTTATTCCACTATATTGTCAATCATTTTTATGTATATGTTCACAAAAATGTGTTTGTTTAGTCATGTTTATTTGGTAGTAATGATTCCCTTTTGTTTCTCAGGTTACATAGCGATGTGACGCTTGCAGCCGCATCGCTATGGAAACCTAAACAGCTCCGTCGTTGTGGGCCGGCGAACGTCACTTCCGGCGTGACGTCACAGTCGAGACCGGAAGTGGGACGGAAAACGCAGAGACACACGATGGGAGGCGGCAAAAGCGACCTGGGGACCTGTAAGTTTATGTATGTTAGTATTTAAGCAGTCTGTTCAGCACTGTTATGTGTGTCCTGATGACAGGGGGCAGTACCCCGAAACGTTGAAGAATAAAGCACCTTGTTTTTTCACTGAGATGATAGTCCAGGAGTGACTCTGTTATTGGGAGAGTGTATATATATATATATATATATATATATATATATATAGTTCTATAGAGAGATACGGCACTCCAGGACTTGATGAAACATGCTGTTAGCAACCTCAGAAAAAGCTGTCAGCACAGCATAACAGGGACGTGCAGTCAGGGGAGGCAGTGCCTCCCCTGTCATTACTGAGTGAAACAATACAAGGAAGATACTTATGACACATATACTGTGTCATAAGTATCTTTGTTATATTTTTGTATTCATTTTTAGACATTTAAATCGTTTTGGAGGCACTGATAACAGTGCCTCCCGTTGTCAATGGGAATGGGGATAATGCGGGGGGCGGGGCCAAGCACTGGGCTCTAAAAGCCCATTGATAAAGTACATGAAAGCGGCACTAGAATAAGTGCCTCGTTGAGAGGGGCACATGTGATGGGACAGCGGATCCAGGGCTGGATCCGCTAGTCCAATCACACAGGCGCTGCGGTATGAGCGCTCACCTCCCGTCGCTGTAAGCTCCCGTCCCGTCGCTGTAAGCTCCGAGTCCTCGGTGATGTGATGCAGGCGCTTCCGCCCCCCCTCCCGTGTCACATTCTCCCTGCGCCGGACCGAGGCCGTGATGTGATGCGGGCGCTTCCGCCCCCCCTCCCGTGTCACACTCTCCCTGCACCGGACTGAGTGATGCCTCCTATGTCACATTCTCCCTGCGCCGGACCGAGGCCGTGATGTGATGCGGGAGCTTCCGCCCCCCCTCCCGTGTCACACTCTCCCTGCACCAGACTGAGTGATGCCTCCTATGTCACATTCTCCCTGCGCCGGACCGAGGCCGTGATGTGATGCGGGAGCTTCCGCGCCCCCCGTCCTGTGGCACGCTCTCCCTGCGCCGGACCGATGCCTAAGTGAAGGAGCAGCTGGAGGCCGTGATGTCCCCCCCTCCTGTGGCACACTCTCCCTGCGCCGGGCAGATGCTAAAGAAAAGGAACAGCTGGAGGCCGGCTGCACCTTCATCCAGGTCAGTGTCAGTCTCCCCCCTCTCCCCCTCCTCTGTATTTCTGTTGTTCTGATTCTCTCTCTATTTTTCTGTTTCCCTCTCTGTCGGTCTCTTAAGGTGGGTACACACTGGCCGATATATCGCGGGTCCGTCGGCCAGTGTGTACGGGCGATATTTCTGTGAACTCCGTTGTTCACAGACATATCGCGTCAGCCCTGGAACACAGCCGACGGCCAATAAATCTACCGATATATTGGCGCGTCGTTGTGTGTGTACGGGCGACCAGCCGGCTGCCCGTACACATGCTGCGGCAGCCGGCGGTGATTGACAGCCGAACTGGGCGGGCGTGTGTACACGTCCGCCCAGTTCATGACGTCAGTCCCCGCCGTATCGGGCAGTGTGTATGCACAGCACACTGCCCGATCCGTCCATAGATATATCTGACGATCAATTGATCGGCAGATATATCTATCAGTGTGTACCCACCTTATCACCTGCTTAGTCTTTCTCTCAGTGTCACTCGGTGTGTGTTTTCTCTCTCTCTATTTTTTTTCTCTCTCTCTTCTCTACAGGTACCCCTATTGGATTCAAGTGGACGTGATTCTCGGCGTAGTATGTAGGTAAGTAATCTCTCTCTCTTTCTCTCTCTCATTTTTACAGGTACCCCTAATTGGATTCTACTGGACAAGTGGACGTGATTCTCGGCATGGGATGTAGGTAAGTAATCTCTCTCATTTTTACAGGTACCGCTAAGTGGATTCTACTGGACAAGTGGACGTGATTCTCGGCGTTGGATGTAGGTAAGTATGTGTGAGTGTGTAAGTGTGTTTTAATAAAGTTTTACTTTCACGGTGTGTGTGTTGTGTTTTTATTTGGGTATTTTTGTTGTTGTAGAACTACAGGTACCAGCGGGCCCATTATTTTCCCGCATGCTGGTACTTGTGGTTCTCCAAGTATCAGCAAGCGGGGGAGGCTTGCTGGGCCTTGTAGTTCCACAACAAAAAAACAATATCTTTTTTTTAAACACTTATGGCTATCAGCCCGGCACCCACCGCCCAGGGGTGCTGGGGACAGCCCCGGGCTTCACCCCTGGCCCTTGGGTGCCTGGAGGGGGGGACCCCTTGATTTAAGGGGTCCCACTCCTCCAGGGAACCCCGGCCAGAGGTGACTAGTTGGGGGGGTAATGCCACGGCCGCAGGGACCAATATAAAAGTGTTCCCCGGCTGTGGCATTATCTCCCTGGCTAGTGGAGCCCGGTGCTGGTTTAAAAAATACGGGGGACCCCTACATCTTTTGTCCCCCATATTTTTGGAACCAGGACCGAACTAAGGGCCTGGTGCTGGTTGTCTAAATACGGGGAACCCCTGTCCAATTTTCTTCCCAGTATTTAAACAACCAGGACCGGCTCAAAGAGCCCGAGGCTGGTTATACTTAGGAGGGGGGACCCCACGCATTTCTTTTTTTTTTTATTTTAACACATTCACAGCCTTTTCCACAGATTCGCATGCACGGATCTCACTGATCCATGCATGACTATCACAACACGCCAGAAAAAAGCAGGTCTATTTGAAAGCTCCATTTTTTTTATGAATTCCATGCTTCCCTGGCAGTGTTTGGCTATTGTCGGCAGTGATTGAGAATACAAATCCTTAGTAAATTACCGAGTACTATTAAATAACAGCCGTGTTTGATCGATGGGTCTATTGATTCGTATTTGTGTGGTCGGCAGTGTATCTCAAGTCAATACGAATAGCCCCAATACTGCCGAGATTTGTGTTTATTAAATTCCTGAGATCACACTTAGAAAAAAAAAGCCAACTCGAATGAAATCGGGACCTTAGTAAATATACCCCAGTGAGTTCAGTCTGGCCAGAGGGGGAGCGGGGCCACGATCCCCCGCTTCTCCCCTCTTCTCTCACTCTCTCTCTCTTCCGACCCCGGATTCCTGTTCAGGCTGCTTTTGTCACCGTCGAGCCCCGCAGTTCTAGGCCCAGGCAGGTCTATGTAAGTAAATACCAATATAATTATCATTCACTGTCTGATCCCATCACCCTTTACTTCTCTCTTTTACACTCTCACCCGCTGCTACTGCTGTTACCCTTTTCCTGGCATCTCCCTGTCACCCACTACAGCCACCGTTTCTCCGGCGTCACCCACTGCTGCCACGCTCTCCCTGGCATCACCCTCCCCGTCACCTTCTCCTTGGCATCACCCACTGCTGTCACCCTCTCCCTGGTGACTCTCTCCCTGGCATAACGCTTTTCCTGTCACCCTCTCCCTGGCGTCACCCACTCCCTGTCACCCACTGTTGTCACCCTCTCTCTGGCGTCACCCTCTCCCTGTCACCCACTGCTGGTTATTTTGTTGTCCAGGACTTCCATAAACTTAATAGCGCCGCATCCACGGTGCTGTTAAGTTAATGGAAGCCCTGAATAACAAAATTGCATTCATGTCCTCCTTCCACTCCCTTCCCAGTCCCAAACACTAATTTTTATTTATTTTTCTATAAAAATTTACAATATATCACAAGTATAATGAGCAGGCAGGCAGCGGGCAGTGGCGGCATCGGACTGAGATGCAAATTAGTGGCAGAGGGCTGGGTCAGTTGATGGTGGGCGAGTTTGTAGGCCATTGATGGTGGCAGTGGGCATCGGCTCAGGGGCAGTAGCGGGCAGTGGCTCGGCGGCGGTAGGGGTCATCGGCAGGATTCGGTGGACATTATGGCTGCAGTGCCTCACCAGCCACTGACCTCACCGCACGCCACTGCAGCATAATGCAGTCAACGTTTCATTTAATATCTTAAATTTCGTCAGGACAATATTCCTGACGAAATTTAAGATATTAAATGAAACGTTGACTGCATTATGCTGTGCTGACAGCTTTTTCTGAGGTTGCTAACAGCATGTTTCATCAAGTCCTGGAGTGCCGTATCTCTCTATAGAACTGTGCATTATTTTTTACTGGCACCTAGGCATTTCACACTGCTTGTGATACAGGAGTGCCGGTCCTTGTTGCTGTGTTTTATATATATATATATATATATATATATATATATATAAAATAGTATCAATATGGATCGGCACTCCCACAAGTGTGGCAAAATGCTCCGGTGCCCTCTTACAGCGAATGGTGTAGAACAAAGCTGAAAATTATGAAGCGGCACTCAGAGTCTTGAAAAACTATGCAGTGTATTGAAAAGTCACTCCATGAGGTCCATAGACCTCATGGAGGTCATCATTTTCAGCTTTGTTATATATATGGTGGGATGTCCTTAAGAAAGACTATAGGGACTTAGGAAAGAAACTTAAGGCAAGGACATCTAAGGTAATATTCTCTGAAATATTACACGTGCCACGCGCTAGTCCAGGGAGGCAGAGGGAGATTAGGGAGGTAAATGTGTGGCTTAGGGATTGGTGCAGGAAAGAGGGGTTTGTGTTCCTGGAACACTGGGCGGACTTCTCAGTCAGGCGCCATCTCTTTTGTCGTGACAGATTGCACCTGACTGAGGAGGGGGCAGCGGTGCTGGGGGGAAGGATGGTTAGAAGGTTGGAGGAAATTTTAAACTAGGAGCCTGGGGGGAGAGTTTAGATAGAAACTACGGGTCATGCAGTGAGAATAGCGGGGATGGCGGTAGTAAACAAAATGGGGGAGGGTAAGAGCAGGCGGTAAGGATACTAACATGGGTACTAAAAGAGATTTTACCAAAGCACTAACCAATGACGATTACAGGTCATCATTGCCACATAAGGTGAAAGATGTCCCTAACGCAAGGGAAAATACTTATCTTAGTTGTATGTATGTAAACGCTAGAAGCATTACTGGTAAACAGGGTGAACTAGAAATACTTGCAGCAAGCAAATAGTATGATATTATAGGCATTACTGAAACCTGGTGGGACGAATCTCATGATTGGACAGTCAATCTAGAGGGCTATACACTGTTTAGGAGAGACAGACTAAATAAAAAGGGTGGAGGGGTGTGTCTTTACGTAAAGCCGTTTTTAAAACCTGATATACGGGAAGATATTCAGGAGGGGACTGTAGACACTGCCGAGATATTATGGGTAGAAAATGCATGTGGGGAAAAAGGAATTTACCGCCTGGTATCAACGTATCTGATGAGGAATTGTTACTAAAGCAAATTGAAAGAGCAGCAGTAGTAGGAGACATAGTAGTGATGGGAGATTTTAACTATCCAGAGATAAACTGGAAAAACTATTCATGTGATACTGCTACGGGGAATATGTTTTTAAACACAGTTAATGATAACTACTTAGTTCAACTAATTGAGGAACCAACTAGGTACAATGCAATCTTAGACCTGGTATTAACAAACAATGGGGATTTGGTATCAGGTATTATAGTAGGGGAACCCATAGGAAACAGCGACCACAATATGGTCACATTCAATATCAGTTTTCATAAACAGCCCTATACTGGCTCAACTAGGACTCTAAACTTTAGCAAAGCGAATTTTGAAAAGATGAGGGTATTTTTCTGGGATATTGAATGGGAAGGTTTGTTTTTAGGAAAAAATACTACGGAGAAATGGGAGGTACTAAAATTCCTGCTAGCTAAAAATACTCTCAAATTTATTCCTACGAGCAGCAAAAAAAGGAATAAAAATCATAAACCGATGTGGCTTAACAAAAAGATAAAGGAACTTATGGGCAAGATAAGGCGAGCATTTAAAAAATACAAATCTGACGGGGAAGCAGAGTCATTTCAGCACTATAAGGAATGAAACAAAATATGCAAAAAGGAAATAAGAGCGGCTAAAGTAGAAACTGAAAAACTAGTAGTAAAGGAAAGCAAAGCGAATCCCAAAAAATTATTTAAATACATTAATAGCAAGAGATTAAAGAAGGATAGTATAGGCCCTTTAAAAGACAAGTTGGGAGTCTTAAACAAAAATGATAATGACATAGCGGACACACTAAATGAGTTTTTTTTCAACAGTATTTACTAGAAAGGACCCAATTCAGGGACTAACACATAATCTCAATAATGAGAATATCCCACTGATAGGTACTTATTTAAGCGAGGAAGTAGTCTGTGACCGATTAAAACATTTAAAGATAGGGGGCGTGGCCTGGATCTAGCTCTGTGCAGACGTACAGTTTTAGAGCTCCTGTTGCCAGAGGCCTGATTTATGCTAAATAATTGGCCCCTGCGGCTTATATCACCCTAAACTGTTCTGCCCGTGGCCCTGCTTGGCGTGTGGGTTTCAGGGAGGCTTGAAAGTGGTCTCCAGTAACGCTAGACGGCCGAGGCCTACCACCCGTGCTGAGACCGGGACCTTGAGTTTGGCGCCTCCCCGGCCATGAGCTCCGGGAACGTGCTGGAGCCGGACTGGGATCAGTGGTGGCTCCCTCCCACCCCTGACGAGGTTCCCCCACTGCCTCTCACCTGCTCTGGATCTCCGGGACCGGCGGTGAGACCAGGGCTCCCTTGTCTGCCCTCCTGAGCCACGGCTGCGGCGTGTCTGCGCCTGCCCCTCTCCTCCCGGCGGCCATCTTCCTCCACCCGACCTCCTCTTCGGCGGCTCCGTCCCGCTCCAGCGAGTGCCGGCCGCGCTCCTATACACGCCGGATCGTCTGGACGCCCTCCCACGGTGAGGTGGAGTGGCTTGCTGCCTTCCTGGGAGCTCCTGCCGTTCGCGGCCTATACGAGAACCGGGAGCCACGGCCTAGATTTGTGCCTCCTCCCCGCCGGAAGTGCCCTATCAGCGTGGGAGCCTGGAGCTGGCCTCTCCTAAGCCTACCTGCACTCCTGGGTGGCCAATATCAATTACCTGCTCCTCTCCTACCTGCTGGCCCCTACACTCTGCTACTGAGGTGTCCCTGGAGGGAAGTGTGCCCTATCAGTCCAGCTCTGTTTCCTATCACCTCAGTTGCAGTGCTGCTGGATCCTAGCTGTGTGTCTGACCTCTCACCCCTCTCTCCCGGCTGGGAGCCTACCGTCTGGGTGCTGCAGGCTGGAGATGATCCTCTGCCTGGCCGTGTGACACCGATCTTCTGATGTA
This sequence comes from Pseudophryne corroboree, assembly GCF_028390025.1. Classification (NCBI taxonomy): domain Eukaryota; kingdom Metazoa; phylum Chordata; class Amphibia; order Anura; family Myobatrachidae; genus Pseudophryne; species Pseudophryne corroboree. Next base: position 376,106,686 of record NC_086444.1, on the reverse strand, counting down.
GTCCAGACCGCTTGTTCGCCACCACCCTTGTTCTTTATGCTTACCTAACTCTCCGCCATATATTCTACGAGATCCTGAGATTCTTTATCATCGTCACCCCGCCTCCGGAACCACATTTCATTAGAATGCCTCCAAAAAAGGTTAAAGGGGTGCTGCTTCCCAGAGTATCTTTTCCATCTCAGAAAGCGTCCCCTGCCGCCTCTTCTCTACGGAAGTCCCCGGATGCCGCTTCTGCACAGGATACCCCCTGCAGCTCTGCCTCTATGCAGGTGTTTGACCGTGACTCTGATGCCCCTCTCACGGATAAAACTCTGTACCAGGCCCTTTCAGCTTTTAAATCTGAGTTGACTCAAGATCTCACAGCCGCTGTTCGAGAGGTTAAGACGGAGCTGCACGCTATAGGAGAACGTACGGACCATTTGGAACGGAAAGTAGAGGGACTGGTCTCGTCGCATAATGACCTTATAGCGGCTCACGATCAGCAGCAAAGTGACCTTGAGGCGTTTAAACTTAAGATTGCAGATATAGAGGACAGATCCCGGCGTAATAATATCAAGATCCGAGGCATTCCAGACTCCGTGCAGAATTCCGAGTTGGAGAATTACGCTACCAGAAACTTCTGCCTAGAGCCGACCCCAGAGAGCTGCTTATAGACAGGATTCATAAACTGCCTAAACCACGCTCAGTTGCTCCCTCGCTCCCGAGAGATACGCTCATGAGAGTGCATTTCTTCACAACCAAAGAACGCATCCTGAAAGCGGCCAGGGGGGGGCGGGTGACTCCGAATCAGATGTGCTTGGCGGATTACAACTTTTTCCGGATTTCTCTGCCCTGACTTTGGCCAAACGACGATCATTCCTCCCTATCACTTTGGCACTTCGCGATCAAGACATCACTTATAGATGGGGTTTTTCGGTGAAGCTCGTCATCTCGTATGAAAATAAGTTCTACACAGTGACTTCATTGGAGGCTGGAGTCAAATTACTGGCGGAGTGGGATATCTCTGTCACGCTGCCTCCTGGATCCAAGAAACAGTCAACTCTTCAATCGGAATGGTTCACCGCCTGATGTCGACTCCTTCTGCTTTGGCTTTCACTTTGGACTTTATCCTGTACCGCTGTCATAGAAGGGACTCTGTCATTATCCCTGTTGCGGTCACGTGAGTTGCCCTGCTCGTAGTTGTGTTAATGGAGTCCCATCTCCATGTTTATATCTTAGATTATATGTATCTGTTTCTTGTTCTAATTTGTTCTAATTTATACTGTTGGTAGGCATATTTGCTCCTGCTTTCTTTTTTTTCCCGTTCAGTTTCATGGGTGGTGGCGCTAGGCCACATGTTCCCCCCTGGTAATACACTACTGCATTTTTTTGCTTTCCTTGCAGTAGTTATGCCGACCCGATGTACTGGGTCGTTTTGGTTTGTTCCTTTCCCTTCCCCTCCCTTTGCCCTCCCCCCCCCCCCCCCCTATATTATGATGTAGGTATTCGTTGTTTGAGACAAGTTTATCTTTATATGTGTCAAGGTAATTCTAAGGTAATTCTCCGCCCACTACATGCATTAGTTTGCTCCGATGGTTCAGGTTTTATCCATGAATGTCAAGGGGCTGATATTTTTTAGCAGTTGGGCAAAACCATGTGCACTGCAGAGGGGGCAGATATAACATGTGCAGAGAGAGTTAGATTTGGGTGGGTTATTTTGTTTCTATTATGCAGGGTAAATACTGGCTGCTTTATTTTTACACTGCAAATTAGATTGGAGATTGAACACATCCCACCCAAATCTAACTCTCTCTGCACATGTTAAATCTGTCTCCCCTGCAGTGCACATGGTTTTGGCCAATTGCTACCAAAATTCCTGCTGCGATCAACTTGGAATTACCCCCCAAGTTGCTTTTATCCGTAAGTTATGTGTGGCTATTCAGAAGATTCGTACGGGCTCCCTTCTTCTCACAGGGGATTTTAATGTAGTCCTTGACCCTAAATTGGACAGGTCTCCCAGGGGGTGTAGTACGGCTGACCGGTGGTCTCCTGACCGCCGCTCAGCTTACCGACGGTCTCCTGACCGCCGCTCAGCTTACCGACGCCGGGATCCCGGCAGCATACCGATGCCGGGATCCCAGCGGGGAGGGGCGAGTGCAGCAAGCCCCTCGCGGGCTCGCCACGCTGCGGGCTCGGTGGCGACCTGCGGTCGCCACGGGTTCTATTCCCACTCTATGGGTGTCGTGGACACCCACCAGTGGAAATAGTCCCTGTTGGTCGGCATGCCGACCATCGGGACAGTGACCCGTCGGGCTGGTGGAGGAGGTCATGTGACTGTCGGTCAGCTGACCGGCAGTCACATGAATACCACCCCTCCCAGGCCCTCTCCCTCCTCTTCAACCTCCCCTAACGCCTCCTCCTTAGCCTTTCGTAATCTCTTAGCTAAATTTGACCTTTATGATATTTGGCGAGTGCAAAACCCTACTGGTCGGGAGTACACTTATTATTCCCCCGTCCACAACTCTTACTCCCGTATTGATTTTATGTTTTCGGACAAATGGACCCTTCAGTTTGCCAGATCCATGGACATTCTCCCTATATCTTGGTCAGACCATGTCCCGATGACTCTTAAATGGGATGTTGCTAGTCAGCATTCTCCCCCCCCCCCCCCACCCTTGGAGACTCTCTCCTCACTTGCTGTCTAATCCCATCTCAAAAAAAATCATAGTTGACAGTATCTCGTCCTATATGGAATTTAATTCCCCCTCGGACACGTCCACCCTGAACTTTTGGTGCACACTTAAGGCCGTTACCAGGGGGGCAGCGATTCAGGCAGGAGCGCAGCTTAAAAAACTTAATCAACAACGCCAGGCCGATTTGGAGCTTAAATTGAAGGACTTAGAGGACAAAAATCAATCTAGGCCTACGCAAACCCTACAGAAGGAGTTAGCCAACACTAGGTCCCAACTCCAGAAATCACTTATGGCGCGCACCCAGGCCTCACTAAATAGGATGCGTCAGAAATTTTATTTAGCGGGGAACAGGCCGGGGAAAATGCTTGCCCGTAAGCTCAGAGCACAGCGCGCTCGGAATAGAATCAGGCTTATTGTGTCCCCCGCAGGCGCCAAAATTTCTAACCCGAGGGAGATATCGAATCAGTTTGCCTACTTCTACTCCCAACTTTATAACCTCTTGACTGATCCCTCTACCCCTCAGCCCACTCCCTCTTCTATCAACTCCTTCTTAGCTGATATAAGACTCCCAACTATTTCAGACGATCAATTAGCATTACTGAATGCCCCTTGGTCCTCATCGGAAACCCTTCAGGTGATCAAGTCCCTCCCTCAGGGTAAAGCGCCGGGCCCCGATGGCTTTATTAATGACTTTTATGTTTCGCTCCAAGACCTCCTAGCTCCCTCTCTGGTGGCAGTTTACAAGTACATTACCTCTCGAGGTACCCTCCCTGAGGAGATGCTCGAGGTGCGTATTGTCACGATCCCCAAACCGGGGCAAAGATTTGACCTCTTGTCAAAATTACCGTCCCATTGCGGTATTGAACGGGGACATTAAAAATAAGAATTTACTCACCGGTAATTCTATTTCTCGTAGTCCGTAGTGGATGCTGGGAACTCCGTAAGGACCATGGGGAATAGCGGGCTCCGAAGGAGGCTGGGCACTCTAGAAAGATCTTAGACTACCTGGTGTGCACTGGCTCCTCCCACTATGACCCTCCTCCAAGCCTCAGTTAGGTACTGTGCCCGGACGAGCGTACACAATAAGGAAGGATTTTGAATCCCGGGTAAGACTCATACCAGCCACACCAATCACACCGTACAACTCGTGATATGAAACACAGTTAACAGTATGAAACAATAGAACCTCTCAACAGATGGCTCAACAATAACCCGATTTAGTTAACAATAACTATGTACAAGTATTGCAGATAAACCGCACTTGGGATGGGCGCCCAGCATCCACTACGGACTACGAGAAATAGAATTACCGGTGAGTAAATTCTTATTTTCTCTAACGTCCTAGTGGATGCTGGGAACTCCGTAAGGACCATGGGGATTATACCAAAGCTCCCAAACGGGCGGGAGAGTGCGGATGACTCTGCAGCACTGAATGAGAGAACTCCAGGTCCTCCTCAGCCAGGGTATCAAATTTGTAGAATTTTGCAAACGTGTTTGTCCCTGACCAAGTAGCTGCTCGGCAAAGTTGTAAAGCCGAGACCTCTCGGGCAGCCGCCCAAGATGAGCCCACCTTCCTTGTGGAATGGGCATTGACAGATTTTGGCTGTGGCAGGCCTGCCACAGTATGTGCAAGCTGAATTGTACTACAAATCCAACGAGCAATAGTCTGCTTAGAAGCAGGAGCACCCAGCTTGTTAGGTGCATATAGGATAATAAACAGCGAGTCAGATTTTCTGACTCTAGCCGTTCTGGAAACATATATTTTCAGTGCCCTGACAACGTCTAGCAACTTGGAGTCCTCCAAGTCCCTAGTAGCCTAGGCACCACAATAGGCTGGTTCAGGTGAAACGCTGACACCACCTTTGGGAGAAACTGGGGACGAGTCCTCAATTCTGCCCTATCCATATGGAAAATCAAATAAGGGCTTTTACAAGACAAAGCCGCCAACTTTGATACTCGCCTGGCAGAAGCCAAGGCCAATAACATAACCACCTTCCACGTGAGATATTTCAGATCCACGGTTTTTAGTGGTTCAAACCAATGTGATTTTAAGAAACTCAACACCACGTTGAGATCCCAAGGTGCCACAGGAGGCACAAACGGGGGCTGACTCTGCAGCACTCCTTTTATAAATGTCTGAACTTCAGGTACTGAAGCTAGTTCTTTTTGAAAGAAATTCGACAGAGCCGAGATCTGTACCTTAATGGAACCCAATTTAAGGCCCATAGTCACTCCTGCTTGCAGGAAATGCAGAAATCGACCTAGTTGAAATTCCTCTGTTGGGGCCCTTTCGGCCTCACACCATGCAACATATTTTCGCCATATGCGGTGATAATGAGTTGCTGTAACCTCTTTCCTGGCTTTAGTAAGCGTAGGAATGACTTCCTCCGGAATGCCCTTTTCCTTCAGGATCCGGCGTTCAACCGCCATGCCGACAAACGCAGCCGCGGTAAGTCTTGGAACAGACAGGGCCCCTGCTGCCGCAGGTCCTGTCTGAGTGGCAGAGGCCATGGGTCCTCTGATATAAATTCTTGAAGTTCTGGGTACCAAGCTCTTCTTGGCCATCCACGAGTATCGTTCTTACTCCTCGCCTTCTTATTATTCTCAGTACCTTTGGTATGAGAGGCAGAGGGGAGAACACATAAACCGACTGGTACACCCACGGTGTTACCAGAGCGTCCATAGCTATCGCCTGAGGGTCCCTTGACCCGGTGCAATATCTTTTATAGCTTTTTGTTGAGGCGGGACGCCATCATGTCCACCTGTGGCCTTTCCCAATGGTGTACAATCCTATTGGAAGACTTCTGGAGGAAGTCCCCATTCTCCCGGGTGGAGGTCGTGTCTGTTGAGAAGATCTGCTTCCCAGTTGTCCACTCCGGGAATGAACACTGCTGACAGTGCTAAGACATGATTTTCCGCCTATCGGAGAATCCTTGTGGCTTCTGCCATCGCCATCCTGCTTCTTGTGCCGCCCTGTTGGTTTACATGGGCGACTGCCGTGATGTTGTCTGATTGGATCAGTACCGGCTGGTTTTGAAGCAGAGGCCTTGCCGGCCTCAGGGCATTGTAAATGGCCCTCTGGTCCACAATATTTATGTGTAGGGAAATAACCTGACTTGACCAAAGTCCCTGGAAATTTCTTCCCTGTGTGACTGCCTCCCAGCCTCAAAGGCTGGAATCCATGGTCACTAGGACCTAGTCCTGTATGCCGAACCTGCGGCCCTCTTGAAGATGGGCACTCTGCTGCCACCACAGTAGAGATACCCTGGTCCTTGGAGACAGGGTTATCAGCCTATGCATCGGAAGATGCGATCCGGACCACTTGTCCAACAGGTCCCTCTGAAAAGTTCTTGTATGGAACCTGCCTAATGGGATTGCTTCGTAGGAAGCTACCATTTTTCCCAGGACTCGCGTGCAATGATGCACCGCTACCTATTTTGGCTTCAGGAGGTCTCTGACTAGAGATGACAACTCCTTGGCTTTCTCCTCCGGGAGAAACACTATTTCTGGTTTATGTCCAGAACCATCCCCAGGAACAGTAGACGTGTCATAGGAACCAGCTGTGACTTTGGACTGTTTAGAATCCAACCATGCTGTTGTAGCACTTTCCAAAATAGTGCTACCCCGACTACCAACTGCTCCTTGGACCTCGCCCTTATAACGAGATTGTCCAAGTACGGTATAATTACTACTCCCTTTTTTTGAAGGAGTATCAACATTTCGGCCATTACCTTGATAAAACACCCTCGTGCCATGTACAGTCCAAACGGCAGTGTCTGGACTTGGTAATGGTAATCCTGTACCACAAATCTGAGGTACTCCTGGCGAGGATGTTAAATGGGGACATGCAGGTAAGCATCCTTGATGTCCCAGGATACCATGTAATCCCCCTCGTCCAGGCTTGGAATAACCGCCCTGAGCGATTCCATCTTGAACTTGAATTTTTGTGTTCAAGGATTTTAAATATAAAATGGGTCACACCGAACCATGCGGTTTCGGTACCCCAACCCGTGTGGAATAGTAACCCCGTCCTTGTTGAAGTAGGGGCACCTTGAGTATTACCTGCTGGGAATACCGCTTATTAATTTGCCTCTAGCACAGCCTCCCTGCCTGAGGGAGTTGTCAGCAAGGCATATTTTAGGAAACGGCTGGGGGGAGACATCTCGAATTCCAGCTTGTACCCCTGAAATACTACTTGAAAGAAACAGGGATCCACCTGTGAGCGAGCCCACTTATTGCTGAAATTTTTGAGACGGCCCCCCACCGTACCTGGCTACACCTGTGGAGCACCCGCGTCATGGTGTGGCCTCACAGGAGGCGGGGGAAGAATCTTGATTCTGGGAACAGGCTGACTGGTGCAGCTTTTTTCCCTCTACCCTTGTCTCTGTACAGAAAGGAAGCGCCATTTGACCCGCTTGCTTTTCTGAAGCCGAAAGAACTGTACCTTTGTCTGTGAGGAAACCTGAGGTAAAATTATTTCTTCCCAGCAGTTGCTGTGGATACGAGGTCCCAGAGACCATCCCCAAATAATTCCTCACCCTTATAAGGCTCTCTATGCGCTTTTTAAGTCAGCATCACCTGTCCAGTGACAGGTCTCTAATACCCTCCTGACAGAATGGACATTACATTTATTTTGTATGCCAGTCGGCAAAATATCCCTCTGTGCATCCCCCATATATAAGACGACGTCTTTAATATGTTTTTATGTTTGCCAACTAGTATCCCTGTTTGACAGGGTCACCGACCACGCTGCAGCAGCACTATCTGCAGGTCTCAGTTTAGTACCTGAGTGTGTAAATACAGACTTCAGGATAGCCTCCTGTTTTTTATCAACAGGTACCTATTAAAGTGGCCGTATCCTAAGACGGCAGTGCCACCTTTTTTGACAAACGTGTGAGCGCCTTATCCACCCTAGGGGATATCTCCCAGCGTAACTTATCCACCTGGCGGGAAAGGGTACGCCATCAGTAACTTTTTATAAATTACCAGTTTCTTAACGGGGGAACCCACGCTTTCACACACTTCATTTATTCATCTGATGGGGGAACAAAACACTGCCTGTTTTTTCTCCCCAAACCTAAAACCCATTTTTAGAGGTGCTTGGGTTAAAGTCAGAAATGTATAACACATTTTTTATTGCCGGGATCACGTCACGGATGTTCCTAGTGGATTGTGTATATGTCTCCACCTTGTCGACACTGGAGTCAGACTCCGTGTCGACATCTGTGTCTGCCATCTGAGAGAGCGGGCGTTTTTGAGCCCCTGATGGCCTTTGAGACGCCTGGGCAGGCGCGGGCTGCGAAGCCGGCTGTCCCACAGCTGTTACGTCATCCACCCTTTTATGTAAGGAGTTGACACTGTCGGTTAATACCTTTCACCTATCCATCCACTCTGGTGTCGGCCCCACAGGGGGCGACATCACATATATCGGCCTCTGTTCTGTCACCATATAAGCCTCCTCATTCAACATGTCGACACAGCCGTACCGACACACCGCAGACACACAGGGAATGCTCTAAACGAGGACAGGACCCACAAAAGCCCTTTGGGGGGACAGAGTAAGAGTATGCCAGCACACACCAGAGCGCTATATATATACAGGGACTAACTGAGTTATGTCCCTAATAGCTTTTATATAATATACTGTATACAGTGCCAATTTTAATGCCCCCCCTCTCTTTTCCCTCTTACTGTACTGTAGAATTGCAGGGAAGAGCCAGGGAGCTTCCCTCCAGCCGAGCTGTGAGGGAAAAATGGCGCCAGTGTGCTGAGGAGATAGGCTCCGCCCCTTTTTTGCGGCCTATTCTCCCGTTTTTTATGGAATTCTGGCAGGGGTATTTACCTCATATATAGCCCCTGGGGCCATATATTGAGGTATTTTAGCCAGCCAAGGTGTTTTTATTGCTGCCTCAGGGCGCCCCCCCCAGCGCCCTGCACCCTCAGTGACCGGAGTGTGAAGTGTGTGAGAGGAGCAATGGCGCACAGCTGCAGTGCTGTGCGCTACCTTGGTGAAGACAGAGTCTTCATGCCGCCGATTTTCCGGACCATCTTCTTGCTTCTGGCTCTGTAAGGGGGACGGCGGCGCGGCTACGGGACCGAACATCAAGGCTTGGCCTGCGGTCGATCCCTCTGGAGCTAATGGTGTCCAGTAGCCTAAGAAGCCCAATCCGGCTGCAAGCAGGCGAGTTCGCTTCTTCTCCCCTTAGTCCCTCGCTGCAGTGAGCCTGTTGCCAGCAGGTCTCACTGAAAATAACAAATTCTAAGACTATAACTTTCTAAGAGCTCAGGAGAGCCCCTAGTGTGCATCCAACCTCGGCCGGGCACGAAATCTAACTGAGGCTTGGAGGAGGGTCATAGTGGGAGGAGCCAGTGCACACCAGGTTGTCTAAGATCTTTCTAGAGTGCCCAGCCTCCTTCGGAGCCCGCTATTCCCCATGGTCCTTACGGAGTTCCCAGCATCCACTAGGACGTTAGAGAAATATATGCTAAATTAATAGCTTATCGATTGAATGCCCTCCTCCCCTCCCTGATACATCCGGACCAGGTCGGCTTTATCCCGGGAAGACAAGCGTCTGATAACACACGCAGGGTTTTTAACCTTGTAGATTCCCTGGCCCCTAAGCAAGGTCTCCTTCTGCTATCTTTGGACGCAGAAAAGGCCTCTGACCGCTTAAACTGGTCTTATATGCGAGAAGTTCTATTAAAATTTGTCCTGCGCGAACGCATTATTTCTTCGATATTAGCCTTGTATAGCTCCTCATCGGCCCGGGTCCTCAGTAATGTTTTTTATCTTCCTCCTTTCCAATTTACAATGGCACCCGCCAGGGCTGTCCTCTCTCCCCTCTCATTTTTGTCCTGGCCATTGAGCCTTTGGCAGCTAAGCTTCGAGCGGACCCGCAGTTCCCTGGACTGCGATTAGGCTCCTCTCTTCACAAACTGTGTCTGTTCGGGACGATGTTCTTTTATTTGTAACTGACCCTTACACTACACTCCCTCATTTACACAATATTTTAGATATGTAGTCTGCAGCATCCTATTATAAATTAAACGCCTCTAAGACAGATGCTTTGCCCATTAATCTCACCCACTCCTTGACCCTCTTACGCGCTAAGTACCCATACAATTGGCAAACATCCTCGATACGATATTTAGGTATTTTCATCCCCCCATCTACCTCTTCTGTTTTTGAGGTTAATCTTCCTTCTCTGTTGTCCTCCCTTCAGCTGTTCACCAAATCATGGCTCAATTCTGAAATTTCTTGGTTGGGGCGTCTGGCCGCTTTTAAAATGTCGTTGCTCCCCAAATTAATGTTCCTGTTCCGTCCTATCCCTTTTATCTTCCCAAAGAAATATCTAGATAAGGCCACTGCAATTCTTACCAATTATATATGGTCTTCGCGCCCGCCTAAACTTGCTCGCGCGAGGATGTCTCTACCGAGGAGAGCCGGTGGCCTGGATATGCCTAATCTTTCAATGTACCAGGAAGCCTGCCTCTTGGCTCAGATTAAAGAATTCTGTAGAGAGATGCGTCCGGGGTGGACGTGTCTGTAGGAGACGGCTTGTCCCCGTTTTCCCCTGAAAGATCTCTTCTGGCTGCCCAAATCCCTTCGGCCGCAGGGCTTAAACCTCCTTCCCTCTACCCGAGCCACGCTACAGGTCTGGGACAAATTGACTATGGCCATATCCCGCTCTTACCATAATATGTCTTAGTATCATTACGAACGGTTGCCGCCCTAGTCCCTAATCTTAATCTGGCAAACTGGCGTTCCAGGGGGATGGGGGTCCTGGGAGATTTGTTTAATGGGTCTGTGCTCGCTTCCTTTTCTGATATTCAGGGACACTTCTCTTTGCCTAACTCTGAGAGGCTTCGATACTGCCAAATCCAGCACTGGTGGAATAGCCTCCACCTTACTCTCACCCCACCACCCCCTGTTATTTCGCATGTCATAGGCCGACTTTTTATTGTTACTTCTAAGGGGGAGATTTCCTTCTGGTATAGAGCATTACTGTCACTGATCCCCGTTTCTAAATCTAGAGCCCAAATCAGGTGGGAGGCGGATATTGGCTGTATCCTCCATGATTCTCACTGGCAGCACATTTTTTTGTCATCTTTTACTATGTCTAAATGCCTGAATCACTCCGAAATGCATGTCAAGTTACTACATAGATTATACCTCACACCTGATAGGTTGCATACGATTTGGCCTGCATGTTCGAAGTTTTGTTGGCGTCTCTGCGGAGAGGTGGGCCACCTCTTTCATATTTTTTGGACATGTTCCCACATTCAACTGTACTGGGTGGAGGTATTTGGGCTTATCAATAAAGTTCTGAATCTTGATTTGTCCTCTTCCCCCCTTATAGCTTTATTGAATGTATACCCGCGATCCGTGGGTGCTCATTTACATTATGTTTTAGGGCACATCTGTCTCGCTGCACGCTCAGCTTTAGCCCAAAACTGGAAACAACCCACATCACCTCCCCTATTGAAGGTTATACACAAAATACAGCTGCACTTTTTGATGGAGACTGAGTACATCCCATACTCCTCCGCTAAATCCCCCCTGGTCCGTTGGATGCCCTGGCATCTGTTTATCACGGAGGGTGAGGGCGCTACACTGATACTGCGTTCCCCTTTCCCAGACATGCATCCTCCTGACCTCTCGGCTGATGAGGTCGTCCCCCCCCAAGACTGGGATGGCCTTCTTTTTAGTGCTGTATATATAATATGCCCATTGGCGCTTTTCTCCTTTTTGTTTTTTTTCTCTTTTTTTACTATCTTCCATTGTTTTAGGTTCACTGCAATTTCTTTGACGTACCTGTTTGATTGACTTTGAACTGTCTGTACATGTTTGCCATTATGTTGTCTCATGTATTCATGTACCTATGCCCCCCCCTTCTTCCTTCTGTACCCCTGTTTTGCAACACAAAAATTCAATAAAAACTATTGATGATAAAAAAAAAACATTTAAAGATTAATAAGTCACCAGGTCCTGATGGTACTCACCCAAGGGTTCGAATGGAGCTTCACTCTGAACTTGCAAAACCACTATTTTTGATCTTTAAGGATTCAGTAATATCAGGTATGGTTCCCAAAGACTGGTGTATAGCCGAAGTAGTGCCTATATTCAGAAAGGGAAGTAAAGCTGAACCAGGTAATTATAGACCAGTTAGTCTTACAACTATAGTGGGGGAAGTATTGGAAGGTATTCTAAGAGATAGTATTCAGAAGTTCCTTGAAGTCAATAAGGTCATTAAAAGGAATCAACATGGGTTTATGAAGGACAGATCCTGTCAAACCAACTTATTTGGCTTTTATGAAACAGTAAGCGCAAACCTAGATCAGGGTAAAGAGGTGGATGTAATCTTTTTAGATTTTGCCAAAGCATTCGACACTGTACCACACATGAGACTTATCTACAAGCTACAAGAAACAGGGTTAGGAAGCACAATATGCACTTGGGTCAAAAACTGGTTAGATAATAGGGAGCAGCACGTTGTGGTCAATGAATCTTTTTCAAATTGGACTAAATTGCTAAGTGGTGTGCCGCAAGGCTCAGTATTAGGACCACTATTGTTCAATATTTTCATTAACGACCTAACAGAAGGTCTAGAGAGCATGGTGTCAATTTTTGCAGATGATACCAAATTGTGTAAAGTTATAAATGCGGAGGGGGATGCTGAGTCGCTTCAGAACGACTTAGTTAAATTAGAAGCTTGGGCAGCGAAATGGAGAATGCGCTTCAATACAGACAAGTGTAAGGTAATGCACTGTGGTAACAAGAACAAAAATAACACCTACCTACTAAAGTGGGTAAAATTAGGGGATGCTGTACTGGAAAAGGACTAAGGTGTCCTCATAGATAGCAAACTAAGCAGTAATACCCAAAGTAGGACTGCAGCAAAGAAGGCTAATAAGATATTAACATGCATAAAACAGGGAATTGATGCTAGGGACGAGAGTATTATACTCCCGTTATATAAATCACTAGTGAGGCCACACCTTGAATACTGTGTACAATTCTGGGCACCTTACTACAAAAAGGATATCCTGGAGCTAGAAAAGGTTCAGAGGCGGGCGACCAAACTAATTAAGGGTATGGAGACGCTGGAATACGAGGAAAGGCTTGCAAGACTAGGCATGTTTACACTGGAAAAGAGGAGATTAAGAGGGGACATGATCAACATTTACAAATATATAAGGGGACAATATACAGATCTTGCGCAGGACCTGTTTTTGGTTAGATCAACACAGAGAACTCGTGGACACTCGCTCAGGTTAGAGGAGAGGAGATTCCGCACAGTACGGCGTAAAGGCCTTTTTTACGGTAAGGACGATACGTGTTTGGAATTTCCTGCCTGAGGGAGTTGTAATGGCTGACTCAGTCAACACCTTTAAGAATGGGTTAGATAAATTCCTAATGGATAAGGATATCCAGGGTTACGGGGCATAGTCACGAACTATGGTTATTATAAAAAAGAGGGGTAAAACGTAACGCAGTCATCAACTTCAGTCAAAATTTTATGCAAAATAATCGTGCATAGGAGACCACAAATAGGTTGAACTCGATGGACAATTGTCTTTTTTCAACCTTAGATACTATGTTACTATATATATATATATATAAAATGAACTCATTAAAAGGATTAAATAATAGTTTATTTTACTTTTCATTCCCAATAAATATGGGGCTGTACTTTCACTCCTAAAATGGATGGATATATGGTGTTTTGGGCACAGATTGGATTAGGAGAATACACACATGCTGTAAACTGCAGAATGAATGGTCCCGGCCCCATTATTATGCACCTACAGCATGCGTATATCCCACCCCAAAAATCTGGGCCCAAAACACCACATAGCCTATACCGCTCCATATTGGGAATTATAAGATGCCTACAAATCTTCAAACTGGGGCATGTCCTCCTCTGCCTCCAGCACAGCAGAGAATATGGCTGAGGAGCAGGTGGGAGGGCGGAGTAGGTTGTGGTAGGGTGGGCAGAATGAGATGGGGTTGGGTGTGCGCAATAGGATGGGAGTGGGTGGGAGGAAGAGTGAGAGGACGGCGGTCAAATAGTACATCATCATGGAGTTTGGATTTTCGGGCTTTATTCAGCATCTTTAAATTGAGATGCTGAATCTGCTCCGCATGACCCGGGGGTAGGTTTCGCATTGCAGATGCCATAAATTCCCCAAATTTGGAATAATGGTCGGGAAGGGAGGGGTGCTGGCCAAGTCTGGACTTTATCTCCTCGAATATGAGGTCTTCGGCCTCCTGGGTGGTGTTTTTTTTGGGGGCTTCTCTTCCGGGGGTGCGGTGGTGGAGCTGCTGCTGCAGAGGTATCAGGGGTAGCGGGTGTTTCAGGGGTAGGAACTTGGGGCTGGGATTCCTCTGTATCCTTGATGATGCAGAGGTCTGGAGGGGTGGGAATCTCCACACTTTCAATCTGTGGTAGATTAAAAAATACACTGTTGAAATACATGTTTTAATTTTTTATTTCTATTTTTTTATAGCTCCCTGCAAGTACATCAGAATGGCAAGCCGTGGCAGAGGAGTTTGCCACCACCTGGCATTTCCATAACTGTGGGGGAGCGATAAATGGCAAGCACATCCACATCAAGCCTCCTGCAAACAGCGGATCCCTTTATTATAATTATAAAGGGTATTTCAGCATCGTGCTGATGGCATCGGTAAATGCCAACTATGAATTCATCTTGACATTGGCAAAAACGGACGTGCATCAGAAGGTGGGTCACTGAAGAATACCACCCTCTACGAGCGGCTCACCACAAAGAACCTGAACTTACCATCTAGGGAGCAAACACAGCACGGCCTCAATTTTGTTTTCGTGGCTGATGAGGCATTCGCACTCCACGAGAACATTATGAAGCCGTACCCCCAAAGGCACCTGACAATGGAGAAGCGCATCTACAATTAAGGGCTATCCCAGGCATGATGAATTGTAGAGAACACTTTTGGCGTCCTGTCTAGCCGCTTCCGCATATTCGTAACGGCTATCAATTTGCAGGTGGAGAAGATAGATTGGGTGGTGAGTGCGTGCTGCGTCCTGCATAACTATTTGCGCAGCAAAACCACCCAGCATAGGACACTGCCCAGAGCAGCGCCAGGAGACTCAGACCCTGAACACCCAGAGACTTCACCATTTCCATCTGTGGAACCACCTCCACTCCATTTTAGGGCGAGTCTACAGGCAAAACAGGTCAGGGACGAGTACCTGGACTATTTTAACAGGGTAGGGGCAGTCGATTGGCTAGAGGCCCACATTTAATTAGTGTACTGTTTTGGATTGATGGTGGAACTTGTTAAAAACTTAAAAACGCATAAAAAAAAAAAAGATATACTTACAGGTGCCGACAGAGATAGGTCACTGTCTTCAAGCTCTGGTGTGGCAGTCCGAGGGAGGGAGGTGAAACCTGTCCGGGTAGCCTCCTGGTCCAGGACAAACTCCAGCATGGGGTACTACTAGAGCGAGATCTTGTAAATCTGGGAAGAACCTGTGCCAGACCTTTTAGACTGTTCCATTTTTTTGTGTTCTTTGAGGAACACCGTACGCAGGTTCTGGATCTTTTTCTTGACCCATTCATTGTTAGCGCCGGACACAAAGGGCCTGCAGTACTCCACTAGCTCCTCCAAGGACGCGTTCCGTTGCACTTTGGGGGTCATTCCGAGTTGATCATAGCTGTGCTAAATTTAGCATAGCTATGATCATTCACACTGACATGCGGGGGGACGCCCAGCACAGGGCTAGTCCGCCCCGCATGTCAGTGCCGGCCCCCCCCCATAGACGTGCAAAGGCATCGCACAGCAGCAATGCCTTTGCACTTCAAGAGTAGCTCCCAACCAGCGGAGCTTTAGCGTGCAAGACAACGACGGCTGGCATGCGCCGATGCACTGCGGTGCCGGTGCATGCGCAGTTCCGACCAGATCGCTGCGCTGCGAGAAACTTCAGTGAGCGATCGGGTTGGAATTACCCTCTTTATCAGAATAGCCCTGTGCTTTGATCTTCCATAAACACTCCAATCCACGGTACATTTATAGTAGGCCGGTGAAGAAGACAATGTCTGAATCTAGAGATATCTATAATGAAAAAAAAAAGGGGGTGCACAAACTGTTATATTTGTGTTTTACAAATGGTTTTACTTAAAGGTATATGGTTAAATGGTGTTTAACTTTGTATAATATACGTTTTTTAAATAAACTATTTTTTTTAAATACTTTCCTCATTACACAAACATTAATGGTACAGCATTGGGGTACAGTGGCGGTGAAAACACATGGCTTTAGGGGGTAGAAATCACTTTGGGCACACAAACACATGGTGCAGCATGGTGGTACAGTGGTGGTGAAAACACACAACCATTTGGGGGTTAAAATAGGATTTTAATTACCTACCGGTAAATCCTTTTCTCGTAGGGGTCCACATTAGTACCATGGGGTGTAGACGGGTCCACTAGGAGCCACTGGCACTTTAAGAGTTTGAGAGTGTGGGATAGCTCCTCCCTCTATGCCCCTCCCACCAGACTCAGTCTAGAAACTGTGCCCGAGGAGACGGACATCTTCGAGAGAAGGATTTTACACAGATAGTGGCGAGATTCGTACCAGCTCACACATACAAAGCAAACCAAGCTAATTAGCTTGGAACATCAGCAACGGCTGAACAAGATTACTTACCAAGTAACAAAACAGTACTTCACCTAGAACTAAGCAGTATTGAACTAAAGAACCACTGCAGGATCACAAAGCAGGCGCCCAGCATCCTCTATGGACTACAAGAAAAGGATTTACCGTTAGGTAATTAAAAATAAGATTTTACTCACCGGTAAATCTATTTCTCGTAGTCCGTAGTGGATGCTGGGAACTCCGTAAGGACCATGGGGAATAGACGGGCTCCGCAGGAGACTGGGCACTCTAAAAGAAAGATTAGGTACTATCTGGTGTGCACTGGCTCCTCCCTCTATGCCCCTCCTCCAGACCTCAGTTAGGATACTGTGCCCGGAAGAGCTGACACAATAAGGAAGGATTTTGAATCCCGGGTAAGACTCATACCAGCCACACCAATCACACCGTATAACTCGTGATACTATACCCAGTTAACAGTATGAAATATAACTGAGCCATTCAACAGATGGCTCAACAATAACCCTTTAGTTAAGCAATAACTATATACAAGTATTGCAGACAATCCGCACTTGAGATGGGCGCCCAGCATCCACTACGGACTACGAGAAATAGATTTACCGGTGAGTAAAATCTTATTTTCTCTGACGTCCTAGTGGATGCTGGGAACTCCGTAAGGACCATGGGGATTATACCAAAGCTCCCAAACGGGCGGGAGAGTGCGGATGACTCTGCAGCACCGAATGAGAGAACTCAAGGTCCTCCTCAGCCAGGGTATCAAATTTGTAGAATTTAGCAAACGTGTTTGCCCCTGACCAAGTTGCAGCTCGGCAAAGTTGTAAAGCCGAGACCCCTCGGGCAGCCGCCCAAGATGAGCCCACTTTCCTTGTGGAATGGGCTTTTACTGATTTAGGATGCGGCAATCCAGCCGCAGAATGCGCCAGCTGAATTGTGCTACAAATCCAGCGAGCAATAGTCTGCTCAGAAGCAGGAGCACCTAGTTTGTTGGGTGCCTACAGGATAAAAAGCGAGTCAGTTTTCCTGACTCCAGCCGTCCGGGAAACATAAATTTTCAAGGCCCTGACTACGTCCAGTAACTTGGAATCTTCCAAGCCCCTAGTAGCCGCAGGCACTACAATAGGTTGGTTCAAGTGAAAAGCTGATACCACCTTAGGGGGAAACTGGGGACGAGTCCTCAATTCTGCCCTATCCATATGGAAAATCAGATAAGGGCTTTTACATGACAAAGCCGCCAATTCTGACACACGCCTGGCCGAAGCCAAGGCCAATAACATGACCACTTTTTTCCACGTGAGATATTTCAGATCCACAGTTTTAAGTGGCTCAAACCAATGCGATTTCAGGAAACTCAACACCACGTTGAGATCCCAAGGTGCCAAAGGAGGCACAAAAGGGGCTGAATATGTAGCACTCCCTTTACAAATGTCTGAACTTCAGGCAGTGAAGCCAGTTCTTTCTGGAAGAAAATCGACAGAGCCGAAATCTGGACCTTAATGGAACCCAATTTTTAGGCCCATAGTCACTCCCGACTGTAGGAAGTGCAGAAAACGACCCAGCTGAAATTCCTCTGTAGGGGCCTTCCTGGCCTCACACCACGCAACATATTTTCGCCAAATACGGTGATAATGGTTTGCGGTTACTTCTTTCCTGGCTTTTATCAGCGTAGGAATGACTTCCTCCGGAATGCCCTTTTCCTTTAGGATCCGGAATTCAACCGCCATGCCGTCAAACGCAGCCGCGGGAAGTCTTGGAACAGACAGGGCCCCTGCTGTAATAGATCCTGTCTGAGCGGTAGAGGCCATGGGTCCTCTGATATCATTTCTTGAAGTTCTGGGTACCAAGCTCTTCTTGGCCAATCCGGAACCACGAGTATCGTTCTTACTCCTCGCCTTCTTATTATTCTCAGTACCTTTGGTATGAGAGGCAGAGGAGGGAACACAAACCGACTGGTACACCAACGGTGTCACTAGAGCGTCCACAGCTATCGCCTGAGGGTCCCTTGACCTGGCGCAATATCTCTTTAGCTTTTTGTTGAGGCGGGACGCCATCATGTCCACCTGTGGCCTTTCCCAACGGTTTACCAACAGTTTGAAAACTTCTGGATGAAGTCCCCACTCTCCCGGGTGTAGGTCGTGTCTGCTGAGGAAGTCTGCTTCCCAGTTGTCCACTCCCGGAATGAACACTGCTGACAGTGCTAAGACGTGATTTTCCGCCCATCGGAGAATCCTTGTGGCTTCTGCCACGCCATCCTGCTTCTTGTGCCGCCCTGACGGTTTACATGGGCGACTGCCGTGATGTTGTCTGATTGGATCAGTACCGGCTGGTTTTGAAGCAGAGGTCTTGCCTGACTTAGGGCATTGTAAATGGCCCTCAGTTCCAGAATATTTATGTGTAGGGACGACTCCTGACTTGACCAAAGTCCTTGGAAATTTTTTTTTTTTTTCCTGTGTGACTGCCCCCCAGCCTCGAAGGCTGGCATCCGTGATCACCAGGACCCAGTCCTGTATGCAGAATCTGCGGCCCTCTAGAAGATGAGCACTCTGCAGCCACCACAGCAGAGACACCCTGGTCCTTGGAGACAGGGTTATCAGCCGATGCATCTGAAGATGCGATCCCGTCCAAGAGGTCCCACTGAAAAGTTCTTGCATGGAACCTGCCGAATGGAACTGCTTCGTAGGAAGCTACCATTTTTTCCGGGACTCGCGTGCAGTGATGCACCGACACCTGTTTTGGTTTCAGGAGGCCTCTGACTAGAGATGACAGCTCCTTGGCTTTCTCCTGCGGGAGAAACACTTTTTTCTGTTCTGTGTCCAGAACCATCCCCAGGAACAGTAGATGCGTCGTAGGAACCAGCTGCGACTTTGGAATATTCAGAATCCAGCCGTGCTGTTGTAGCACTTCCCGAGATAGTGCTACTCTGACAAACAACTGCTCCCTGGACCTCGCCTTTATAAGGAGATTGTCCAAGTACTGGATAATTCTTTCGGCCATTACCTTGGTAAATACGCTCGGTGCCGGGGACAGACCAACGGCAACGTCTGGAATTGGTAATGACAATTTTGTACCACAATTTTGAGGTACTCCTGGTGAGGAGGGTAAATAGAGACATGCAGGTAAGCATCCTTGATGTCCAGTGATATCCTGAAATTCTACAGGCTTGCAATAATCGCCCTGAGCGATTCCATTTTGAACTTGAACCTTCGTATATAAGTGTTCAAGGATTTTAATTTTAGAATGGGTCTCACCGAACCGTCTGGTTTCGGTACCACAACATTTTTGGAATAGTAACCCCGGCCTTGTTGAAGGAGGGGTACCTTGATTTCACCTGCTGGAAGTACAGCTTGTGAATTGCCGCCAGTACTAACTCCCTATATCCGAGGGCAGCAGGCAAGGCTGATGTGAGGTAACGGCGAGGGGGACTCGCCTCGAACTCCAGCTTGTATCCCTGTGATACTACTTGCAGAACCCAGTGATTCACCTGTGGGCAAGCCCACTGGTCCCTGAAGTTCCCGAGACGCGCCCCCACCGCACCTGTCTGTGGAGCCCCAGCGTCATGCTGTGGACTCAGAGGAAGCGGGGGAGATTTTTTGATCCTGGGAACTGGCTGTCTGTGCAGCTTTTTCCTTCTTCCCTTGTGCAGAAAGGAAGCGCCTTTGGCCCCCTTGCTTTTCTGAAGCCGAAAATAAGATTTTACTTACCGATAAATCTATTTCTCGGAGTCCGTAGTGGATGCTGGGGTTCCTGAAAGGACCATGGGGAATAGCGGCTCCGCAGGAGACAGGGCACAAAAAGTAAAGCTTTTCCGATCAGGTGGTGTGCACTGGCTCCTCCCCCTATGACCCTCCTCCAGACTCCAGTTAGGTACTGTGCCCGGACGAGCGTACACAATAAGGGAGGATTTTGAATCCCGGGTAAGACTCATACCAGCCACACCAATCACACCGTACAACTTGTGATCTAAACCCAGTTAACAGTATGATAACAGCGGAGCCTCTGAAAGATGGCTTCCTTTAACAATAACCCGAATTAGTTAACAATAACTATGTACAACTTATGCAGATAATCCGCACTTGGGATGGGCGCCCAGCATCCACTACGGACTCCGAGAAATAGATTTATCGGTAAGTAAAATCTTATTTTCTCTATCGTCCTAGTGGATGCTGGGGTTCCTGAAAGGACCATGGGGATTATACCAAAGCTCCCAAACGGGCGGGAGAGTGCGGATGACTCTGCAGCACCGAATGAGAGAACTCCAGGTCCTCCTTAGCCAGAGTATCAAATTTGTAAAATTTTACAAACGTGTTCTCCCCTGACCACGTAGCTGCTCGGCAAAGTTGTAATGCCGAGACCCCTCGGGCAGCCGCCCAAGATGAGCCCACCTTCCTTGTGGAGTGGGCCTTCACAGATTTAGGCTGTGGCAAGCCTGCCACAGAATGTGCAAGTTGGATTGTGCTACAGATCCAACGAGCAATCGTCTGCTTAGACGCAGGAGCACCCATCTTGTTGGGTGCATACAATATAAACAACGAGTCAGATTTTCTGACTCCAGCTGTCCTTGCAATATATATTTTTAATGCTCTGACAACGTCCAGTAACTTGGAGTCCTCCAAGTCACTTGTAGCCGCAGGCACTACAATAGGCTGGTTCAGATGAAATGCTGACACCACCTTAGGGAGAAAATGCGGACGAGTTCGCAGTTCTGCCCTGTCCGAATGGAAAATCAGATATGGGCTTTTGTAAGATAAAGCTGCCAATTCTGACACTCTCCTGGCAGAAGCCAGGGCTAGAAGCATGGTCACTTTCCATGTGAGATATTTCAAATCCACCTTTTTTAGTGGTTCAAACCAATGAGATTTTAGGAAGTCCAAAACCACATTTAGATCCCACGGTGCCACTGGAGGCACCACAGGAGGCTGTATATGCAGCACTCCCTTAACAAAGGTCTGGACTTCAGGGACTGAAGCCAATTCTTTTTGAAAGAAAATCGACAGGGCCGAAATTTGAACCTTAATAGATCCCAATTTGAGACCCAATGACAATCCTGATTGCAGGAAATGTAGGAATCGACCCAGTTGAAATTCCTCCGTCGGAGCACTCCGATCTTCGCACCACGCAACATATTTTCGCCAAATTCGGTGATAATGTTGCACGGTTACTTCCTTCCTTGCTTTAATCAAAGTAGGAATGACTTCTTCCGGCATGCCTCTTTCCTTTAGGATCCGGCGTTCAACCGCCATGCCGTCAAACGCAGCCGCGGTAAGTCTTGAAACAGACAGGGACCCTGCTGAAGCAAGTCCCTCCTTAGAGGTAGAGGCCACGGATCTTCCGTGATCATCTCTTGAAGTTCCGGGTACCAAGTCCTCCTTGGCCAATCCGGAACCACTAGTATCGTTCTTACGCCTCTTTGCCGTATAATTCTCAATACTTTTGGTATGAGAGGCAGAGGAGGAAACACATACACCGACTGGTACACCCAAGGCGTTACCAGCGCGTCCACAGCTATTGCCTGCGGATCTCTTGACCTGGCGCAATACCTGTCCAGTTTTTTGTTGAGGCGAGACGCCATCATGTCCACCATTGGTCTTTCCCAACGGGTTACCAGCATGTGGAAAACTTCTGGATGAAGTCCCCACTCTCCCGGGTGAAGATCGTGTCTGCTGAGGAAGTCTGCTTCCCAGTTGTCCACTCCCGGGATGAACACTGCTGACAGTGCTATCACATGATTCTCTGCCCAGCGAAGAATCCTTGCAGCTTCTGCCATTGCCCTCCTGCTTCTTGTGCCGCCCTGTCTGTTCACATGGGCGACTGCCGTGATGTTGTCCGACTGGATCAATACCGGTTTTCCCTGAAGCAGAGGTTCTGCCTGGTTTAGAGCATTGTATATTGCTCTTAGTTCCAGAATGTTTATGTGAAGAGACGTTTCCAGGCTCGTCCATACTCCCTGGAAGTTTCTTCCTTGTGTGACTGCTCCCCAGCCTCTCAGGCTGGCGTCCGTGGTCACCAGGATCCAATCCTGTATGCCGAATCTGCGGCCCTCCAATAGATGAGCACTCTGCAACCACCACAGAAGAGACACCCTTGTCCTTGGAGACAGGGTTATCCGTAGGTGCATCTGAAGATGCGACCCTGACCATTTGTCCAACAGATCCCTTTGGAAAATTCTTGCGTGGAATCTGCCGAATGGAATCGCTTCGTAAGAAGCCACCATTTTTCCCAGGACTCTTGTGCATTGATGTACAGACACCTTTCCTGGTTTTAGGAGGTTCCTGACAAGCTCGGATAACTCCTTGGCTTTTTCCTCCGGGAGAAAAACCTTTTTCTGAACCGTGTCCAGAATCATCCCTAGGAACAGCAGACGAGTTGTCGGCATTAACTGGGATTTTGGAATATTCAGAATCCACCCGTGCTGTTTTAGCACTTCTTGAGACAGTGCTAATCCCATCTCTAGCTGTTCTCTGGACCTCGCCCTTATTAGGAGATCGTCCAAGTATGGGATAATTAATACGCCTTTTCTTCGAAGAAGAATCATCATCTCGGCCATTACCTTTGTAAAGATCCGAGGTGCCGTGGACAATCCGAACGGCAGCGTCTGAAACTGATAGTGACAGTTTTGTACAACGAACCTGAGGTACCCCTGGTGTGAGGGGTAAATTGGAACGTGGAGATACGCATCCTTGATGTCCAAGGATACCATAAAGTTCCCCTCTTCCAGGTTCGCTATCACTGCTCTGAGTGACTCCATTTTGAACTTGAACTTCTTTATGTACAGGTTCAAGGACTTCAGATTTAGAATAGGCCTTACCGAGCCATCCGGCTTCGGTACCACAAAAAGAGTGGAATAATACCCCTTCCCTTGTTGCAGAAGAGGTACCTTGACTATCACCTGCTGAGAGTACAGCTTGTGAATGGCTTCCAACACCGTCTCCCTTTCGGAGGGGGACGTTGGGAAAGCAGACCTCAGGAAACGGCGAGGTGGATCTGTCTCTAATTCCAACCTGTATCCCTGAGATATTATCTGCAGGATCCAGGGATCTACTTGCGAGTGAGCCCACTGCGCGCTGTAATTTTTGAGACGACCGCCCACCGTCCCCGAGTCCGCTTGAGAAGCCCCAGCGTCATGCTGAGGCTTTTGTAGAAGCCGGGGAGGGCTTCTGATCCTGGGAAGGAGCTGCGTGTTGCTGTCTCTTCCCTCGACCTTTGCCTCGTGGCAAATATGAATAGCCCTTTGCTCTCTTATTTTTAAAGGAACGAAAGGGCTGCGGTTGAAAAGTCGGTGCCTTTTTCTGTTGGGGAGTGACTTGAGGTAGAAAGGTGGATTTCCCGGCTGTAGCCGTGGCCACCAAATCTGATAGACCGACTCCAAATAACTCCTCCCCCTTATACAGCAAAACTTCCATATGCCGTTTTGAATCCGCATCGCCTGTCCACTGTCGCGTCCATAAAGCTCTTCTGGCCGAAATGGACATAGCACTTACCCGTGATGCCAGTGTGCATATATCCCTCTGTGCATCACGCATATAAAGAAATGCATCCTTTATTTGTTCTAACGACAGTAGAATATTGTCCCTGTCCAGGGTATCAATATTTTCAATCAGGGATTCTGACCAAACTACCCCCGCACTGCCCATCCAGGCAGTTGCTACAGCTGGTCGTAGTATAACACCTGCATGTGTGTATATACTTTTTTGGATATTTTCCATCCTCCTATCTGATGGATCTTTAAGTGCGGCCGTCTCAGGAGAGGGTAACGCCACTTGTTTAGATAAGCGTGTTAGCGCCTTGTCCACCCTAGGAGGTGTTTCCCAGCGCTCCCTAACCTCTGGCGGGAAAGGGTATAATGCCAATAATTTCTTTGAAATTATCAGCTTTTTATCAGGGGCAACCCACGCTTCATTACACACGTCATTTAGTTCTTCTGATTCAGGAAAAACTATAGGTAGTTTTTTCATACCCCACATAATACCCTGCTTAGTGGTACCTGTAGTATCAGCTAAATGTAACGCCTCCTTCATTGCCAAAATCATATAACGTGTGGCCCTACTGGAAAATACGGTTGATTCGTCACCGTCACCACTGGAGTCATCGCCTGTGTCTGGGTCTGTGTCGACCGACTGAGGCAAAGGGCGTTTCACAGCCCCTGACGGTGTTTGAGTCGCCTGGACAGGCACTAATTGATTGTCCGGCCGTCTCATGTCGTCAAACGACTGCTTTAGCGTGTTGACACTATCCCGTAGTTCCATAAATAAAGGCATCCATTCTGGTGTCGACCCCCTAGGAGGTGACATCCCCATATTTGGCAATTGCTCCGCCTCCACACCAATATCGTCCTCATACATGTCGACACACGCGTACCGACACACAGCAGACACACAGGGAATGCTCCTAATGAAGACAGGACCCACTAGCCCTTTGGGGAGACAGAGGGAGAGTTTGCCAGCACACACCAAAAGCGCTATATATATATCAGGGATAGCCTTATAATAAGTGCTCCCCTATAGCTGCTTTGTTATATAAAAATATCGCCATAAATTTGCCCCCCCTCTCTGTTTTACCCTGTTTCTGTAGTGCAGTGCAGGGGAGAGACCTGGGAGCCGTCCTGACCAGCGGAGCTGTGAGAGGAAATGGCGCCGTGTGCTGAGGAGATAGGCCCCGCCCCTTTTCCGGCGGGCTCGTCTCCCGCTATTTTGAGAAATCAGGCAGGGGTTAAATATCTCCATATAGCCTCTAGGGCTATATGTGAGGTATTTTTAGCCTTTATAGGTACTCATTTTGCCTCCCAGGGCGCCCCCCTCCCAGCGCCCTGCACCCTCAGTGACTGCCGTGTGAAGTGTGCTGAGAGGAAAATGGCGCACAGCTGCAGTGCTGTGCGCTACCTTTAGAAGACTGCAGGAGTCTTCAGCCGCCGATTCTGGACCTCTTCTGTCTTCAGCATCTGCAAGGGGGCCGGCGGCGCGGCTCCGGTGACCATCCAGGCTGTACCTGTGATCGTCCCTCTGGAGCTTGATGTCCAGTAGCCAAGAAACCAATCCATCCTGCACGCAGGTGAGTTGACTCCTTCTCCCCTCAGTCCCTCGCTGCAGTGATCCTGTTGCCAGCAGGAATCACTGTAACATAAAAAACCTAGCTAAACTTTCTCTAAGCAGCTCTTTAGGAGAGCCACCTAGATTGCACCCTTCTCGGCCGGGCACAAAAATCTAACTGGAGTCTGGAGGAGGGTCATAGGGGGAGGAGCCAGTGCACACCACCTGATCGGAAAAGCTTTACTTTTTGTGCCCTGTCTCCTGCGGAGCCGCTATTCCCCATGGTCCTTTCAGGAACCCCAGCATCCACTAGGACGATAGAGAAAGGACTGTACCCGATAATACAGTGCTTTCTTAGGGTGTGAGGAAACCTGAGGTAGAATTTTTTCTTCCCAGCTGTTGCTGTGGATACAAGGTCCCAGAGACCATCCCCAAACAATTCCTCACCCTTATAAGGCAGAATCTCCATGTGCCTTTTAAAGTCAACATCACCTGTCCACTGCCGGGTCTCTAATACCCTCCTGGTAGAATGGACCTTGCATTAATTCTGGACGCCAGCCGGCAAATATCCCTCTGTGCATCCCTCATATATAAGACTACGTCTTTAATATGCTCTATGTTAGCACCATATTCTCCCTGTCTAGGGTATTATATTATCTGACAGGGTATCAGACCCTGCTGCAGCAGCACTATTCATGCTGAGGCAATTGCAGGTCTCAGTATAATACCTGAGTGTGTATATACAGACTTCAGGATAGCCTCCTGCTTTTTATCAGCAGGCTCCTTCAAAGTGGCCGTATCCTAAGACGGCAGTGCCACCTTTTATGACAAACGTGTGAGCGCCTTATCCACCCTAGGGGATATCTCCCAACGTGACCTATCCTCTGGCGGGAAAGGGTACGCCAGCAGTAATTTTTTTGAAATTACCAGTTTCTTATCGGGGGAACCCACGCTTCTTCACACACTTCATTCACTCATCTGATGGGGGAACAAAACACCGGCTGCTTTTTCTCCCCAAACATAAAACCCCTTTTATGTGGTACTGGGGTTAATGTCAGAAATGTGTAACACAATTTTTATTGCCGAGATCATGCAACGGATGTTCCTAGTGGATTGTGTATATGTCTCAACCTCGTCGACACTGGAGTCAGACTCCGTGTCGACATCTGTGTCTGCCATCTGAGGTAACGGGCGTTTTTTGAGCCCCTGATGGCCTTTGAGACGCCTGGGCAGGCGCGGGCTGAGAAGCCGGCTGTCCCACAGCTGTTACGTCATCCAGCCTTTTATGTAAGGAGTTGACACTGTCGGTTAATACCTTCCACCTATCCATCCACTCTGGTGTCGGCCCCACAGGGGGCGACATCCCATTTATCGGCATCTGCTCCGCCTCCACATAAGCCTCCTCATCCAACATGTCGACACAGCCGTACCGACACACCGCTCACACACTGGGAATGCTCTGACTGAGGACAGGACCCCACACAGCCCTTTGGGGAGACAGAGAGAGAGTATGCCAGCACACACCAGAGCGCTATATAATGTAGGGATAAACACTATCACTGAGTGAATTTTCCCCAATAGCTGCTTGTATAAACAATATTGCGCATAAATTTAGTGCCCCTCCTCTCTTTTTAACCCTTTGAGCCTGAAAACTACAGGGGAGAGCCTGGGGAGTGGTCTTCCAGCTACACTGTGAAGAGAAAATGGCGCCAGTGTGCCGAGGGAGATAGCTCCGCCCCTTTTTCGCTTACTTTTCTCCCGCTTTTTTATGGATTCTGGCAGGGGTAATTATCACATATATAGCCTCTGGGGCTATATATTGTGATTATTTTGCCAGCCAAGGTGTTTTTATTGCTGCTCAGGGCGCCCCCCCCCAGCGCCCTGCACCCTCAGTGACCGGAGTGTGAAGTGTGTATGAGGAGCAATGGCGCACAGCTGCAGTGCTGTGCGCTACCTTGGTGAAGACTGAAGTCTTCTGCCGCCGATTTTCCGGGCCATCTTCATGCTTCTGGCTCTGTAAGGGGGACGGCGGCGCGGCTCCGGGAACGAACACCAAGGACGGGTCCTGCGGTCGATCCCTCTGGAGCTAATGGTGTCCAGTAGCCTAAGAAGCCCAAGCTAGCTGCAAGCAGGTAGGTTCGCTTCTTCTCCCCTTAGTCCCTCGTTGCAGTGAGCCTGTTGCCAGCAGGTCTCACTGTAAAATAAAAAACCTAACATATACTTTCTTTCTAGGAGCTCAGGAGAGCCCCTAGTGTGCATCCAGCTCGGCCGGACACAGAAATCTAACTGAGGTCTGGAGGAGGGGCATAGAGGGAGGAGCCAGTGCACACCAGATAGTACCTAATCTTTCTTTTAGAGTGCCCAGTCTCCTGCGGAGCCCGTCTATTCCCCATGGTCCTTACGGAGTTCCCAGCATCCACTAGGACGTCAGAGAAATCCTATTTTCTCTTACGTCCCAGAGGATGCTGGGGTCTACATTAGTACCATGGGGATGTACCAAAGCTCCCAGAACGAGAGCGCGGAGGCTCCTGCAGAACCAATTGACCAAACTTAAAGTTCTCAGAGGCCAAAGTATCGAACCTGTAGAATTTTGCAAACGTGTTCGACCCCGACCAAGTAGCTGCTCGGCAGAGTTGTAATGCCGAGACACCCCAGGCAGCCGCCCAGGCAGAAATCACCTTACGAGTAGAGTGGGCCTTAACAGACGTAGGACACGGCAAGCCTGCCGTAGAATACGCATGCTGGATAGTGAACTTGATCCAGTGAGAGAACATCTGCTTAGAAGCAGGACACCCAGTTTTCTTGGGATCATACAGGACAAACAGAGTCCGATTTGCTGTGACGAGCAGTCCTCCTCACATAGATCTTTAGAGCCCTTACAACATCTAAGGACTTTGATGAAATTGAGGAGTCAGTCGCAACTGGCACCACAATAGGTTGGTTGATATGAAATGCCGACATAACCTTCGGAAGAAACTGCTGACGTGTCCAAAGCTCAGCTCTTTCTTCATGGAAGATCAAGTATGGGCTTTTACATGACAAAGCCCCCAACTCCGACACATGTCTAGCAGAAGCTAAGGCCAACAAAGTGACAGCCTTCCACGTGAGAAACTTGACCTCAACCTCCTGTAGAGGTTCAAACCAGTCCGACTGGAGGAACTGCAACACCACGTTAAGATCCCAAGGCACTGCCGGCGGTAGAAAGGGAGGTTTTATGTGCAGAACTCCCTTCAAAAAAGTCTGAACCTCAGGGAGGGCAGCCAACTGTTTCTGGAAGAAAATGGATAGGGATGAAATTTGGACCTTTATGGATTCTAACCTCAGGCCCATATCCACACCTACTTGCAGGAAGAGGAGAAAACGTCCCAGTTGAAACTCCACCGCAGGAAACTTCATGGACTCACACAAAGATACAGATTTTTTCCAAATACGATGGTAATGTTTTGACATTACTCCTTTCCTAGCCTGTATCAGGGTAGGAATAACCTTGTTCGGAATGCCCCTCCGAGCTAGTATCTGGTGTTCAATATCCATGCCGTCAAACGTAGCCATGGTAAGTCTTGATAGGCGAACGGCTCCTGCTGCAGCAGGTCCTACCGAAGAGGAAGAGGCCTCGGCTCTTCTAGCAGTAGATCCAGAAGATCCGTGTACCAAGCCCTTCTTGGCCAGTCCGGAGCAATGAGGATTGCCTGAACTCTTGTTCTCCTTATGAGTTTGAGAACTCTTGGAATGAGTGGAAGTGGAGGAAACACGTACACCGACTGGAACACCCACGGAGTCACTAGGGCGTCCACCGCCACTGCTTGTGGGTCCCTCGAGCTGGAACAATACCGCCGAAGCTTCTTGTTGAGCCGAGAGGCCATCATGTCGATCTGGGGTACGCCCCAACGATCTGTTACCTCCTTGAACACCTCCGGATGGAGACCCCATTCACCCGGCTGGAGATCGTGTATGCTGAGGAAGTCCACTTCCCAGTTGTCTACTCCCGGTATGAAGATTGCTGACAGCGCCAACGCGTGTTTTTCTGCCCAGAGGATGATTCTGGTTACCTCTGACATTGCAGCTCTGCTCTTCGTTCCGCCTTGTCGGTTTATGTAAGCCACTGTCGTTACGTTGTCCGACTGTACCTGAATGGTACAATTTCTCAGAAAATGGGTCGCTTGGAGAAGACCTTGAGTGACTGCGCACCACCCCCGGAGACTTGCATCCGTGGTTATAAGGATCCAGTCCTGAATCCCGAACCTGAGGCCCTCCAGAAGGTGAGGTAATTGCAACCACCAGAGGAGTGAAATCCTGGCCTTTGGCGACAGACGTATCCTCTGGTGCATGTGTAGATGGGATCCCGACCACTTGTCCAGGAGATCCAGTTGGAAGGACCGAGCGTGAAACCTCCCGTACTGCAGAGCCTCTTAAGAGGCCACCATCTTACCCAGAAGGCGAATGCACTGATGAACTGACACCCGGGTTGGCTTCAGGACATCCCGGACCATTGTTTGTATCACCAACACTTTTTCCTCTGGAAGAAACACCCTCTGCACTTCCGTGTTGAGGATCATTCCCAGAAAGGACAACCTCCTGGTTGGTTTCAAATGTGATTTTGGAAGAATCAGGATCCAACCATGTTCCCTGAGAAGCTGTGTCGTGAGAGCTATGGACCGTAACAGCTTCTCCTTAGACGATGCCTTTATCAGCAGATCGTCCAGATATGGAATTATGGTCACCCTCTGTCTGCAGAGGAGAACCATCATTTTCACCATCACCTTGGTGAATACCCTCGGTGCTGTGGAAAGGCCAATTGACAGGGCCTGGAACTGAAAATGACAGTCCAACAGTGCGAATCGGAGATAAGCTTGATGCGGCAGCCAAATCCTCCAGACCTGATATCACTACCCTTAGAGACTCCACTTTGAACTTGAAGGGTTTTAGTGATCTTAAGATCAGAATGGGCCTGACCGAACCATCCGGCTTCGGTACCACAAAAAGGTTCAAATAGTAACCTTTGTTTTGCCTCTGGGAAGGAACTGGTACGATAACCTGTGCCTCCACCAGCTTCTGGATGGCTCCATGTAGGGTAGCCCTGTCTGCCGGCAAAGCTGGCAAGCCTGATTTGAAGAACCGGCGAGGAGGGAGATCTTGAAATTCCAGCCGGTACCCCTGGAACACAATATCTAGTACTCAGGGATCCAGGCTCCCTGAGTACAGTCTCGCTCCCACCTCCAGGCCGCGCTGTCCACCGTCATGCTGAGGACTTTGCTGTACCAGAAGCAGATTTCTGTTCCTGGGAACCTGCAGCAGCAGGTTTCTTGGATTTTGGCCGACCTCCTCTAAAGAAGGTGTTGGACGGTTTGGCCTTTCTTGTTTAGAGACACGAAAGGACTGTGATGCCGCTGAAGAAAAAATAAGATTTTAAACCTACCGGTAAATCTATTTCTCCTAGTCCGTAGAGGATGCTGGGGACTCCGTAAGGACCATGGGGTATAGACGGGCTCCGCAGGAGATAGGGCACCTAAAAAGAACTTTGACTATGGGCGTGCACTGGCTCCTCCCTCTATGCCCCTCCTCCAGACCCCAGTTAGAGAACTGTGCCCAGAGGAGATGGACAATACAAGGCAGGATTTAGCAATCCAAGGGCAAGATTCATACCTGCCCACACCAATCATACCATGTAACCTGGAACATACATAACCAGTTAACCGTATGAACAACAACAGTAACGGTCCAAGACCGATTTAAACTGTAACATAACCCTTATGTAAGCAACAACTATATGCAAGTCTTGCAGAGTTTCTGCACTGGGACGGGCGCC
This sequence comes from Pseudophryne corroboree, assembly GCF_028390025.1. Classification (NCBI taxonomy): domain Eukaryota; kingdom Metazoa; phylum Chordata; class Amphibia; order Anura; family Myobatrachidae; genus Pseudophryne; species Pseudophryne corroboree. Next base: position 376,075,531 of record NC_086444.1, on the reverse strand, counting down.
CAGCATCCTCTACGGACTAGGAGAAATAGATTTACCGGTAGGTTTAAAATCTTATTTTCTCTTACGTCCTAGAGGATGCTGGGGACTCCGTAAGGACCATGGGGTTTATACCAAACCATCCAATCGGGCGGGAGAGTGCGTATGACTCTGCAGCACCGACTGAGCAAACGCTAGGTCCTCATCAGCCAGGGTATCAAACTTGTAGAATTTAGCAAAAGTGTTTGACCCCGACCAAGTCGCCGCTCGGCAAAGTTGTAATGCCGAGACGCCTCGGGCAGCCGCCCAAGAAGTGCCCACCTTCCTAGTGGAATGTGCCTTAACCGAATTTGGTACCAGCAATCCAGCCGTAGAGTGAGCCTGCTGAATCGTATTACAGATCCAGCGAGCAATAGTCTGCTTCGAAGCAGGTGCGCCAATCTTATTGGCCGCATACAGGACAAACAGAGCCTCTGTTTTCCTAAGTCTAGCCGTCCTGGCTACATAAATTTTTAAGGCCCTGACTACATCCAGGGATCTGGAATCCTCCAGGTCACTTGTAGCCACAGGCACCACAATAGGTTGATTCATATGGAATGAAGAAACCACTTTAGGTAAAAATTGCAGACGTGTCCTCAATTCAGCTCGATCCACATGAAAAATCAAGTAGGGGCTCTTGTGTGACAAAGCCGCCAATTCTGACACTCGCCTTGCTGATGCTAAGGCCAACAACATGACCACCTTCCAGGTAAGAAATTTCAACTCAACCTTGTTAAGCGGTTCAAACCAGTGTGATTTTAGGAACTGCACAACTACGTTCAGGTCCCATGGTGCCACTGGAGGCACAAAAGGGGGCTGGATGTGCAGCACTCCCTTTACAAACGTCTGGACTTCTGGAAGAGAAGCCAATTCCTTCTGAAAGAAAATCGAGAGGGCCGAAATCTGTACCGTAACAGAGCCTAATTTCAGGCCCATATCCACTCCTGTCTGTAGGAAGTGGAGAAAACGACCCAGATGAAAATCTTCCGTAGGTGCATTCTTGGTCTCACACCAAGACACATACTTTCGCCAGATACGGTGATAATGTTTTACCGTCACCTCCTTCCTAGCCTTTATTAAAGTAGGGATGACCTCTTCCGGAATCCCCTTTTTCGATAGGATTCGGCGTTCAACCGCCATGCCGTCAAACGTAACCGCGGTATGTCTTGAAATACACAGGGCCCCTGTTGCAACAGGTCTTCCCTCAGAGGAAGAGGCCAGGGGTCTCCTGTGAGCATCTCTTGTAGATCCGAGTACCAGGCCCTTCGAAGCCAGTCTGGGACAACGAGTATCATCTGTACTCTTCTTCGTCTTATGATCCTCAACACTTTTGTGATGAGAGGAAGAGGAGGAAACACGTAGACCGATTTGAACACCCACGGTGTTACCAGAGCGTCTACTGCTACTGCCTGAGGGTCCCGAGACCTGGCACAGTACCTCCGAAGCTTTTTGTTGAGGCGTGACGCCATCATGTCTATTTGAGGAGTTCCCCAAAGACGCGTTACGTCTGCAAAGACTTCTTGATGAAGTCCCCACTCTCCTGGATGGAGATCGTGTCTGCTGAGGAAGTCTGCTTCCCAGTTGTCCACTCACGGAATGAAGACAGCCGACAGAGCTCTTACATGATTTTCCGCCCAGCGAAGGATCCTTGTGGCTTCCGCCATCGCGACTCTGCTTCTTGTCCCGCCTTGGCGGTTCACATGAGCCACTGCTGTGACATTGTCTGATTGAATCAAAACCGGTAGGTTTCGAATAAGACTCTCCGCTTGTCGAAGGCCATTGTAAATGGCCCTGAGTTCCAACACATTGATGTGTAGACAGGACTCCTGGTCTGACCAAAGACCCTGAAAATTCTTTCCCTGCGTGACCGCTCCCCATCCTCGGAGGCTCGCGTCCGTGGTAACCAGGATCCAATCCTGAATTCCAAATCTGCGACCCTCCAGGTGGTGAGCACTTTGCAACCACCACAGGAGGGACACTCTGGCCCCTGGAGACAGAGTTATTTTCCGATGTAAGTGCAGATGGGACCCGGACCACTTGTCCAGAAGATCCCATTGAAAAGTCCTTGCATGGAACCTTCCGAAGGGAATGGCCTCGTAGGCCGCCACCATTTTCCCCAGAACTCGAGTGCATTGGTGAACTGACACCCTTTTCGGTTTTAGCAGGTCTCTGACCATGTCCTGGATGTCCTGGGCTTTCTCTATTGGGAGGATGACCTTCATTTGTTCCGTATCCAGTATCATACCTAGGAACGGTAGTCGAGTTGTCGGAATCAACTGTGACTTCGGTAGATTTAGAATCCAACCGTGTTGCTGGAGCACTCTCAGAGAGAGCGCCACACTGCTCAGCAATTTCTCCCTTGATCTCGCATTTATCAGGAGATCATCCAAGTATGGGATAATTGTGACTACATGCTTGCGCAGGACCACCATCATTTCCGCCATTATCTTGGTGAAAATCCTCGGGGCCGTGGAGAGTCCAAACGGCAACGTCTGAAATTGGTAATGACAATCCTGTACAGCGAATCTCAGGTATTCCTGATGGGGGGCATATATGGGGACATGAAGGTACGCATCCTTTATGTCCAGAGACACCATAAACTCCCCCTCCTCCATGTTGGCTATTATCGCTCTGAGAGATTCCATTTTGAATTTGAATCTTTTTATGTACAGGTTTAGGGATTTCAGATTCAAAATAGGTCTGACCGAACCGTCTGGTTTCGGGACCACAAATAGGGTTGAGTAGTAACCTCTTCCCTGCTGGTGCAGGGGAACCTTGATTATCACTTGATGTATACACAGCATTTGAATTGCAGCTAACACTATATCCCTGTCCGATGTGGAAGCTGGTAGGGACGATTTGAAAAATCGGCGCGGGGGCACCTCCTCGAATTCCAATTTGTAACCCTGGGAAACTATTTCCAACACCCAGGGATTCAGGTCCGAACTGACCCAGGCCTGACTGAAAAGTTGAAGACGTGCCCCCACCGGTGCGGACTCCCTCAGGGGAGCCCCAGCGTCATGCTGTGGGTTTTGGAGCAGCCGGGGAGGACTTTTGTTCCTGGGCACCTGCCGAAGCAGGTGCTCTTTTGCCTCTGCCCTTACCTCTGGCGAGGAAAGAGGATCCCCGACCTCTTCTGGACTTGTGCGACCGAAAGGACTGCATCTGATAGGGGAATATATGGTAAAAAAATTGATTAACCTGCTGTAGCTGTGGAAACCAGGTCCGTCAGCCCATCCCCAAACAATACATCACCCTTATAGGGTAGTACTTCCATATGTTTTTTGGAATCCGCATCACCCGTCCATTGGCGAGTCCATAAGGATCTTCTCGCTGAGATAGACATGGCATTGGCACTAGAAGCTAGCAATCCAATGTCCCTTTGAGCATCCCTCATAAATAAGACTGCGTCTTTTATATGGGCTAGAGTTAAGAATATAGGCCCTCATTCCGAGTTGTTTGCTCGCAAGCTGCTTTTAGCAGCATTGCACACGCTAAGCCGCTGCCTACCGGGAGTGAATCTTAGCTTAGCAAAATTGCGAACGAAAGATTCTCAGAATTGCGATTAGAAATTTCTTTGCAGTTTCTGAGTAGCTCGAGACTTACTCTGCCACTGCGATCAGTTCAGTCAGTTTTGTTCCTGGTTTGACGTCACAAACACACCCAGCGTTCACCCAGACACTCCCCCATTTCTTCAGACACTCCCGCATTTTTCCCAGAAACGGCAGCGTTTTTTCGCACACACCCATAAAACGGCCAGTTTCCGCCCAGAAACACCCACTTCCTGTCAATCACACTACGATCACCAGAATGAAGAAAAAAACCTTGTAATGTCGTGAGTAAAATACCTAACTTAATAGCAAATTTACTTGGCGCAGTCGCAGTGCGGACATTGCGCATGCGCATTAGCGAATAATCGCTCCATTGCGGAAAATAAAATAACGAGCGATCAACTCGGAATGACCACCATAGTATCCTTATCCATATTATCAAATTGATCTGTCAGCTCATCTGTCCAAGCTGCAATTGCGCTACACACCCATGCCGACGCAATTGTCGGTCTTAGCACAGCACCCGTATGAGAATAAATACCCTTTAAGGTAGTTTCTTGCCTGCGATCTGCAGGGTCTTAAGGGCCGCTGTGTCAGGAGACGGTAGCGCCACTTTCTTGGACAAGCACGTCAGGGCCTTGTCCACAGTGGGGGGTGATTCCCAAATCTCCCTGTCCTGCTTAGGGAAGGGGTATGCCATATAAATTCTTTTGGGGATCTGCGGTCTCTTTTCCGGAGTCTCCCAAGCTTTTCCAAAGAAATCATTTAATTCTTGAGATGTGGGAAAGTTAATAATCTGTTTCTTTTCCTTAAACATGTGTACCCTTGTGTCGGGGACCGAGGGTTCATCCTCAATATGCAACACATCCCTTATTGCCACAATCATACACTGAATGGTTTTAGTCACCGTAGGGTGCAATTTTACTTCGTCGTAGTCGACACTGGAATCAGAATCCGTGTCGGTAGTAGTGTCTTGTGTTAAGGGACGCTTTTGAGACCCCGACGGGCCCTGCGTCGGTCCAATACGAGGATTGACCCCCTGATGTCCCCCCTAATTCAGCCTTATCAAGCCTTTTATGTAAAGATGCCACACTTGCATTCAACATATGCCACATGTCCATCCAATCCGGAGTTGGCACAACCGACGGGGACACACCACTCATTTGCTCCACCTCCTCCTTGGAGAAGCCTTCCGCCTCAGACATGTCGACACACACGTACCGACACCCCACACACACAGGGATTAACCTATAAGGGGACAAAACCCCAACCAGGCCCTAAGGAGGGGCAGAGAGAGAGTATGCCAGCACACACCAGCGCTTAAAAACACTGGAAAAATTATGACCAGATAGCGCTTTTCTATATATAATATACCAATTTCCACTCACTGCGTCGCTAATGTGCCCCCCTATCTTTTTTCCAGCATGTGAAGTTCAGCAGGGGAGAGACCAGGGAGCCAGCGTTTTCCTCATGCAGCTTCTGTGGAGAAAATGGCGCTGGTTAGTGCTGAGGATCAAGCCCCGCCCACCCGACGGCGGGCTTCGGTCCCAGTGATTTTTCAATGAAAATGGCGGGGGATCTTAGATTTACTGCCTCCGCAGCCTAATCTATCTGCATTTGCCAAATGTGAGGTTTATTGCTGCCCAGGGCGCCCTGCACCCTTCAGTGCTGCTCTGTGTGTGTGTGTGACTGGGAGCAATGGCGCGCAGCTTACCGCTGCGCGCCTTACCTCATGAAGATCTGATGTCTTCTGCCTTCTCATCCGGCTTCTTTCTTCGGCATCTGTGAGGAGGACGGCGGTGCGGCTCCGGGACGAACTTCAGGTGAGACCTGTGTTCCGACTCCCTCTGGAGCTAATGGTGTCCAGTAGCCTTAGAAGCAGTGCCCAACTTGACAAGCCAGCCCTGCTTCTCTCTCCTCAGTCCCACGATGCAGGGAGCCTGTTGCCAACAGGACTCCCTGAAAATAAAAAACCAAACAAAATTCTTCTTCAACAGAAAACTCTGGAGAGCTCTCTGCAGTGCACCCATTCTCCTCTGGACACAAGATCTAACTGGGGTCTGGAGGAGGGGCATAGAGGGAGGAGCCAGTGCACACCCATAGTCAAAGTTCTTTTTAGGTGCCCTATCTCCTGCGGAGCCCGTCTATACCCCATGGTCCTTACGGAGTCCCCAGCATCCTCTAGGACGTGAGAGAAAGGTTTCTTCACAGCAGGTGTAGCTGAGGGAAAAAAGGGTGACTTATCCGCTGTAGCCATGGAGATCCACGCATCCAACGCTTCCCCAAAGAGAGCCTGACCTGTGTAGGGTAGGGTCTCCACACCTCTCCTGGATTCCGCGTCGGCAGACCACTGGCGCAGCCACAGTCCTTGACGAGCTGAGACAGACATGGAAGAAATTCCTGCAGCCATTGAACCCAGGTCCTTCATGGATTCCACCATAAATCCTGCATGTTACGTAAAAACAATTCTACGTCACTTTTATCCATAGTATCCAAATCCTCAAGTAACGTGCCTGACCACTTTACTATAGCTTTGGAAATCCATGCACAGGCAATACTAGGCTGTAGTATCGCCCCTGAAGCCGTGTATATGGATTTGAGCATAGTATCAATTTTGCGATCAGCCGGCTCCTTTAAGGCGGTAGATCCTGGAACAGGTAACACCACCTTTTTAGAGAATCTGGAGATAGACGCGTCCACTATGGGTGGGTTTTTCCATTCTTTCCTATCCTCCTCAGGGAAGGGAAAAGCAACCAGAACCCTTCTAGGAATCTGGAAATTTTTCTCCAGGTTTTCCCATGCTTTCTCAAATATAGCATTTAATTCTTTGGACGCAGGGAAGGTTAGCGAGGCTTTCTTATTGTCTGTGAAGTAAGCCTCCTCAACCTGCTCAGGTGTTGTATCTGCAATATTCAACACATCCCTTATAGCCTCTATTATCAACTGCACCCCTTTAGCAAGAGATGCGGCCCCCCGGAGCACATCCCCGTCAGAGTCGGTATCCGTGTCATCCTGCATAATCTGTGCAAGAGCACGTTTATGGGAACCTCCAGAGGGGGGCCCTGAGGTAACAGAACCGGACCAAACTGCCATAGAGTTCTGTAAAACCTGAGTTGCAGATTAATTCTGTGCAACCCTAGAAATCTGAGAAATCCTCATGATAGAGGATAACCATTCAGGCTCCCTTGCTGGTATCTGTGCTAAAACAGTGCAATCCTGATTACATGGAATGGGATCATCCTGAGAGGACATATCCTCTGCAGCATATGACAGAGTCCCTGAACATAGCTTAATGGAGACCACAGACCCACACACACACGGGAGGACAGATTTTCACCCCCAAGAATGGCAAGAGAGAGACAGAGATTGGAGCCAACCCATACACAGCGCTTTTCAGGTATAGGGATACCCTAAACCAGCACTGACTGTGTACCTTAATGGGTTATACAGTCTTTATACAGCCTTCCCCCCCTTCTACAACCCCCTGTACCATGAGAGATAGCTGGAGTTGCTCTGGAGGGACTGCACATCACTGACAGCGCTTCTGCAGGTAGGAAAATGGGGCTGAACACTGCTGGGGCCGCTCTGAGAAGCTCCGCCCCCTTTATGGCGCTGTCTTCCCGCTCTTCATAGGACTATACTGGCCTGAGGATTGATGCTGGCAGAGATCCCGGGACCCTGACAGGCTTGAGAGGTCAGTGTAGGGTGTAGGTGCTAGCTCAGGGCGCACCTCACGCCGCTAAGCACCAGAGCGCAGTTAGTACTGCGCTCCATACCCTGTTGCCACCATCTTCACACAGGTTCCCCGCTTGGCAGGGAGGCCAGTGACTAACTCGCCACCGATCTTCTGGCTCAGTAAGGGGGTGGCGGCATGCTGCCGGGGTGAGCGATCCCCTGTGGCGGGGAACGTTCTATCCCCTCAGGGCTCTACTCACCCCCTTAGTCCCACGAAGCAGGGAGGCTGTTACCAGCAGCCTCCCTGTAAAATTAAAGAAGCACTGTAGAGCTTCCCTAGCTGTGACCGGCTCCTCCAGGCACATTTTCTAAACTGAGTCTGGTAGGAGGGGCATAGAGGGAGGAGCCAGCCCACACTCTCAAACTCTTAATGCTCCTAGTGGACCCATCTATACCCCATGGTACTAATGTGGACCTCAGCATCCTCTAGGACGTAAGAGAAAATTACTTTGGGGACACAAACACAAGGTGCAGCATTGGGGTACAGTGGCCGGGAAAACACATGGCTTTAGGGGTTAAAATTACTTTGGGCACACACAAATAAAATGTGAACAATAATTTATAATACATTGGTCGTCAGTGTGATTACATTGGTGGACAGTGATTGGTGGTCAGTGTGGAAATACATGCTTGGGCCAATAAAATATCCGATTTGATTGGATTTGTATGATGAGCTCTCCTTCTGCGTCGGTGCTGCTGCCGCCGCTGGTGGGAGTCTCCTGAAAATACCAGTCAAACTTTCTACGATATATTGCAGCCGATATATCGCAGACACAAAAAAAACCCACACCTTTTCCCATACGATTCCAGGCGATTACGATATATCACGGGTGCAGCACTGGCGACATAGGGGTTCCGATCCGACACTCATGGGAACATAGATCGGATCGGATACATCTCCAAAATGCCCGATTTCACCCGATATATCGGCCTGAATGCCCTAAATTGGCTGAAATCGGGCATTATCGTACTAGTGTATGGGGCCCTTTAGATTTGGGTGGGTTATATTGTTTCTGTGCAGTGTAAAATAAGATTTTACTTACCGATAAATCTATTTCTCGTAGTCCGTAGTGGATGCTGGGACTCCGTCAGGACCATGGGGAATAGCGGCTCCGCAGGAGACAGGGCACAAAATTTAAAAATTTGACCACTAGGTGGTGTGTACTGGTTCCTCCCCCTATGACCCTCCTCCAAGCCTCAGTTAGGATACTGTGCCCGGACGAGCGTACACAATAAGGAAGGATTTTGAATCTCGGGTAAGACTCATACCAGCCACACCAATCACACCGTACAACTTGTGATCTGAACCCAGTTAACAGTATGACAAACGTAGGAGCCTCTGAACAGACGGCTCACAACAATAACAACCCGATTTTTTTGTAACAATAACTATGTACAAGTATTGCAGACAATCCGCACTTGGGATGGGCGCCCAGCATCCACTACGGACTACGAGAAATAGATTTATCGGTAAGTAAAAATAAGAATTTACTTACCGATAATTCTATTTCTCGGAGTCCGTAGTGGATGCTGGGGTTCCTGAAAGGACCATGGGGAATAGCGGCTCCGCAGGAGACAGGGCACAAAAAGTAAAGCTTTCCGATCAGGTGGTGTGCACTGGCTCCTCCCCCTATGACCCTCCTCCAGACTCCAGTTAGGTACTGTGCCCGGACGAGCGTACACAATAAGGGAGGAATTTTGAATCCCGGGTAAGACTCATACCAGCCACACCAATCACACTGTACAACCTGTGATCTGAACCCAGTTTACAGTATGATAACAGCGGAGCCTCTGAAAAGATGGCTCACAACAACAATAACCCGATTTAGTTAGCAATAACTATGTACAAGTATTGCAGATAATCCGCACTTGGGATGGGCGCCCAGCATCCACTACGGACTCCGAGAAATAGAATTATCGGTAAGTAAATTCTTATTTTCTCTATCGTCCTTGTGGATGCTGGGGTTCCTGAAAGGACCATGGGGATTATACCAAAGCTCCCAAACGGGCGGGAGAGTGCGGATGACTCTGCAGCACCGAATGAGAGAACTCCAGGTCCTCTTTTGCCAGGGTATCAAATTTGTAGAATTTTACAAACGTGTTCTCCCCCGACCACGTAGCTGCTCGGCAAAGTTGTAATGCCGAGACCCCTCGGGCAGCCGCCCAAGATGAGCCCACCTTCCTTGTGGAATGGGCCTTAACAGATTTAGACTGTGGCAGGCCTGCCACAGAATGTGCAAGTTGAATTGTGCTACCAATCCCACGAGCAATCGACTGCTTAGAAGCAGAAGCACCCAGCATTGTTGGGTGCATACAGGATAAACAGCAAGTCAGATTTCCTGACTCCAGCCAACCTGGAAACTATATTTTCAGGGCCCTGATAACATCCAGCAACTTGGAGTCCTCCAAGTCCCTAGTAGCCGCAGGTACCACAATAAGCTGGTTCAGGTGAAACGCTGACACCACCTTAAGGAGAAACTGGGGACGAGTCCGCAGCTTTGCTCTGTCCGAATGGACAATCAGATATGGCTTTGTGAGATAAAGCCGCCAATTCTGACACTCGCCTGGCCGAGGCCAGGACCAACAGCATGGTCATTTTCCATGTGAGATATATCAAATCCACAGATTTGAGTTGTTTAAACCAATGTGATTTTTTAGGAATCCCAAAACTACGTTGAGATCGCCCAGTGCCACTGGAGACATCAAAGGGGCTGTATATGCAGTACTCCCTTAACAACTTCTGGACTTCAGGAACTGAAGCCAATTTCTTTCTGGAAGAAAATCAACAGGCCGAAATTTGAACCTTAATGGACCCAATTTGAGACCCATAGACACTCCTGTTTGCAGGAAATGTAGAAATTAACCTAGTTGAAATTCTTCCGTGGAGCCTTCCTGGACTCACACCCTGGCACATATTTTCACCTAAGTGGTGACAATGTTGTGCGGTCACCTCCTTCCTGGCTCTGACCAGGGTAGGGATGACCTCTTCCGGAATGCCTCTTTCCCTTAGGATCCGGCGTTCACCCGCCTTGGCGTCAACGCAGCTGCGGTAAGTCCCGGAACAGACACGGTTCTTGCCGAATCAAGACCCTTCTTAGTATCTCTTGAAGTTCCGGGAACCAAGTCCTTCTTGGCCAAACCGGAGCCACGAGTATAGTTCTTACTCCTCTCCTTCCTATCATTTTCAATACATTGGGTATGAAAAGCAGAGGATGGAACACATACACCGACTGGTACACCGACGGTGTTACCAGAGCGTCCCAGCTATTGCCTGAGTGTCTCTTGACCTGGCGCTTCAGGTGGGACGCCATCATAACCACCTTTGGTCTTTCCCAACGGTTTACAATCATGTGGAAACTTCCAGATTAAGTTTCCACTTTTCCGGGTGGAATTCATTTATGCTGAGAAAATCTTCCCAGTTGCCCACTCCCGGAATGAACACTGCTGACAGTGTTATCACATGATTTTCCGCCCAGCGAAGAATCCTTGCTGTCATTGCCCTCCTGCTTCTTGTGTCGCCCCGTCTGATAACGTGGGCGACCGCCATGATGATGTCCTACTGGATCAGCACCGGTTGACTTTGAAGCAGGAGTCTTCCTAGGCTCAGAGCATTGTAAATTGCCCTTAGCTCCAGTATATTCATGTGGAGAGAAGTCTCCAGACTTGACCACACTTCCTTGGAAATTTTTTCCCTGTGTGACTACTCCCCAGCCTCTCAGGCTGGTATCCGTGGTCCCCAGAACACAGTCCTGAATGCTGAGTGTGCTGCCCTCTAAAAGATGAGCACTCTGCAGCCCCCACAGAAGAGACACCCTTGTCCTTGGAGACAGGATTATCCGCTGATGCATCTGAAAATGCGATCCGGACCATTCGTCCAGCAAATCCCCTGAGATCTGCCGAATGGAATCGCTTCGTAAGAAGCCACCATTTTTCCCAGGACTCCTGTGCATTGATGCACTGATACTTGGCCTGGTTTTAGGAGGTTTCTGACTAGGTCGAATAACTCCTTGGCTTTTTCCTCCCGGAGGAACACCTTTTTCTGGACTATGCCCAGAATCATTCCTAGGAACAGCAGACGTATCGTCGGAAAACAGCTGCGATTCTTGGAATATTTAGAATCCAGTCGTGCTGTCGTAGAACTACTTTAGATAGTGCTCTTCCGACCTCCAACTGTTCTCTGGAACTTGCCCTTTTCAGGATATCGTCCAAGTAAGGGATAATTTAGATGCCTTTTTTCTTTGAAGAAACATCTTTTCGGCCATTACCTTGGTAAAAGGCCCGGGGTGCCGTGGATAATTCAAACGGCATCGTCTGAAACTGATATTGACAGTTCTGTACCACGAACCAGAGGTACCCTTGTTGAGAAGGGCAAATTTGGACATGGAGGTAATCCTTGATGTCCAGGGACACCATATAGTCCCCTTTTTTCCGGTTCGCTATCACTGCTCTGAGTGACTCCATCTCGATTTGAACCTTTTATGTAAGTGTTCAAAGATTTCAGTTTAGACTATGTCTCACCAAGCCGTCTGGCGTCAGTACCACAATATAGTGTGGAAAAATAATACCCTTTTCCTTGTTGTAGGAGGGGTACTTTGATTATCACCTGCTGGATATACAGCTTGTGAATTGTTTCCAATGCTGCCTCCCTGTCGGAGGGAGCCGTTGGTAAAGCAGACTTCAGAAACCTGCGAGGAGAAGATGTCTCGACTCTCCAATCTGTACCCCTGGGATAATACTTGTACTATCTAGGGGTCAACCTGCGAGTGATCCCACTGCGCGCTGAGACTCTTGAGACTACCCCCCCACCTTGAGTCCGCTTGCATGGCCCCAGCGTCATGCTGAGGACTTGGCAGACGCGGTGGAGGGCTTCTTTTCCTGGGAAGGGGCTGCCTGCTGCAGTCTACTTCCCTTACCTCTATGTCTGGGCAGATATGACTGGCCTTTTGCCTGCATGCCCTCATGGGAAAGGAAGGATTGAGGCTGAAAAGACGGTGTCTTTTTCAGCTGAGATGTAACTTGGGGTAAAAAGGTTGGATTTCCCAGCTGTTGCCGTGGTCCCCAGGTCCGATGGACCGACCCCAACTAACTCCTTCCCTTTATACGGCAATACTTCCATGTGCCGTATGGGATCTGTATCACCTGACCACTGTCGTGTCCATGACATCTTCTGGGTGATATGGACAACGTACTTATCTTGATGCCAGAGAGCAAATATCCCTCTGTGCATCTCACGTACATATATATAGAATGCATCCTATTAAATGCTCTATATGAATAAAATATTTTCAGTCAGGGAATCCGACCAAGCCAACCCAGCACTGCATCTCCAGGCTGATGGCGATCGCTGGTCGCAGTATAACCACCGTATGTGTGTATATACTTTTTAGGATATCTTTCCAGCTTCCTATCAGCTGGCTCCTTGAGGGCGGCCGTATCTGGAGACGGTAACGCCACTTGATAAGCGTGTGAGCGCCTTATCACCCTAAGGGGTGTTTCCCAACGCGCCCTAATTTCTGGCGGGAAAGGGTATAACGCCAATATTTGCTATCGGGGTAACCCCACGCATCATCACACACTTCATTTTATTTTATCTGATTCAGGAAAAACTACAGGTAGTTTTTTCACTCCCACATAATACCCTTTTTTGTGGTACTTGTAGTATCAGAAATATGCAACACCTCCTTCATTGCCCTTAACGTGTGGCCCTAATGAGAAATACGTTTGTTTATTCACCGTCGACACTGGATTCAGTGTCCGTGTCTGTGTCTGTGTCGACCGACTGAGGTAAATGGGCGTTTTTAACGCCCCTGACGGTGTTTCTGAGACGCCTGGACCGGTACTAATAGTTTGTCGGCCGTCTCACGTCGTCAACCGACCTTGCAGCGTGTTGACATTCTCACGTAATTCCCTAAATAAGCCATCCATTCCGGTGTCGACTCCCTAGAGAGTGACATCACCATTACAGGCAATTTCTCCGCCTCCTCACCAACATCGTCCTCATACATGTCGACACACACGTACCGACACACAGCACACACACCGGGAATGCTCTGACAGAGGACAGGACCCACACTAGCCCTTTGGGGAGACAGAGGGAGAGTTTGCCAGCACACACCAAAACGCTATAATTATATAGGGACAACCTTATATAAGTGTTTTCCCTTATAGCATCTTTATATATATCTCAATATCGCCAAAATCAGTGCCCCCCCTCTCTGTTTTAACCCTGTTTCTGTAGTGCAGTGCAGGGGAGAGCCTGGGAGCCTTCTCTCCAGGCTTTCTGTGAGAGAAAATGGCGCTGTGTGCTGAGGAGATAGGCCCCGCCCCTTTTTCGGCGGGCTCGTCTCCCGCTATTTAGTGAATCTTGGCAGGGGTTAAATATCTCCATATAGCCTCTGGGGGCTATATGTGAGGTATTTTTCGCCAAAAAAGGTTTTCATTTGCCTCCCAGGGCGCCCCCCTCCCAGCGCCCTGCACCCTCAGTGACTGCCGTGTGAAGTGTGCTGAGAGGAAAATGGCGCACAGCTGCAGTGCTGTGCGCTACCTTTAGAAGACTGCAGGAGTCTTCAGCCGCCGATTCTGGACCTCTTCTTACTTCAGCATCTGCAAGGGGGCCGGCGGCGCGGCTCCGGTGACCATCCAGGCTGTACCTGTGATCGTCCCTCTGGAGCTGATGTCCAGTAGCCAAGAAGCCAATCCATCCTGCACGCAGGTGAGTTCACTCCTTCTCCCCTAAGTCCCTCGTTGCAGTGATCCTGTTGCCAGCAGGACTCACTGTAAAATAAAAAACCTAAGCTAAACTTTCTCTAAGCAGCTCTTTAGGAGAGCCACCTAGATTGCACCCTTCTCGGCCGGGCACAAAAATCTAACTGGAGTCTGGAGGAGGGTCATAGGGGGAGGAGCCAGTGCACACCACCTGATCGGAAAGCTTTACTTTTTGTGCCCTGTCTCCTGCGGAGCCGCTATTCCCCATGGTCCTTTCAGGAACCCCAGCATCCACAAGGACGATAGAGAAATCTTATTTTCTCTGACGTCCTAGTGGATGCTGGGACTCCGTCAGGACCATGGGGATTATACCAAAGCTCCCAAACGGGCGGGAGAGTGCGGATGACTCTGCAGCACCGAATGAGAGAACTCCAGGTCCTCCTTAGCCAGGGTATCAAATTTGTAGAATTTTACAAACGTGTTCTCCCCTGACCACGTAGCTGCTCGGCAGAGTTGTAATGCCGAGACCCCTCGGGCAGCCGCCCAAGATGAGCCCACCTTCCTTGTGGAATGGGCCTTGACAGATTTAGGCTGTGGCAGGCCTGCCACAGAATGTGCAAGTTGAATTGTGCTACAAATCCAACGAGCAATCGTCTGCTTAGAAGCAGGAGCACCCAGCTTGTTGGGTGCATACAGTATAAACAGCGAGTCAGATTTTCTGACTCCAGCCGTCCTTGAAATATATATTTTCAATGCTCTGACAACGTCCAGCAACTTGGAATCCTCTAAATCGCTAGTAGCCGCAGGCACCACAATAGGCTGGTTCAGGTGAAACGCTGAAACCACCTTAGGCAGAAAGTGAGGACGCGTCCGCAGTTCTGCCCTGTCCGAATGGAAAATCAGATATGGGCTTTTATACGATAAAGCCGCCAATTCTGACACTCTCCTGGCTGAAGCCAGGGCCAGTAGCATGGTTACTTTCCATGTAAGATATTTCAAATCCACCGATTTGAGTGGCTCAAACCAATGGGATTTGAGAAAATCCAAAACTACATTAAGATCCCACGGTGCCACTGGGGGCACAACCGGGGGCTGTATATGTAGTACTCCTTTTACAAAAGTCTGGACTTCAGGAACTGAAGCCAATTCTTTCTGGAAGAAAATCGACAGGGCCGAAATTTGAACCTTAATGGACCCTAATTTGAGGCCCATAGACAATCCTGTTTGCAGGAAATGTAGGAATCGACCCAGTTGAAATTCCTCCGTCGGGGCCTTCCTGGCCTCACACCACGCAACATATTTTCTCCAAATGCGGTGATAATGTTGTGCAGTCACCTCCTTCCTGGCTTTTACCAGGGTAGGGATGACCTCTTCCGGAATGCCTTTTTCCCTTAGGATTCGGCGTTCAACCGCCATGCCGTCAAACGCAGCCGCGGTAAGTCTTGGAATAGACACGGTCCCTGCTGAAGCAGGTCCCGTCTTAGAGGTAGAGGCCACGGATCTTCCGTGAGCATCTCCTGAAGTTCCGGGTACCAAGTTCTTCTTGGCCAATCCGGAGCCACGAGTATCGTTCTTACTCCCCTTTGCCGTATAATTCTCAGTACTTTTGGTATGAGAGGCAGAGGAGGAAACACATACACTGACTGGTACACCCATGGTGTTACCAGAGCGTCTACAGCTATTGCCTGAGGGTCTCTTGACCTGGCGCAATACCTGTCCAGTTTTTTGTTGAGGCGGGACGCCATCATGTCCACCATTGGTCTTTCCCAATGGACCACAATCATGTGGAAGACTTCTGGATGAAGTCCCCACTCTCCCGGGTGCAGATCGTGTCTGCTGAGGAAGTCTGCTTCCCAGTTGTCCACTCCCGGGATGAACACAGCTGACAGTGCTAACACATGATTTTCTGCCCAGCGGAGAATCCTTGCAGCTTCTGTCATTGCCCTCCTGCTTCTTGTGCCGCCCTGTCTGTTTACGTGGGCGACTGCCGTGATGTTGTCCGACTGAATCAACACCGGCTGACCCTGAAGCAGAGGTTTTGCCAGGCTTAGAGCATTGTAGATTGCTCTTAGCTCCAGTATATTTATGTGAAGAGACGTCTCCAGGCTTGACCACACGCCCTGGAAGTTTCTTCCCTGTGTGACCGCTCCCCAGCCTCTCAGGCTGGCATCCGTGGTCACTAGGACCCAGTTCTGTATGCCGAATCTGCGGCCCTCTAACAGATGAGCACTCTGCAACCACCATAGCAGAGACACTCTTGTGGACAATTTTTCCGCTGATGCATCTGCAGATGCGATCCGGACCATTTGTCCAGCAGATCCCACTGAAAAGTTCGTGCATGGAATCTGCCGAATGGAATCGCTTCGTAAGAAGGTACCATTTTTCCCAGGACTCTTGTGCATTGATGCACAGATACTTTTCCTGGTTTTAGGAGGTTCCTGACTAGATCGGATAACTCCCTGGCTTTCTCCTCCGGAAGAAATACCTTTTTCTGAACAGTGTCCAGAATCATCCCTAGGAACAACAGACGTGTCGTCGGGATCAGTTGGGATTTTGGAAAATTCAGAATCCACCCGTGTTGTTGGAGCACTACTTGGGTTAGTGCTACTCCGACCTCCAGCTGTTCTCTGGATCTTGCCCTTATCAGGAGATCGTCCAAGTAAAGGATAATTAAGACGCCTTCTCTTCGAAGAAGGATCATCATTTCGGCCATTACCTTGGTAAAGACCCGGGGTGCCGTGGACAATCCAAACGGCAGCGTCTGAAACTGATAATGACAGTTTTGGACCACGAACCTGAGGTACCCTTGGTGTGAAGGACAAATTGGAACATGAAGGTAAGCATCCTTGATGTCCAAGGACACCATAAAATCCCCTTCTTCCAGATTCGCTATCACTGCTCTGAGTGACTCCATCTTGAACTTGAATTTTTGTATGTACAGGTTCAGAGATTTTAGATTTAGAATCGGTCTTACCGAGCCGTCCGGCTTCGGTACCACAAATAGCGTGGAGTAATACCCCTGTCCCTGTTGTAGGAGGGGTACCTTGACTATCACCTGCTGAGAATACAGCTTGTGAATGGCCTCCAATACAGTCGCCCTGTCGGAGGGAGACGTTGGCAAAGCAGACTTTAGGAAACGGCGAGGAGGGGACTTCTCGAATTACAACCTGTAACCCTGAGATACTACCTGCAGGATCCAGGGGTCCACCTGCGAGTGAGCCCACTGTGCGCTGAAATGTTTGAGGCGACCCCCCACCGCCCCTGAGTCTGCTTGTAAGGTCCCAGCGTCATCGCGTCCATAAACTTCTTCTGGCAGATATGGACATCGCACTTACTCTTGATGCCAGAGTGCAAATATCTCTCTGTGCATCTCGCATATAAAGAAATGCATACTTTAACTGCTCTATAGTCAGTAAAATACTGTCCCTATCCAGGGTATCAATATTTTCAGACAGTGACTCCGACCAAGCCACGCCAGCACTGCACATCCAGGCTGAGGCGATTGCTGGTCTCAGTATAACACCCGTATGTGTGTATATACTTTTTAATGTATTCTCCAGCCTCCTATCAGCTGGATCCTTGAGGGCGGCCGTATCAGGAGACGGTAACGCCACTTGCTTTGATAAGCGTGTGAGCGCCTTATCCACCCTAGGAGGTGTTTCCCAGCGCGCCCTAACCTCTGGCGGGAAAGGGTATAATGCCAATAACTTCTTTGAAATTAGCAGTTTTCTATCTGGGGTAACCCACGCTTCATCACACACTTCATTCAGTTCCTCTGATTCAGGAAAAACTATCGGTAGTTTTTTCACACCCCACATAATACCCCTTTTTGTGGTACTTGCAGTATCAGAGATATGCAAAGCCTCCTTCATTGCCGTGATCATATAACGTGTGGCCCTACTGGAAAATACGTTTGTTTCTTCACCGTCGACACTGGATTCAGTGTCAGTGTCTGGGTCTGTGTCGACCGACTGAGGTAAAGGGCGTTTTACAGCCCCTGACGGTGTCAGAGACGCCTGTACAGGTACTAACTGGTTTGCCGGTTGTCTCATGTCGTCAACCGACTTTTGTAGCGTGCTGACACTATTCCGTAATTCCATAAACAAAGCCATCCATTCTGGTGTCGACTCCCTAGGGGGTGACATCACCATTACAGGCAATTGCTCCGCCTCCACGCCAACATCGTCCTCATACATGTCGACACACACGTACCGACACACAGCAGACACACAGGGAATGCTCTGATAGAAGACAGGACCCCACTAGCCCTTTGGGGAGACAGAGGGAGAGTTTGCCAGCACACACCCAAGCGCTATAAATATATATAGGGACAACCTTAATAAGTGTGTTCCCTTTATAGCAGCTCAAATATTATAAATATCGCCAATAAGTGCCCCCCCTCTCTGTTTTTACCCTGTTTCTGTAGTGCAGTGCAGGGGAGAGTCCTGGGAGCCTTCCTCGCAGCGGAGCTGGGCAGGAAAATGGCGCTGTGTGCTGAGGAGAATAGGCCCCGCCCCCTTTTCGGCGGGCTTCTTCTCCCGTTTTTTTTGGAACCTGGCAGGGGTTAAATACATCCATATAGTTCCAGGGGCTATATGTGATATATTTTAGCCAGAATAGGTATATTACATTGCTGCCCAGGGCGCCCCCCCCAGCGCCCTGCACCCTCAGTGACCGCTGGTGTGAAGTGTGCGGAGAGCAATGGCGCACAGCTGCAGTGCTGTGCGCTACCTCATGAAAACTGAGACGTCTTCTGCCGCCGGTTTCTGGACCTCTTCTCTATTCGGCATCTGCAAGGGGGTCGGCGGCGCGGCTCCGGTGACCCATCCAGGCTGTACCTGTGATCGTCCCTCTGGAGCTAGTGTCCAGTAGCCTAAGAAGCAAATCCATCCTGCACGCAGGTGAGTTCACTTCTTTTCCCCTAAGTCCCTCGTTGCAGTGAGCCTGTTGCCAGCAGGACTCACTGAAAATAAAAAACCTAACAAACTTTTTCTAAGCAGCTCTTTAGGAGAGCCACCTAGATTGCACCCTGCTCGGACGGGCACAAAAACCTAACTGAGGCTTGGAGGAGGGTCATAGGGGGAGGAGCCAGTACACACCACCTAGTGGTCAAATTTTTAAATTTTGTGCCCTGTCTCCTGCGGAGCCGCTATTCCCCATGGTCCTGACGGAGTCCCAGCATCCACTAGGACGTCAGAGAAATACTGGCTGCTTTATTTTTACACTGCAATTTAGATTTCAGTTTGAATATACCCCACCCAAATCTCTCTCTCTCTGCACGTTATATCTGCCCAGCTCCCTGCAGTGCACATGAGGGGGTAATTCTGAGTTGATTGCAGCAGGAACTTTGTTAGCAGTTGGGCAAAACTATGTGCACTGCAGGGGATGCAGATATAACATGTGCAGAGAGAGTTAGATTTGGGTGGGTTATTTTGTTTCTGTGCAGGGTAAATACTGGCTGCTTTATTTTTACACTGCAATTTAGATTGCAGATTGAACACACCACACCCAAATCTAAAGGGCCCTACACACTCGGCGATGCGCCGCCGAGGTGCCCGACGGCCGATACGGCCGACGAGCAACCCGGCGGCGGGGGGGCAGTGACGGGGGGAGTGAAGTTTCTTCACTCCCCCCGTCACCCGGCTGCATTGAAGTGCAGGCAAATATGGACGAGATCGTCCATATTGGCCTGCATGCACAGCCGACGGGAGATCAGCGATGAACGAGCGCGGGGCCGCGCATCGTTCATCGCTGGAGTCTCCACACTGAAAGATATGAACGAGATCTCGTTCATTTATGAACGAGATCGTTCATATCTTTCAGAATATCGGCATGTGTGTAGGGCCTATAACTCTCTGCACATGTTAAATCTGCCTCCCCTGCAGTGCACATGGTTTTGTCCAACTGCTAACAAAGTTCCTGCTGCGATCAACTCGGAATTACCCCCCATGGTTTTGCCCATTTGCTGCTGCGATCAGATCTGAATTAGGCCCATTATCCATATGGTACACTAAGGGCTAAAACACACTACCCGGCTTTTGCCGGCCAGGAAAAAGCCGGACGGCTATATCCCGTGCCGGCATTGTAGTTAACAGTGTGAGGGGTAGGGTCCCTTCACACTGCCCGGCCCTAGCCCGGCTGCCGGGTCTCACCACTGGAAGGGCCGGCTGCACCCATTAGCAGGAACATTTGAATACTGCCGGGGGGGATTTGAATCCCGCCCCAATAGTCTGAATTCCCAAAATTGGGAAATTAACAGTTTGCGTCAATGCTTTATGGCATAAGTTTATGCCCTAAGGCAGAGTACCAATCTATGATTTGCTACAAAAGACAGACAGAGGCAAACTACATGAACTATTTATTTCAGGTATCTCTGTACTCTACTAGACAAGGTAGTTTAACCTTAATTCCTAAACAAGTGTTAGAATGAAAAATATACATGAAATTACATTTTTAAATAAAGAATTAAGCAAAGTTCAGGTTTGTAAAAAATATTAGCATCTTATATTGTGTAACTTTACTCTTGAACATGAAGAACTTTTAAAGTTTCCTCCTTATGAACCCTTTTCCGTGATGTAGATGTATTGAAGCGCTAAACCGCATTAACCATCTACATTTATGATGGAGTAATATAATTGGGTGAACAATAATTAATGTCAATAGTTCCCATCAACATTCAATCAACTCCACTTTTAACTCCTTTTTATCCCCTATATCCCATCTAAGCAGCAGGCTATCTATCCCGGATCACCAACTCAAAGCTGATGTTCATTGTACTGAAGCTTTAATGTATGTAAAGCAACGAGCGGAAGAAACAGGAGTCCGGGGCCGGTGCCCGGTCAGGAGTCGTCCTTGGATTCCGGTTTGTCTTTGCTGGGTCCCATGAACTCTATTCCGTCCACCGGGATGTCCTTGTCCTTGATGGCTTTCTGCAGAACATAACCAGTTACAAAGGATAGGACATCTCCGCCACCCCTCACGCCCGGCCGGCAAACCCCCCTCACCTGCACGCAGCGCCGGTACCGCCGGAACAGATCGGTGCACGGGTCCCCGCTGCCTTCCCCCTTCAGAAACTTCTCCGCGAACCAGCGGTTGAAGCACTGGTCATACTCGCGCTTCATGTCCGTGCATTCCTCTCCCACGCTGTTCATGTCACTCGCGAGTGACCCGGCGACAACTAAACACTTTCTACTCCTGTCACCTCTATTACACTCGCTGAGCAGTGGCGGCCATCTTGTTCCCGGGCATAGCTGTGTGGATGACGCCGGACATATGCCTCTAATGCGCCCTTTCTAAACATGTCTGCTCTTCCCTTATCATAGTGCGGTTTAGGCCTTTCCCGTCGCAGATTTCCTGACGTCGAATACGACACAGTCCAAGATGTGGCTGCGAACGGCCGCCTTGCGGTGCTGGGGGAGGAATGGAATGGGAGCCCGGCGGCTCCTGTCCTCACAGAGCAAGGTACGGGTGGGAGCACGTGGGAGGGGGCAGTGCGGTATATACAGAACAATGGTACTATGTATGTTCTTTGTCCTGAAGGTGCCACAAAGACCCACATGGAGCTTTGACCCGGAAACTGATGTGCAGGTAATTCTGAGTAAAGCAGTGAATGCACTCACACAGTAGTCTCTGCTGTGTGCCTGATTACACCAGCCTCCTGAGATATGACTGCGGCCCGGCAGCTCAGTGTTATTATTACTTATATTTGTCACATTATAAAACCACCACGAGGTCACTGCTCATACAGGAGTTGAAGCATATAAGTCAGAGGTTCTCAAACTCGGTCCTCAGGACCCCACACAGTGCATGTTTTGCAGGTAACCCAGCAGGTGCACAGGTGTATTAATTACTCACCGACACATTTTAAAAGGTCCACAGGTGGAGTTAATTATTTCACTTGCGATTCTGCGAGACCTGCAAAACATGCACTGTGTGTGCCCCCGAGGACCGAGTTTGAGAACCTCTGATATAAGTGATTTTATATATATATATATATATATATATATATATATATATGGTAAGCTATGGAGGGCTTAGCATTACTTGCTGCATATGAACTAATGGTACATCACACTGCAACCCCAGGTATTTGTAGCAATTTTTTACGTTTTTTTTTTAATCCCAAACTTCCACTTTTTAAAGCAATTGTCCGACTCCGCTTCAAGCTGAGCAGTGTTACTTTTCTTTTCCTGTGTTTGTTTTGTGTGTGTGATTATTTCCCAGGTCTGTCATGTAGCCCCAGAAGTTATAGATCATCTGGAACATTTGGCATTGGTTGATTTTCGAAACCAGGAGGGAGTCCAACGCCTGGAGAGAGCAATCCATTTTGCTAACCAGCTACACAGTGTTAATACAGATGGCGTGCAGCCATTGGCATCTGTGTTAGAAGACCGGTAATTATGACAATTGTCTCTCTTGTGTAATTGGGGGTAAAGAAAAGGGAGCATATGTGCACCATGGCAAAACCACCTTGCACTGCAAAGGTAAGGTTGCAAACTCAAAATGAGCAGAAATATTTATGTTCTGTGAGGACGGGGAAAGACCTAGTTCAATTCTAAATTTCAGTGTAAAAACCAAAACTGCCCAGGCTATGTATTGCATGCAATAATAAAGGACTACATTTACACCATTTCCATTGTTTGCAAAAGAGGCACTTTTTTTGTCTTGCACCCAAATCTCTGCAACATTCCAGCAACTTATCTAATGCACATTTCTTATCAATAGGGGACTGTATATAAGGAATGATACAGTGACCACTGGAAACTGCACAGAACTTCTTCTCGCTAATGCGAGTGTTGTTGTGGAAGATTATTTTATTGCACCTCCAGGTATTAAGAGTAAAAATATCTTAGGTTGAAATTTTTCTTCTTTTAAGAACATCTACACTAAAGATACATTTTTTTTGCCAACAGGAAACATCCCCTTGCCACCACAGGAGAATGTCTACTCTTCCAACATGGACAATCTGTAATCCTTTAGGACTCTACATTGAAAAGCAAAGAACGCAGGACTAGGAAAGTTCAGTTTTATTAGGACAGCTACAGATGTTTATTTTAACTGAAACACTTTCATAATAAAGGGAAACACATACAAACTTGATTGAAGATTAAAAGTTATTTCAAATGATATTGTTCTAACAAACTGATGGGGGTAGGTCTATATATAGGATAAACATGAACATTCCCTTAGGTTTGTCCCAGTGCCACAACATTCCACCTGGTTATATCCCGTATAGCTATTGTTCACTGCACACTTATCCAAACAACATCAGATTAGGCACAATACTGTCTGTTGCCTTCTTGAAGATGACAAAACTTAAAAATAAAACAATGAAAAACATCTGATGCAAACAGCACACACTTCCTAAAATAAAAAGGTACGGGCAGAAAATAATGGTATAAAAGACAGTTGATGAAATCCATCAGTTGTGGAATGTAAGAGCAGATGGTCTTTCGAATTAAATTGATAGAAAGTGTCCCTGCGTGGCAACTCAGTACTGTCGGAAGGGGGAGGCATAACGGGGAGAGCGACGACTTTGATATGGAGAATCACGGCCTCTAGAACGGGATCTGGATCTTGAGTAGCTGGTATTTCTTTCAGCACAGACACGAATGTATGAGGTTTCACCCTGACAAGAAAAAAAAAAAAAAATTATTCTATGTTCACTGCGAACAAACATTAAAAAAAACAAAAAAAACACTGCCATCATCTTACCTCATGAGACCGAAACTTAGTGTCATCCAATTTCCTCAAAGCATATTCCATGTCTTCTTTACGAATAAACTCCACTATTCCCATCCCATCTTTGTGTACATCAGCATAACAAACATCTCCAGCTTCTCTCATATGATCCTTCAGATCTTGCCAGCTCCCTGATGGAGGAAGACCTGAAACAAAAGAAAATGACATTTAGCATTTTGTTAACTCAGGAGTAGAGATTTGGGTTTCTTGAATTGACTGCAAACATAGGGCAATGGTGTTGTGGGTTAGAAACGTCTGCGTGATGAAAGTTAGTGACGTCCCCCAACATGGCTTAAGCCTCCTGCCTGAGGTACAAAAGACTGCAACAAAGGGCTTTGTGTCAGCTGACCCAGTGCCACATAGTTGCTACTTGTATCTTGCATAGCCATCATTCACTGTGCTTTTATTCACAATCTTCTCAACGGGAGGCAGTAATGTGACCAGTGGTTAGGAAAGTCGGTCACAATACCGATGCCGGAATCCCGCCCCCTTCCAGTCCGCATGCCGACTAACAGGGACTATTTCCACGACACACAGTGTGTGAATATAACCTATCGCGCACAGTTCGCCACCAAGCCTGCAGCATGGCAAGCGAAGCGTGCCCGCAAGGGTCCTCGTTCTGCTTGCCCCCCCCCCCCATAAGCCGGGATTCCGGAGTCAGCATGGTGACCGGCAGTCTCCTGACCACCGGTCACGCATACCGATCCCTCCCCAACGTAGGCAAGATTCTGTCAGTTATCTTACTAAAAATGATAACATGCACACTAGGCAGCATGCAAACTTCACAGAATATGAAATACCCTAATGGTGAAAATGTGGATTTTTACATTTGGCAACAACGATATTAGCTAGGGATGTCTGCACTGTAAGGGCCCAATCAAGAAGACTGGTACAGGTCGAGTATCCCTTATCCAAAATCCCATATATTTGGGTCCCCTACTGAGATAATGACATTTATATAATGTGTGTATATATAGATATAAGATATAGATATATAATGGGTCATTATCTCAGTAGGGGAAACAAAACTGATTTTAAATTTTGGATAAGGGACACAAACTAACACTTTTGCACGGGTGTGGATAATAGGGTCGACAGTAAGTCAACACCTGAAATAGGTCGACACAAGCATTAGGTCAACATGACAAAAGGTCAGTGTTAAAAAAATAAATAAAAATCGCTGTAGAGTGACTGGGTACCCCACTAAGTGCACCATGTCCCCTTGCATGGCTCGCCATGCTTCGGGCAAGGTGCCTTGTTGTGCTCGGCATAAATTACCATTCCCAATTATAGTCCACGTGGATAGTAAAGTGTGAAAGAGTTTTTTTTTTTTTAAATTGAAAAAAATCACGTCGACCTAATGCATGTCGTCATATAGACCAGATACCCTTTTCGGTGTGGATCATAGGGTCAACCACACACTTAGGTCGACAGTAACTAAATCAACACCTGAAATAGGTGGACACAAGCATTGTGAGAAACCATGTTGACCGGATACCATTTTGCACAATGATGTACACGAGCTATTGCCCTTCTCCAGAAGGGATGCGGTCAAGATGCCGGCGGTCGAAATACAGACGCTGGAATCCCGACATATTCTCCCTCTGTGGGTGTCCACGACACCCATAGAGGGAGAATATAATAGTGTGCATAGAGGGAGAATACAATAGTGTGCCGAGCGTAGCGAGGCACCGTGCCCGCAGCGTGGCGAGGGAAGCGAGCCCGCAAGGGGCTGCGTTCCCCTCGCCACCCGTCGGGATTACGGCGTCGGTATTTCGACCGCCGGGATTCCGGCCGGTGGCATTTAGTACTGATCCCCTCCAGAAGTGTAAAAACGATGATTGCTTTGCAGATTTATGCTGATAGTGCATGTAGTAAACACGATATGCAACTTTACCATAATACACTGGCCGGTATCCAGTTAGCAGTGGTAATTTACCGCAGCTAATGGATCGGCCTGAGGCTATCCAATTTGCCCCAATTGTACTTATCAGGGATTATGCACCAGGTGCCTCAGGCACCTAAAAGCATTAGCAGAAATAAGCAGCCGCCGGGGACCCGGTTTTTCACTATAACACATGGGTCCGGGAACTTATCCCAGATACCATGTGTTATCTTGCGAAAATAAGTGAATTACCACATGATTAAAACATGCTATAATTGGACAGCCCTATAATACTATGGGGCTATTTTAGTCAGTTTGTCATGCAGTAAATTGGCGGCAATTGGATACCATCCACTATCATAATAAAACAAAAAAATTTAAGATGGCCGCAGTTACTTGGATAAAATGTCAAAGTGGGGATGAGTAGAAAAATCTGCAACTTACATGTGGAAGGCAGAAGTGTAAAAAGTTTTCATTCAAAGAAATGCATTTTACCAATTGCTGAGTATACATGAGTAGCACAAACATGTATATCACTTGCAGAGAATGTTATGTGGTGATGTAAGATACATACCTACAGGTGTTGTGTGTGAAAACCAATCACAAGCCACAGTTATTTCATTGAGGCCCGTGATTGGTCTTTCAAAATTACCATCAGGATTCTCCTTTGGTGTAAGAAAAACAACTGTTATGGCCCAGGGAAAATATTTAGTAAGGATTGAACAGGCAGACTAACCACATGCCTGCTTGTTGTGATTTATCCTCCCACCAACATCCCAGGTGGTAAAGAGGGGTGTATAGTAAAACACTTTACTGTGGTACTACTACATCACAATGGGGGGGGGGGGGGTAAATTTTTAGGCTAGAGAACTGTGGGGCAGATGTATTAACCTGGAGAAGGCATAAGGAAGTGATAAACCAGTGATATGTGCAAGGTGATAAAGACACCAGCCAATCAGCTCCAATATGTAAATTAACAATTAGGATCTGATTGGCTGGTGCCTTTATCACCTTGCACATATCACTGGTTTATCACTTCTTTATGCCTTCTCCAGGTTAATACATCTGCCCCAATGCCCGTTATATGAACATCTACCAATGTAGCATATCGCAGACGGGCACCATGATAAGCATGTTAGATAGCATTAGTACAATGAGGGTTCTCTGTGAGGGTTTCTGCCGCTGCTGGCTGTGAGGGGGCGGGGCCCGAGGTACAAGTGAGCGCTCAGGCCGCCTCTGGCTTACACGCGGCCTATACAGGGACATGTTACAGCACGCAGCAGACTGGGAATCACCCCGTTACCTGAGACGAGGACTCTGAACTCTGATCTCCGAGAGGGGGGTCCGTTCCTTCCACGTGGCCCGCCGTAACCGCCCCCGGTGCCGGCCCCGGCCCCCCGGTTAGATCGGGGAAACTCCACACGTAACCGGCCAGAGCCGAACTCGTATCCGTTGCGTCCAAACACGGCGTCCTCCGCATCCCTGAGAGGAGAAGAGAGCACTGAGAGCCCGGTCACACGGAGGTCACCACCCGCCCCCAGCCCCGCCGAACACTGCGCCTCACACCCACAGGCCCCAGCACAAAGCCCGGGCCTACCCCCGGAGGCCCCCCGCTCCTCGCCTCCCCGCACGTCGGGCGGCCACTGGATGCCGGGGAGACGCCGCAGCGCATCCCGCCCGCCGCTCACCTCGGGTCCTGGAAGCTGATGAAGGCGAACGGTGCGGCGCTGCTGCCCCCGCGATTCTTCAGCTCGATGCTGCGGATCCGCCCGTACCGGTGGAACAGCTCTTCCAGCTCCTTCTCCCGCACGTCGGCGGGCAGGTTCCCCACATAGATCCGCCCGTCTCCGGAGCTACCCCGTGCGCTCTCCCGCTCCCAGCTAGACATCTTGCCGCTTCCTGTGACCAGCCGCGCGGAGCACGGCGGGAGAGTACAGGAAGTACCTAAAAGCGGAAGTGATTGCGGGAGCGCGCGTCAAAGGGGAAGGACTTAGCCGGAGCGCGCGTTAGGGATGGAGGAGGAGGAATGCCGCCTAGGTATTGTCTACCTGGTGACCCACATAAAAAGCAGATACCGCGGCATCCACCCTCTCAGCCCTGTAATAATGTACCTAATAACGTATCCCCCATCTTATACATGAACGTGTTACGTGTTCATCCGCCCTGGCTCCTAGTTACTTAGCAACCTCGCCATGGAAACCCGTTACCATGGCCACCACCCTTGCATCCATTTTCTGGCTGGGTTACACAGAGTACATGCAGTATTCTTTTCGCATCTGTACTCAGAAATATGGTGCTGACCTATCATATAAACTAGTAGCTAGTGGGTTATTATGAGGCTTCCAAGTGATCCATATGAGGAAGGCACAGCATCAGTCACCTATAACTTCCATCTGCTGTGAAGAAAAGATCAGTTATATGTAAACTCATTCAGGAACCCGCCATAGGTGACAGCTGCCACTCATTTCTAGGAAAAGGTTTTACATTTGATTCCCTGTTGATATATTCTGACCGTCTAGCTGCACTACGCAATTCTTACCGTTCTCTGAGTTCTTACCGTTCTCTGAGTTGTACATAGGGGGTCATTCTGAGTTGATGGCTACCTGCATTCGTTCGCTGTGCAGCGATGATGCAAAAAAAAGCCACTTCTGCACATGCGTATGCGGCGCAATGCGCACGCGCAACGTACTATTACAACGAACTATGGGAGTCATTCCGAGTTGTTTGCTCGTTGCCGATTTTCGCTATACTGCAATTAGTCGCTTACTGCGCATGCGCAAGGTTCGCAGAGCGCATGCGCTTAGTTATTTTACACAAAAGTTAGGTATTTTACTCACGGCATAACAAAGCTTTTTCATCGCTGTGCTGATCGTAGTGTGATTGACAGGAAGTGGGTGTTTCTGGGCGGAAACTGGCTGTTTTATGGGAGTGTGCAGAAAAACGCAGGCGTTCGAGTTGCAAAACGCAGGAGTGGCTGGAGAAACGGAGTGGTTGGGCAAACGCTGGGTGTGTTTGTGACGTCAAACCAGGAACGAAAAGGACTGAGCTGGTCGCAATGGCTGAGTAAGGGGCCCTACTCATTTGACGATGCGCCGCCGAGGTGCCCGACGAGCGACCCGGCGGCGGGGGGGCAGTGACGGGGGGAGTGAAGTTTCTTCACTCCCCCCGTCACGCGGCTGCATTGAAGTGCAGGCAAATATGGACGAGATCGTCCATATTGGCCTGCATGCACAGCCGACGGGAGACCAGCGATGAACGAGCGCGGGGCCGCGCATCGTTCATCGCTGGAGTCTCCACACTGAAAGATATGAACGAGTTCTCGTTCATTTATGAACGAGATCGTTCATATCTTTCAGAAAATCGGTCAGTGTGTAGGGCCTATTAGTCTGGAGCTACTCAGAAACTGCTAAGAAATTTCTATTCGCAATTCTGCTAATCTTTCGTTCGCAATTCTGCTAAGCTAAGATACACTCCCAGAGGGCGGCGGCTTAGCGTGCGCAATGCTGCTAAAAGCAGCTAGCGAGCGAACAACTCCGAATCACCCCCTATGTAATTTCACACAGGGTCTAGCGAAGCATTTCAGTCTCACTGCTGACCGCAGAGTGATTGACATGAAGTGGACGTTTCTGGGTGTCAACTGACCGTTTTCAGGGAGTGTTCCGAAAAATGCAGGCGTGCCAGGAAAAACACAGGAGTGGCTGGGCGAACGCAGGGTGTGTTTGTGACGTCAAAACAGGAACTGAATAGTCTGAAGTGATCGCAAGCGCTGAGTAGGTTTAGAGCTACTCAGAAACTGCACAAAAAAAATTTGTAGCCGCTCTGCGATCCTTTCGTTCGCACTTCTGCTAAGCTACAATACACTCCCAGTGGGCGGCGGCATAGCGTTTGCACAGCTGCTAAAAACTGCTAGCGAGCGAACAACTCGGAATGAACACCATAGTGTCATATCTGTTCATGTCTTAATTTATAGGGTCATATATATTTGTTTCTGGTGGGGAGGAGGGAATAGAAGCTTGATATTTGGGCTGTCCTATCTAAATCAGGACGGACAAGGAGGAATTATGAAACTACACCTAGCTACCACTGTCCATAAAACCTATTTTACAACCTCATTGCACGCCCCTTTCCCATTTATTTTCATCTTACAATAGGAGTGAAATAAATAATTTCTATTAAGAGTTTATTAAGTACTGATCAATCAATACTGCCAAGGTTAAGTTGGGAAAACACTATACGATATGCTGTACGATTTTGCGATCCGCGATGGATCACGGCAACCATCATATAGTATGTACCCTCAAATCCACCCAATTCAAACGTGCTGCACATCAGATGGGCTAATTCCACAAATGATGTCTTGTTAAATAAAGCAAGTAACAATATATCATGTGGTATGGCAGATCATGTAGTACACAGGTTCTCAAACTCGGTCCTCAGGACCCCACACGGTTATGTTTTGCATGTCACCTGTAGATTTCTCAAATGTGACAGTTGGTGATACACAGTGCAGCTGCTGGGTGACATGGAAAACGTGAACCGTGTGGGGTCCTGAGGACCGAGTTTGAGAACCACTGATGTAGTATGTACAGTAATGCAATCTATTGTACATCACATTGTCATTCACTTGTGTACCCAGCTTTAGTGTTTTAATAATAATGTTATTTTTTCTTCGTTCCTCTATGGCAGCCATACATTGGAAATAGGACTTGTGTCCCCCAGCATAGACGAGAAGTTTTTTCAGGGGACGTCTACCCCTGGCTATATATTCCGGCTCCTCCCTCTTGCATATGTCTTTTTCTCATACGTCCTTGAGGATGCTGGGGACTCCGTAAGGACCATGGGGTATAGACGGATCCGCAGGAGCTTGGGCACACTATAAAGACTTAAACTGGGTGTGAACTGGCTCCTCCCTCTATGGCCCTCCTCCAGACCTCAGTTAGACTTTGTGCCCAGGAGTGATGGGTCACACACTAGGGGAGCTCTCCTGAGTTTCTCTAAAAGACTTTATGTTAGGTTTTTTATTTTCAGGTAGACCTGCTGGCTACAGGCTCCCTGCAGCGTGGGAATGAGGGGAGAGAAGCAGGACCTACTTCTTCTTAGTTTAAAGGCTCTGCTTCTCGGCTACTGGACACCATTAGCTCCAGAGGGTTCGATCACTTGGTGCGCCTAGCTGCTTGTTCCCGGAGACACGCCGTCACCCCCTCACAGAAGCCGGAAGAAAGAAGCCAGGTGAGTATGTGAAGAACAGAAGACTTCAGTGACGGCGGAAGACATCAGTAACGGAGGTACAGCGGTCGCGCTGCGCTCCATGCTCCCACACAACGGCACTCACAGGGTGCAGGGCGCTGGGGGGGAGCGCCGTGGGCGGCAGGTTACTGTTGTTTTTAATTAGACTGGCTTTGAAAGTGTATACGGTGCCCGGGCACCGTGTCTCATTCCCCCGCCAGCATGGTAGAGCGCGCTACGCGCCTTGACCCCCCGCCGCCGGCGTCCACGGGTGCAGGGGGATGGGGAGGGGAGCACCCTGAGCAGCAAATTATATTTGTTTTTTTGGGGGCAGAAGGGTTTGTGTTGGCGCTGCCGGGGGGCTCCGTGTCCCGGACCCCCGCCAGCGCGTGTTAGCGCACTGCGCGCCTTTTTCTCCCCCGCCGCTGGCTCCCACGGGTGCAGGGCGCTGGGGAGGGAGCGCTCTGAGCAGCATATTACATATTTTCGTTGCGGGGGATAGAGAGGAACAAGAGGCTTTATGTTGGCGCTGCCGGGGGCTCCGTGTCCTGGACCCCCGCCAGCGCGTGTTAACGTGCTGCGCGACCTTTCTCCCCTGCTGCCGGCTTCCATGGCCCCGGGCGCCGCACGCAATACCCCCAGTCATACCGGCGGTCCCGCGCCGATGCTCCCACACACCAACGTTTTACCTGGGTGCAGGGCGCAGGGGGAGGCGCCCTGAACGGCAGTTTTAGATAGTATATAGTGTATCTACACTATATACGAGGCCAGCCAGTATATTTATGATAAGGGGCTGCAGAGCGCCGAGAAGGGGCGGAGCTTAGCCCTCTCAGAGGAGTCGGCGCCATTTTCTTCAAGATCCCCGCCAGGACTTGCTGTATAGTAAGATGGAGGGGGGGCACAGTGGTTTTAATGCTATAGGGGTGTCATATAGCATTAAGTTTGATAATGGACGCATATTCCTTGTTGTAATACATAATTTCACTGTTTCCGTTTGTTTACCCACTATCGGTTAGTCGACATATGTCGGCAGGCGTGAGGGCTTGGTCACGAGCTGCTGTGGGGATAACTGACGGCTTCGCCGGTGCATGGCGATACTTGATTCGGAAAATTAAGTATTAGCAGATTGGTGTTTGTGTGCTTAAAACAGTAAACACGATAGGGAAGATACAGTCGTTTGTGGATGCCCTGTCGGCATCAACGGTATTTCCTGGGTAAAGAATTATCAGGCTGTCATTGCCTTGTACCTGTATATATATGTATATTTATAGGTATATGTGGGGGGAGTGTTATCAAAATTGTATTTATATGCTTCCCTCAGACCCCTCGGGGTTCCGTGGTTATTAGTATTTTTTGCCCACTTACTTTTCCTTGCTGTTGACATTTACTAAGTTTCTGTCGACCATAACGTTCCTGGTAGATCCACATCTGGGGCATGTCAGTACATGGTCATACACATTCACAACACATTACTGTCACTAGGGACCTGACAGGTCGGGACAATCCACTTGCGTATAGGTTATATCTATATGTATATATATTGTCAAAGTCAGAAAAATATCTCTATGCACACTACCATATTTGCACCTCACACAGGTCCGTGCTGCGCATGCGTACGCTCTCCCGTACGTGCGCATACTCACAGTCGCGGGCACCCGCAGGCGCATGGTATGCGTATTTACGGTAGAGTTTATGTGATCGTAGCGTGCGACTCAATCGTTACATATTTTCACTATATAATGTATTTTGTAGATCATGGTCCCTTTGATAGATTCTGAAAGTTTGGTTAATATAGAATGTTCGTGAACAGAGAAATCCCTCTTTGTTTGATACGAAGGGTCAGACAGGAGTAATACAGTGGTGTTTAGTACCCATCGGAAGAGTATTTAATTAGCAATATTCCGGTGTTGGTTTGAAGCGGATTAATCGCTCGTGCGAATAGTTATGGACATAAGAAGTTTATGAACATTTACTGTATTTGCACTTACTTATCCATGCGGCGGGAAACCCAGTTTCCCTCCCACCTGAGCTGTTGGAAATAGTCACGGCCCACCTGTATGAATCAACCTATGACCTTTTGTTATAATGCGAAGAGGAATTCCTGTGTCCAATGAACAATGAGATTGTAGGGACCATTGAATTGTATTGTGTGTGGGGCATAAATAGACAAGCCGATCACATCCAGCTCTCACTCTTCAACGGTTATCATTGCTGAAAATCGGGAGCTGGATGTCCAGAGGCGCATGCGATCGTTTCCTTTGTGCGTAAGTTTTTCTCCGCAACTATATTGATCTTCTTGTTATTGTGGGCCAATTTCTCTCTCTCTCTCTCTTCTCCTCTTTCTCTCTTATTTTCTCTTAAATAGTAATTGTATTATATTTCCTGTGTAGTTATCTGGTTAGGTAGTCTATGTTATATTGTAGTGTATGATTTGTATTTGTATTAATTCTTTTTGCAAGTATATCATTCATAATATATATATATTAGGCGTTGGACCCTAAGCCCAGATATCTGTGTATTTCTTATAGTGTTAAGTATTCTCAGAGCGTCGGTGACGCTCAAACAGCTTTTGAGTTAATAAGGTTACACTGTGTTGCATCTACACCCTATCTCTATACTAAGGTTTTACAGCATATTACATTGTTTATGGTTTAGATTTAAAGGTTTAACATTGTGAGCGTCAGCGCCGCTGGTGATCTCCTCGTGGTCCCGAGCGTCCGCTACGCTATAGCGAACCATTACGTCAGTCAGCAGCCAATAGCGTGCCTGCCTGTGATCTCTTGGCCGTGAGCGAACGTGACGCTTGAGCGTCTCAACCACGGCTAAGCGATTGTTACGCAGCGAGCGTACCCTTACGGTACTTCATACGTAAATAGCGTACAGTGTTCTTAGACCTCATAAAGGGTTTTATATAAGATAAATATTCAGCTTTATCAATTGGCGGCTCGCCCGTCCTTCACATATCTGCACTAGGTAATTTCAGCAGACATTATCCAGCAGCAAAGGGCGGGAGATCATAGTCCTCGTAGTGCTGTTTGGATAAGCGTCTGCTTCGCTTAGTAAAGGGTGCTGAAGGAATCCGGGACCGGAGGTAAGAACAAAACGATAGTGTCCTTTTAAAACTGTTTATTTCTGTCTTGCGTACACACGCACGCATATCTGCATTTCTTTTCATTCGTGTATTTTCATATATCACTCTCCTGTTTGCCATTGTATAATTGATAAACGTACTAAGAGAGAGTTGTCGCTATTTCATAGTTAAAGTGTAAAAGTAAAGGGATAAAGTGTAAAGCGCACACGCAACTCTACCTAAAGGTATAAAGAGAGATTGGTGTGGTGCTTGGTAGATGGTCAAGGATCATCTACATTGATAAAACGTGTTAGTTGGGTTACGGTAGACAAAGACTGGTGTACACGTGTCTCTAACAAAGGGAGAGACTCGCGTACGCAAAGGCCGACGCACGCAGCGTAAATTACGCAACGGAGCGTCTGGGTACGCCCACGTAACTCAAACAACACGCGATAAATAACGCAACAGGCGATAAATAGAGAAAATGTATTTTAACATTCGAAATTTAAATTAATAGATCCTTCTCCTAATTTGTAACACATCTGGTCTAAAGAGAAATTTCTGCATAGAAATAGAAACAAAAGTGTACATGTGGTGAGTGAGTGTTTTTACATACAATTTTGAGGTTGAACCAAAAGAAATCATCGAGTTCTCGTGAGGTACATACGTGTAAGTGACATGCACGGTGGCTAGGGAGGCATCCTTGGTTAAACATAAAATTTGAGCATTAGAGTATAGCAGACCAGGAGGTCATACTGTAGCAGACCAGGAGGTCATAGCAGACCAGCAGGTTCAGGTACAGCAGACAAGGAAGTCCGCTATACAGTCCACAGGCACAACACCTAAAAGGGTTGGTGCAACACCCATATAGGCCATACAAGCTCTTGCTGAAGGAATTCGCAGCCGCAATTTTCGATTCCACTGGTCGCTCCGTACATAAGATTAGTTGCTTATGTGCTGAACGATTGTACCGCACGTAATTGTGTGCATTAGTAAACCTGACCGGTACTATTTGTGTACGAAGGTCATAAACGCTATTTGTACATTCTGACGTGATTTGTGTAATTTTTTATTTTTACAAAGGGAAGTTCGCTGGTCACTCAGGAATTATCCAACAACCTCACCTTTACTGGAAAGAGTAAGTGTTCTGCGGATATCCCTCGCATGTTCCAGTAAACAAAGGTTAAATAGGTGCCCTGGGTCGAGTACGCCAGCACCATATCGGTGTGATCAGGTCGTATTGGTCGGCGTGGGCAGAGTGAGTAAGGTGCTCGGTAAACCTTACCGTCAACCTATCGTGAATATCTTGGTTTTTTGTAAGGGTCCGTAACACCTGCAAATTATGGGGGCCAGTTGTTCAGGAAGGGGGCGATCAACCTCGGTTCGGGTTGATTCCATAAACCGACCAGTCGGGTCGGCAAGGTACGTAATGTGTGAAAAGTACGGAAGTCACACAGAAGCTTTATGTGATGAATGGGAGAGAATGACAGTACATGACGGGGAGAAATTCCCAAGAGTAGGTAGCTTCAGCACAGAAGTGTTAACGAATTTAAGGAGAAGGATATGTCTCATTAAATCAGCAAAGAGACGAATCAAGCATTATGATTATTTGCAGTTGTGGCAACAGGAGGGTGACATACAGAGAGGATTGGCTCAGGCGGCGGGATCTGGCTCGATCAGGAAACTGATAGCCACGGCCCCACCGCCACCATACATATCAGGAGAGAAATTGGTTGCGGAGAATGACGCACTAAGGTGTAACAAACAAACACTTAGCAACTGTGTAAATGTTAAAGATAATGTTAACCAATTAACCAATGCAAGTATTAACCCGTGCAAGTTGTACCCTGTTTTGAACTTTCCTCAGGAGTGTGATCAAGAGGACGAATCGGCAACAATTTCAGCGCTCTCTCTAGCAGCCACCATAGCAGAGACCACAGTAGGCACAGCTCCACCCCCGAGATTAGTAACAAAGGCCCCTAGCGGAGGGATAGGTGAGGTCGTATCAACGGGTAAGTACGGCACCATACACTATGCTGAAACTATTTCACCACAGCCTGTAGAATCTACACAGAATGAGGTTGTTAGAGTTAATCCTGTTAAGGTAATAGTAGTTCCAAATGGGAAAACAGACACTTCAGGAGTCACTCCTGTTAGGAACATTGCCATGTATAGCCCATTTTCCCGAATGGAATTAAGGACCATAGTGTCTGAATTCCCTGACCCTAGAAAAGACTTAGTTGCCAGCCAAAAATACATCAGAGACCTAGGTAACACGGTAGAGCCCAACAACAAAGACTGGCAGATATTGCTGAGAGCATGTTTACCCTCCAATGTTGACGCAACTCAATTTTTAGCTGACTGTGGATTAGATCAGGATGTACCTCTTACAGATGTGTACAACAAAGACAACGTAAAAAGAATAAGTTTACAGTTAAAAGAGTATTTCCCAGCGGTAGTTAAATGGAACAAGATTTTCTCCATTAGACAGAAAGAGTCAGAAACTGCTGCAGAATATTTTCACAGGGCATTATTAGAAATGGCAAAATACACAGGCATAGAGGACATTAAAACAAACATAAACCATCGAGAAGTAGCAGTATCGGTACTGATGGATGGTTTAAAAGAATCATTAAAGACTAGGGTACAGACCACACAACCATGTTGGCGAGGTCTGTCTGTGGCTACTTTGAGAGAGGCTGCTATTGATCACGATAGGAACATCACCAGACACAGGGAACAACAAGGTGATAAGTTAATGGCAGTAAGTATACAGGCCTTGACCACAAAACAGCCTGTGTTAATATCACCAAATCCTGTGGGTAAGTCAAATGTGGTAACATGTTATTCTTGTCACAAACAGGGACACTTTGCACGAGACTGTAGATCGAGAAATATACAAAAATCTTATCAACCCCCTAGACAACGACACGATACACGACATTGGGATCAGGGTCCGCAGAAACGGAGTTATGAGCCACATGCAGGGGAAACAAAAAGATATCCCCCGAACAGAGACTGGCAAGCCTCTGGTAGCTCCCAATTAACTCCATCACAAGTAGTTGCTGCCAGCGGGATTCAGGGAGGTCACCATACCCAATAGGGGTGTGGCCATACCTGTAATCTGCAGCCAGTAAAATTGATTGCAAGCCTTGGAAGTGAACCAGAAATTGCAATCAATGTAGCTGGTAAATCATTAAACAACTTTCTTGTAGATACAGGGGCGGCCAAATCAGTGATAAATTCGACAGTGGGCATGAGAACCACTGGTAAGACAATTCCAGCCATAGGGGTAACGGGAGTAGTCCAGCACTACCCTGTTAGCAAACCAGCCGAGATTACAGTAGGGCCTTTACATACCAAGCATTCCTTTTTGCTGGCTGCATCGGCACCGACTAATCTCCTGGGAAGAGACTTACTGTGTAAAATGGGGTGCGTCATTTATTGTACTCCTGAAGGTGTATTCTTGGACATACCTGAGAATCACGCTCAGGAAGTGCGAGACATGTTAGACTCCCCGTCAAAATTAATGTCACATACCATTATGACAAATAGGACTCCCTCCCAAGTAGAAGAAATGACATCTCAGATACCAGAGTCACTTTGGACTAAAGATGGACAGGACACTGGATTAATGGCAAACGTAGCTCCGGTAGTTGTACAAGTAAAAGATGGTAGGATAGCTCCAAAAATCCCACAGTACCCTCTGAAGCCAGAGGTGGAGTTAGGAGTGTATCCCGTAATAGAGCGCTTGCTACAACAGGGCATTCTGGTAAGAACGTCCAGCACTGCCAATAGTCCCATCTTCCCTGTTAAAAAGAGTGGGGGGAGGGGTTACCGGCTAGTGCAGGATCTAAGGGGGATTAACAAAATAGTTGAGAGTCAGTTCCCCGTAGTGCCAAATCCAGCTGTCATCCTAATGCAAATCCCTCCCACTGCGAAATTTTTCACTGTTATTGACCTCTGCTCCGCTTTCTTTTCGGTACCTTGCACCCTGACAGTCAATATTTGTTTGCATTTACATACAGAGGAGTCCAATACACATGGACTCGATTACCACAAGGATTCATAGATAGTCCAAGTATATTTTCCCAGGCTTTGCATGATTGTTTACAGTCTTTCCAACCAGTGAGTGGATCAGTATTAATACAGTACGTGGATGATCTACTACTGTGTTCTGATTCATTGGAAGCATCCCTGAAGGATACGAAACAGCTCCTGTTTCATCTTTCAGACACAGGACACAAGGTTTCCAAAGACAAGTTGCAATTATGCCAAACTAAGGTAAAATATTTGGGACACTGTCTAACACAAGGACTGAGATACCTGACCGCTGATAGAATTCAAGCAATTAGAGACATGACTCTGCCACAAACCCAGCAACAGATCAGAACATTTTTAGGAATGTGTGGGTATTGCCGTAACTGGATCCCAGGGTTTTCCATTCTAGCGTTACCCTTGCAGGAGATGGTCTCCTCAAACAAACCTGATCGGATTTCGCATACAGACGAGTCTGAGACAGCATTTGAGAGACTTAAACAGTGCCTAACGCAGGCACCAGCATTAGGTATGCCAGACTATGGGAAACCCTTTGAACTATACGGAACAGAAAGTGCTGGTTGCGCGGCAGGCGTACTAACCCAAAAGCACGGTGATGCCAGCAGGCCAGTAGCATATTACAGCGCTCAGCTAGATACGGTAGCGCGATCCCTCCCCACATGCTTGCGAAGCGTTGCTGCGATAGCATTGCTAGTAACGAAAAGCGAAGACGTCGTGCTAGGTCACAACCTCACAATTCATACACCACATGCAGTGTCAGCCTTGTTAAATTCTGCCCAAACCAGACACGTCTCATCAGCGCGGTTTACAAGATGGGAATTGGCACTAATGGCCCCCGTAAACATCACCATAAGGAGATGCAGTGCATTAAATCCTGCAACATATCTCCCAGGTGTGCCTGGACAGGCACAAAGGGTGGAGGATGAGAGTGGTGGGGAAGGAGAATTTAACACAAAGGAAGACACACATGATTGTATGGAATATTTGACCCAAAATTTTACCGCAAGGCCTGACATCAGTGACAACCCACTGGAAGATGTAGAACTTACGTTCTACACGGACGGAGACTTGTGTACTGGATACGCAGTCGTAGATGACCAAGGCACCATAGAAGCGGAACCACTAGGCCCACCTCACTCAGCCCAGGTTGCTGATCTGGTCGCCCTAACCAGAGCATGTGAATTGGCTAAGGGCAAATCAGCCAATATCTACACCGATTCTAGATACGCATTCGGGGTAGTCCATGATTTCGGAGCCCTATGGCGCCTCAGAAATTTCATGACGGCAGCTGGTACACCGGTAGCGCATGCAGCTCACATAAAAAGGCTTCTAACAGCGATACAGGAACCCGACAGAGTGGCTGTTATCAAATGTAAAGCACACACATATAGCCAAGACCCAGTATCACTTGGTAACAGCCGAGCAGACGAAGCTGCTAAATTAGCAGCTGCTACCCCCAGACAGACAGACACCACACAACTGATGGTATTTAATACCATCAACACACAGAAGTTGTGTGAGATGCAAAATTTGTGTTCCACACAGGAAAAGGCAGTCTGGAAGGCAAAAGGATATGGCCAGGAGTCCTCAGGACTCTGGACGGATGGACACGGTAAACCAGTGGCCCCCAGAGCATACCTTCCATGTTTAGCTGAGGCAGCTCACGGGCTGACTCATCTGGGCAGGGAAGGGATGTGCAAGTTGGTAAGAGCATTTTGGTGTGCCCCAGGATTTTCATCTCATGCGAGTAAAAGAGCAATGTCATGCCTTACCTGTCTGAGAAAGAACATCGGAAAGGCAATACCTACAGAACCATCTCATATCCCACCTGCCGGCGGCCCTTTCCAGGTAATACAGATTGACTTTATTCAATTACCCCCTTGTCGAAATTTGAAATATGTACTTGTTTGTATAGATGTTTTCTCAAATTGGGTCGAAGCATTTCCAGCGGCCACAAATACCGCTATGTTTACTGCTAAGAAAATTGTGCAGGAATTTGTATGTAGATATGGTATCCCTAGAATTATCGAAAGTGATAGGGGTACCCATTTTACAGGTGATGTCTTTCAAGGAATGTGTAAATTGATGGGAATTGATAGCAAGCTGCACACTCCATACCGTCCACAGGCGAGTGCTAAAGTGGAAAGAGTGAACAGCACTATTAAAAATAAACTGAGCTTTACCCATTGTACTGTACAGCATCAGAACCACTCCCAGGTCCCCTCTTAATCTGTCTCCCTTTGAAATCTTGTTTGGTCGACAACCGCATGTTATGATTAACCCTCAGGATGATTTGAAGTGTAACAATGAAGTGACTGTAAAATACTTGATTAACATGAGTAAACAGTTAAGGAATCAAAATGATAATCTGAAGTTAGTGATTCCTGATTTACCAGATAGTAATTGTCATGACATTGAACCTGGGGATTATGTAATGATACGGAATTTTCTACGCTCAGGTTGCCTTATTGACAGATGGGAAGGACCATACCAGGTCTTATTGACTAGCACTACAGCATTGAAGGTTGCTGAGAGAGAGACTTGGGTTCATTCGTCCCACTGTAAGAAGGTTGCTGATCCAGAGAGGCCCCGTGATAAGGAACAGACGGTAGAGGTTGTATCACTGGAGTGTCTGTTCCAGGAGGATTGAGGCGGCACCTGAGCATTGAAAATCACAAGACCAAAAGCAGTTGTCGATCCCCTGTTCCCTTTTATTGTTTTTCTCCAACTTCCCATCCCCTCTCCCTCAAATTATTTTTTTCCCCCTTCTCATCCTTCTCCGTTTCCTCCTACAAGATGGACTTGCCCCAAGAGACTGTGATCCGGATTTTCCTGTTGACCATGATGTTGACCAGAGCAGTCTGTTCCGGCGAGAGAACCATGGAGGTCGAGAGAGGTTCTGGAATGGGTTCTGATGATAAAGATGGAGGCGTAGTTTTCCAAGAACAACTTAACCAACAAGTAAAGGCGAGTATCAGAAAACGATCCGATAGCATTGACCATAGAAGGAATTGTGAAGGATTGTTAGCTGAAGAAAACTGTATCTGTCGGCTCTGTAACAATGTCATTGAGGATGGGTGCATAAAGAAATGCCAATCCAGTTTTAATATCCATATGGACCGGCATCCATTGAGTGACTATCACTCCTTAGTGGGTAGTGTGTTAAATAAAACAGATTGTTGGGTATGCTCTCAAGTACCTCAAGGTCATAGCAAATCAGGGCTAGTACCATTTCCTTTAACGTTAGGGGAGGTACTTGAGTTAAGTGGTGGGAGACCGGTGGACAGGAGGTTTAATATCTCCAGCCCTCCTAGTTTGAAGCTCCACCAATACCATGTGGATAGGTCCCTATTATGTTTTAACATCTCCAATCCCAGAAAGCCGGGAAATTGGGAAGTGTCATGGAGTAATCAAACCATGACCTTTTCGCATAGAGCAGATAGAATGCCTACAGATACAGAGCTTATACGCCACATAGCCAGTAGAGGAAAATCTTTCCGGTATAGGTACACCTTAGGAAATAGGATTACGAGAGTTGGAGAGGTATCACCAGGATACTGTGCACATATCGTACAACCTGATACGTGTACTAAGCATTAGGGTTAGGAGATTTCACATGGAAGGTGTGTAATATGGTTATGTCCTACTCCGTCCCATATGTTCTCCCCGATGATGCATATTTCATATGCGGGAGAAAGGCGTATAAGTGGCTTGCCCCAAACTCTGAAGGATTGTGTTATATTGGAAAAGTACTGCCTGAAGTAATGACTGTATCACATGACAAAATGAAAGACATACACCGTGTTGCCCAAACTCCTTATACTCACACCCATTACGAGCACGTAGTTAAACGGCACCTGATAGAAAGAACAGAGCATCCGGCCTCTGACATGATCCATGAATCCACCGGGATTCAGTTTCTAATCGCGTTAGACATCACTCACACCGCCAGAGGAGTGTTGAATTATAAATACATATCTGCGCTTGCCAACTTGTTAGATAATATCACTGAAATGTATGATGACACGTTTAGGTATACTGGAAGGGAACTTCAAGCTTATAAAACAGAACTGGTACAGCATAGAATGGTTCTTAATTACCTCACAGCAGTGACAGGCGGATATTGTGTCACACTGGCAACACAATACGGCGTGAAATGTTGCACATATATTACGAATAGCACCGAGGACCCGGTCGAGGTCATAGACCAAAAGATGGACGATATTCTCCAACTGAAGTGGGAATTTCGCAGGAGACACAATCTCACTCTTGCTGCTGTAGGTAATGAGCTGACTGGTTGGGTGTCATGGTTGAACCCGCGAAATTGGTTCTCTGGTTTAGGAGACTGGGCTCAAGGAGTCATAATGGATGTTGGGAAGTTTCTCCTATGTATCTTGGGTGTTATCATAACGATTGGTTTGATATTCAGGCTTTAATGAAGTGCAATCGTCGTACTAGGGTAATGAGTTTAAGGAGTGAGGAAACTGTAATTCCAATGGATTTGATTTATGACCCAAATGTAGAAACAATGATGTGATGAAAATGCGATTTCTACGGTCCGTTTCTTTCACCTGTTTTTCCGTTTCCTCCAAGGTAAAAAGACCCACTTGGACGAGGAATTTGATGAGCCGATATACAGACAACAGATGGATTAAAGAAGAAGTTTTGACAACCTGATACACAGATTTTTGATGAACTATGCCATGGATCCCCAGTTTCCCTAGAAATTTTTAAATTACGCTAGCCCAACACTTTTGTAAATCTATGGACATTGACAGCTTTTGCTCGCACCTTATGGGCAAAAGCACAAAGAAGACTGCATTCAACAGACACCAAACAAGACCTCAATCGACGAATGTACATTTACTTGACATAGAATACCACCGCATTTACCGTAATTATGTCTTTTCTTCATTTCTACAACCCTCAGGTAATGACACACATAGTCGATAGGGAATACAGGCACAGATATCAGCAATCACATATCTCCCCCATTCATGTATCATCAACTAAAATGTGCTCCCCCATTTTGTTACAACCAAAGCCGAAAAGAGCTCGGTAAAGTTTGACAGCCCATCCACAGACCCGTACCACGGGATAAGAAGGATTTCAAATGTATACTTCGCAATACCTCGAAGCTTGATTTAAAACACGTACGGCACGATGATACATGACCCCCAAGCACGGATTCATACACACATGCTTCTGCTATCTCACCAGGTCATACCCTTTTCCTACCTTCTCCTCTCCTCCCCTACCCAACCATGTAAATGTATTAACCCCTGACATATATTTTTCTCTTTTTGAAATGTTTTAGAAGGTGGCAGTTATTGTTGACTGCCAAAGGGTGGACTGTCAAAGTCAGAAAAATATCTCTATGCACACTACCATATTTGCACCTCACACAGGTCCGTGCTGCGCATGCGTACGCTCTCCCGTACGTGCGCATACTCACAGTCGCGGGCACCCGCAGGCGCATGGTATGCGTATTTACGGTAGAGTTTATGTGATCGTAGCGTGCGACTCAATCGTTACATATTTTCACTATATAATGTATTTTGTAGATCATGGTCCCTTTGATAGATTCTGAAAGTTTGGTTAATATAGAATGTTCGTGAACAGAGAAATCCCTCTTTGTTTGATACGAAGGGTCAGACAGGAGTAATACAGTGGTGTTTAGTACCCATCGGAAGAGTATTTAATTAGCAATATTCCGGTGTTGGTTTGAAGCGGATTAATCGCTCGTGCGAATAGTTATGGACATAAGAAGTTTATGAACATTTACTGTATTTGCACTTACTTATCCATGCGGCGGGAAACCCAGTTTCCCTCCCACCTGAGCTGTTGGAAATAGTCATGGCCCACCTGTATGAATCAACCTATGACCTTTTGTTATAATGCAAAGAGGAATTCCTGTGTCCAATGAACAATGAGATTGTAGGGACCATTGAATTGTATTGTGTGTGGGGCATAAATAGACAAGCCGATCACATCCAGCTCTCACTCTTCAACGGTTATCATTGCTGAAAATCGGGAGCTGGATGTCCAGAGGCGCATGCGATCGTTTCCTTTGTGCGTAAGTTTTTCTCCGCAACTATATTGATCTTCTTGTTATTGTGGGCCAATTTCTCTCTCTCTCTCTCTTCTCCTCTTTCTCTCTTATTTTCTCTTAAATAGTAATTGTATTATATTTCCTGTGTAGTTATCTGGTTAGGTAGTCTATGTTATATTGTAGTGTATGATTTGTATTTGTATTAATTCTTTTTGCAAGTATATCATTCATAATATATATATATTAGGCGTTGGACCCTAAGCCCAGATATCTGTGTATTTCTTATAGTGTTAAGTATTCTCAGAGCGTCGGTGACGCTCAAACAGCTTTTGAGTTAATAAGGTTACACTGTGTTGCATCTACACCCTATCTCTATACTAAGGTTTTACAGCATATTACATTGTTTATGGTTTAGATTTAAAGGTTTAACATTGTGAGCGTCAGCGCCGCTGGTGATCTCCTCGTGGTCCCGAGCGTCCGCTACGCTATAGCGAACCATTACGTTAGTCAGCAGCCAATAGCGTGCCTGCCTGTGATCTCTTGGCCGTGAGCGAACGTGACGCTTGAGCGTCTCGACCACGGCTAAGCGATTGTTACGCAGCGAGCGTACCCTTACGGTACTTCATACGTAAATAGCGTACAGTGTTCTTAGACCTCATAAAGGGTTTTATATAAGATAAATATTCAGCTTTATCAATATGTAGATATAGGTTATATATGCATAGTTAGGATATGTGTTTTATTGTGTATTACATGATGTATATCCATGAATGCTGAAATAATGATATACTTATCATGTGCTGATCGCTCTGTT
The DNA here is from genome assembly GCF_028390025.1 of Pseudophryne corroboree. Lineage (NCBI taxonomy): Eukaryota > Metazoa > Chordata > Amphibia > Anura > Myobatrachidae > Pseudophryne > Pseudophryne corroboree. The sequence goes on along the minus strand of NC_086444.1, from coordinate 376,030,678 downwards.
GCTTAAACTCTAGATTGGCTGTGACGAGTTGGTTTCGATCCTCTCAAGGAGTCCAAATATTCTTCTCTTCACAACGCGGAGAGAAAATCATGACAGTCAACTCCTGGTCGACGCAGAGCCCGGTCGCAAAGGATCATACACAGGCAGCTAAGTGAAATTTTATTTCTATACTTTGACCTTATTTGCACTGCACTTGAGGGAGTGTTGTGTTCGGGTAGGCATCCGACAAAATTACCCTACCCAGAGTGGGTAGGCTTGCCTATGTTTATTCTACCGTATAACATTACAGCAGGTGACAGCAGGAGGTGTGACCGGAAAAATGCGGAGGATGTCTCCGGGAGATGCTGGTGGGAGGTATACAGCTGTTTGGTGTGGCCTCTGGTTAGTCAATCTCGGCGGATACCACTGGTAAGTCTAACTTCGTGAGTTAGCCTCCTTCGCAACGGTGGGTGACGCATTCTTTTGTGGGATGCAGTCGTTTTAACCGGTTCAATACCGTTCTTTTCTTTTCCTTTTCTGTGCAGACAGTGGAAGGTGAAAAGGTAAGTGTTCTACAGCCTTGTTAGGTTCGCAGAAGTGGATGTCGTTTCTCTTTCCACTACATCCACCTCTTGTCGCTGAGTCTATCGGGCTGGTCCTCACTCCGGTGAGCACTCTTCTACTAATTTTCAGTTAGTCCAGGAATAGACTAGGACCTGTGAGTTATTTATAGAATCCACAGGGGGACATTCTGACTTATGGTTGTTTCCCTTACTGTTGTTTCTAATAGATCTTGCCGTTCCCCTCTGGAAGGGGAGGTAGTACGTGACGCCATACAAAGGTGCGTCAGGTTCAGGACATTGTCTGATTGTCCCTGTATCAAGGTGCAAATTGTTGTTTCTCTCTGACTGTTCTTCGGCACAGGGATTGACTGTTGTTCCCAACGACGCAGAGGTCGAAAGTGGGTTTCAGAGTAGATACTGACCGGTTAAGGTTCAGTGTTTTTCCTGTGGAAAGAGGTCTGAGGATCCAGAGTTGGATCGGCTTTGAGGTGACACCTCATCAATATGTTCTGTTAATAAAACAGATGGGTGCGGCCTAAGAGGTTGTTTTTTTTTTCGGTGAGGAGGTCTAATACCAGAGTGGTGTTCAAGAGACCAGTTGGAAGTGTGATCCGGGTTTCACATGCGCATGCACCGGAATATAATCCTAACGACCAGGACATCGCTCCTGTGGTGTCTGCTCGGTTCTCTCCTTCTAGAGGAATGAAGGTTCGGGATCCAGGTTTAGATCCTGGTGTCCGTGCATACAGATCTCCGAAGCTGGGGAGCAGTCCTTTGCAAGGGACGTATTTCCGGAGGATAAGGTCATGTTGGGAAGCTTGTCTGTTATAAGCTTTCTTGAATTAAGAGCTATTTTCGACGAACGTATTCTTCGTGTTCTGCCCGTGTTAGTTCTGCCAGACGACTTGTCAGCAGTGGCGTAAGTAAGCTGCTATGGCGGAACAAAGAGCAAAGCAGCAATGGCGGAAGATGCAGTTTGCAGTTGAGTGGGAAGTCTGGTAACCGCTATGTTAGCAGTCTTCGTTCCGGAGGTAAATGATGGTGAAATAGAGTTCCTCTGTTGCCGCGATATCCAGCCGGGAAAAATTCAGTCGTCATCGGGAAGCTTTCCCAGACGTGACAAGTCTTTGAGGAGTGTCGCAATGGGACATGTTGGCGTCTCACCTCAACGAGAGGCCTCAGGGAGATTGCTACAGGTCAAGGGACACTCAAGATATAGCAGTGGCCATCCTCGTGACACCGTGGGTGGTTTTGTTCGGTCTATGTGGCCTCTCCGCTTTCACTTCTCTGACGATGGTAAGCGTAAGAGAATCAAAGGGTTCCGGTGATCCTCTTGAATCTGGTCTAGCCAGCGAGGGTTGGCTATCCAGTTTTTTCAGGGTTTACTCTGTCAAAGTCAGAAAAATGTCTCAATGCACGTTGCCATATTTGCACCGCACACTGGTCCGCGCTGCGCGTGCATGCGCTCTCCCGTGGATTTGCATACCCGCAATAACGTGCACTCGCAGGCGCGGTATGCGTATTTACGGTAGAGTTTATGTAGTCGTAGCGTGGACTCATTCGTTACAAATGTTCACAATTAATGTAGTTTATAGATCATGGTCCCTTTGATAGATTCTGAAAGTTTGGTTAAAATACAATGTCCCAGAGCTGAGGAATCCCTCTTTATATCGTACAAAGGGTCTAACAGGAATCATACAGCAGTGTTTGGTACCCATCGGAAGAGTATTTAATTAGCAATATTCCGGTGTTGGTTTGGAGCGTATTAATCGCTCGTGCGAATAGTTATGGACATAAGAAGTTTATGTCCATTTCTATTATTTACACATACTCAGGTATGCGGCGGGAAACCCAGTTTCCCACCCACCTGAGCTGTTGGAAATCGTCACAGCCCACCTGTATGAATCACCCTATGACCTTTTGTTATGATACAGGGCCGAATTCCTTCGGCCAATGGACAATGGGATTGTAGGACCAGGAGATTGCATTGTGTGTGGGGCATAAATAGGCAGGCCGACCACATCCAGCTCTCACTCTCTCATCAACGGTTATCTGCTGATAGCCGGGAGCTGGATATCGAGGCGCAGGCGATCATACCCTTTGTGCGTAAGTTTCTCTCCGTTATCATTGTCTTTCTGTGAGCCAATTTCTCTCATCTCATCTCATCTCTCTCTCTCTCTGGTCTGTTCTCTCATATCTCCCCTAGACTAGGCTAGTATTGTATTGTATTAGATAGTATTGTATTGTATTGCATTTAGGTCAGTGTAGTATTGTCTTTTTGTATTTATTGTTTAGTTCTGTGGTTAGGAAGTCTCTGTTATATTGTAGTGTATCATTTGTACTGTTATCCCCTTTTACAAGTATATTAGACATAATACAGTTAATAGGCCTTGGAACCTAAACCAGTATCTGTGTATTTTCTATAGTGATAAGTGTTCACTTGAGCGTCGGTGACGCTCAAGCAGCTTTGTAGATAGTCAGGTTACACAAGGTTGCACTTACACCCTGTACTCACATTAAGGTATTCAGTGTATTTCATTGGTATAAGGTTTTATCATAAAGGTATAGTGTTGTGAGCGTCTGCATCGCTGGTGACCTCCTCGTGGTCTCGAGCGTAAGCTACGCCATAGCGAATCATTCCCCTAGACATAACCAATAACGTGTCCTGTGATCCCTGGGCCGTGAGCGAACGTGACGCTTGAGCGTCTCGCCTACGGCTGAGCGATCGTTACGCAACTAGCGTACCATTACGGTACTTCTTAAGTAAACAGCGTACAGTGTTCTTAGCTTCATAAAGGGTTGTTATAAGGCAAAGGAATTTAGCATTGTCAATCATTGACAATGCTAAATTCCTTTGCCTTATAACAACCCTTTATGAAGCTAAGAACACTGTACGCTGTTTACTTAAGAAGTACCGTAATGGTACGCTAGTTGCGTAACGATCGCTCAGCCGTAGGCGAGACGCTCAAGCGTCACGTTCGCTCACGGCCCAGGGATCACAGGACACGTTATTGGTTATGTCTAGGGGAATGATTCGCTATGGCGTAGCTTACGCTCGAGACCACGAGGAGGTCACCAGCGATGCAGACGCTCACAACACTATACCTTTATGATAAAACCTTATACCAATGAAATACACTGAATACCTTAATGTGAGTACAGGGTGTAAGTGCAACCTTGTGTAACCTGACTATCTACAAAGCTGCTTGAGCGTCACCGACGCTCAAGTGAACACTTATCACTATAGAAAATACACAGATACTGGTTTAGGTTCCAAGGCCTATTAACTGTATTATGTCTAATATACTTGTAAAAGGGGATAACAGTACAAATGATACACTACAATATAACAGAGACTTCCTAACCACAGAACTAAACAATAAATACAAAAAGACAATACTACACTGACCTAAATGCAATACAATACAATACTATCTAATACAATACAATACTAGCCTAGTCTAGGGGAGATATGAGAGAACAGACCAGAGAGAGAGAGAGAGAGAGATGAGATGAGATGAGAGAAATTGGCTCACAGAAAGACAATGATAACGGAGAGAAACTTACGCACAAAGGGTATGATCGCCTGCGCCTCGATATCCAGCTCCCGGCTATCAGCAGATAACCGTTGATGAGAGAGTGAGAGCTGGATGTGGTCGGCCTGCCTATTTATGCCCCACACACAATGCAATCTCCTGGTCCTACAATCCCATTGTCCATTGGCCGAAGGAATTCGGCCCTGTATCATAACAAAAGGTCATAGGGTGATTCATACAGGTGGGCTGTGACGATTTCCAACAGCTCAGGTGGGTGGGAAACTGGGTTTCCCGCCGCATACCTGAGTATGTGTAAATAATAGAAATGGACATAAACTTCTTATGTCCATAACTATTCGCACGAGCGATTAATACGCTCCAAACCAACACCGGAATATTGCTAATTAAATACTCTTCCGATGGGTACCAAACACTGCTGTATGATTCCTGTTAGACCCTTTGTACGATATAAAGAGGGATTCCTCAGCTCTGGGACATTGTATTTTAACCAAACTTTCAGAATCTATCAAAGGGACCATGATCTATAAACTACATTAATTGTGAACATTTGTAACGAATGAGTCGCACGCTACGACTACATAAACTCTACCGTAAATACGCATACCGCGCCTGCGAGTGCACGTTATTGCGGGTATGCGAATCCACGGGAGAGCGCATGCACGCGCAGCGCGGACCAGTGTGCGGTGCAAATATGGCAACGTGCATTGAGACATTTTTCTGACTTTGACAGTCCACCCTTTGGCAGTCAATAATAACTGCCACAAAACATTTAAGGAGAAAAATGTAAGTCAGGGGTTAATTGATTTCCATGGTTGGGTAGGGGAGGAGAGAGGAGAAGGTGTGAAGAGGGTATGACCTAGTGAGAAAGCAGAAGCATGTGTGTATGAGTCCATGTTTGGAGGGTCATGTATCATCGTGCCGTACGTGTGGTAAATCAAGCTTCGAGGTATTGCGAAGTATACATTTGAATTCCTTCTTATCCTGTGGCACAGGTCTGTGGATGGGCTGTCAAACTTTACCGAGCTCATTTCGGATTTTGAACAAAATGGGGAGCACATTTTAGTTGATGATACATGAATGGGGGAGGTATGTGGTTGCTGATATCTGTGCCTGTATTCCCTATCGTCTATGTGTGTCGTTACCTGAGGGTTGTAGAGATGAAGATAAAGAACACTTACGAAAAATGCAATGATATTCTATGTCAGGGAAATGTACATCTGTCGTCGAAGTTGTTTTCGGTATCTGTTGAGAGTCGTCTTCTTTGCGCTGTATTGCTCCTTAGGCATGAGCAAATAGCTTTGTCTGAGCCATCAGATTTACAAAAATGTTGGGCTAGCGTGAGTTTAAAGATACTAGGGAAACTGGGGATCCATGGCAAAGTTCATCAAGTGTCCATATTTAAAGTTGTCAAGTCTTCTTCTTCGGTGCTTGTCTGTTGTCTGTATACATCTCGTCTCGTCAGCTTCCTCGTCCAAGGGGGTCTTTGTATCTTGGAGAAAAGCAGAAAAACAGGTGAAAGAAACGGACCGTATAATCGCATTTTCATCACATTCTGGTTTCTATCATTGGGTCATAAATCAAATCCAGGTTAATTACAGTTTCCTCACTCCTCAAGCTCATCACTTTTGTACTTTGTTTGCACCTCATTAAAGCCTGCCCGCATCTAAATATCAATCCAATCGATATAACGACACCCAAGATACATAGTAGAAACTTTCCAACATCCATTATGACTCCTTGAGCCCAGTCTCCCAAACTGGAGAACCAATTTCGCGGGTTCAACCATGACACCCAACCAGTCAGCTCATTACCTACAGCAGCAAGGGTGAGATTGTGTTTTCGACGAAATTCCCACTTCAATTGGAGAATATCGTCCATCTTTTGGTCTATGACCTCTACCGGATCCTCGGTGCTATTTGTGATATACGTGCAACACTTTATGCCGTACTGTGTTGCCAATGTAACACAATATCCGCCTGTTACTGCTGTAAGATAATTAAGAACCATCCTATGCTGAACTAGTTCTGTTTTGTAAGCTTGAAGTTCTCTTCCAGTGTATCTAAACGTGTCATCATACATTTCAGTGATATTATCTAACAAATTGGCGAGTGCGGAAATGTATCTATAATTCATCACTCCCCGAGCGGTACGAGTGAAATCTAACGCTACCAGAACCTGAATCCCGGTGGATTCATGGATAAGATCAGAGGCCGGATGCTCTAACCTTTCTGACAGTTGTCTTTTAACCCGGTGCTCGTAGTGAGTGTGAGTATAAGGAGCTTGGGCACCACGGTGTATGTCCTTCATTTTGTCATGTGTAACAGTCATCACTTCAGGCAATACCTTTCCAATGTAACACAATCCTTCAGAGTTTGGGGCAAGCCACTTGTACGCCTTTCTCCCGCATATGAAATATGCATCATCGGGGAGAACATAAGGGACGGAGAAGGACATGACCATGTTACAAACCTTCCAGGTGAAATCTCCTGACCCTAATTCTTCCATCTGCTTAATGCACGTATCGGTTTGTACGATATGTGCACAGTATCCTGGTGATACCTCTCCAACTCTAGTAATCCTATTCCCTAAGGTATATCGATACCGGAAAGATTTTCCTCTACTGGCTATGTGGCGTACGAGCTCTGTATCTGTAGGCATTCTATCTGCTCTGTGTGAAAAGGTCATGGTAAGGTTGCTCCATGACACTTCCCAATTTCCCGGTTTTCTGGGATTGGAGATGTTAAAACATATGAGGGACCTATCCACATGGTATTGGTGGAGCTTCAAACTAGGAGGGCTGGAGATGTTAAACCTCCGGTCCACCGGTCTCCCACCACTTAGCTCAAGTACCTCCCCTAACGTTAAAGGAAATGGTACTAGCCCTGATTTGCTGTGACCCTGAGGTACTTGAGAGCATACCCAACAATCTGTTTGGTTTAACACGTTACCCACTAAGGAGTGATAGTCACTCAATGGATGCCGGTCTATATGGATATTAAAACTAGATTGGCATTTCTTTATGCATCCATCTTCAACCAGATTATCACAGAGCCTACAGATACAATTTTCTTCAGCTAACAATCCATCACAATTTCTTCTATCGGATCGTTTTCTGATACTCGCCTTTGCTTGTTGGTTTGGTTGATCTTGGAAAACTACGCCTCCATCATCATAATCGGAACCCATTCCAGAACCTCTTTCGACCTCTATGGTACTCTCGCCGGAACAGACTGCTCTGGTCAACATCATGGTTAACATCAAAATCCGGATCACAGTCTCTTGGGGCAAGTCCATCTTTGAGGAGGAAATAGAGAAGAATGAGGAGGGGGAAAAAGAAATTTTAAGGGAGAGGGGCTGGGAAGTGGAGAAAAACAATAAAAGGGAGAAGGGAGTCGACAGCTGCTTTCGATCTTCAAGGCTCAGGTGCCGCCTCAGTCCTCCTGGAACAGACACTCCAGTGATACAACCTCTACCGTCTGTTCCTTATCACGGGGCTTCTCTGGATCGGCAACCTTTTTGCAGTGGGATGAATGGACCCAAGTCTCTCTCTCAGCAACCTTCAATGCTGTGGTGCTAGTCAATAAGACCTGGTATGGTCCTTCCCATCTATCAATAAGACAACCTGAGCGTAGAAAATTTCGTATCATTACATAATCCCCAGGTTCAATGTCATGACAATTACTATCTGGTAAATCAGGAATCACCAACTTCAGATTATCATTTTGATTCCTCAACTGTTTACTCATGTTAATCAAGTACTTTACAGTTACTTCATTGTTACATTTCAAATCATCCTGAGGGTTAATCATGACATGCGGTTGTCGACCAAACAAGATTTCAAAAGGAGACAGATTAAGAGGGGACCTGGGAGTGGTTCGGATGCTATACAAAACAATGGGTAAAGCTTCTGGCCACGTTAATCCTGTCTCTGCCATTACTTTACTCAATTTATTTTTAATAGTGCTGTTCACTCTTTCGACCTTCGCACTCGCCTGTGGACGGTACGGAGTGTGCAGCTTGCTATCAATACCCATCAATTTACACATTCCTTGAAAGACATCACCTGTAAAATGGGTACCCCTATCACTTTCAATGATTCTAGGGATACCATATCTACATACAAATTCCTGCACAATTTTCTTAGCTGTAAACATAGCGGTATTTGTAGCTGCTGGAAAAGCCTCGACCCAATTCGAGAAAACATCTATACAGACAAGTACATATTTCAAATTTCGACATGGGGGTAATTGAATGAAGTCAATTTGTATTACCTGGAAAGGGCCGCCGGCAGGTGGGATATGGGATGGTTCTGTAGGTATTGCTTTTCCAATATTCTTTCTCAGACAGGTAAGGCATGACATTGCTCTTTTACTCGCATGAGAGGAGAATCCTGGGGCGCACCAGTATGCTCTTACCAATTTGCACATCCCCTCCTTGCCTATATGAGTCAGCCCGTGAGCTGCTTCAGCCAGACATGGAAGGTATGCCCTGGGGGCCACCGGTTTACCATGTTCATCCGTCCAGAGCCCTGAGGACTCCTGGCCATATCCCTTTGCCTTCCAGACTGCTCTTTCCTGTGTGGAACACAGATTCTGCATCTCACACAACTTCTGTGTGTTGATGGTATTAAATACCATCAACTGTGTGGTGTCTGTCCGTGTGGGGGTAGCAGCTGCAAGCTTTGCGGCTTCGTCTGCTCGGCTGTTACCAAGGGATACTGGGTCTTGGCTATATGTATGTGCTTTACATTTGATAACAGCCACTCTGTCGGGTTCCTGTATCGCTGTTAGAAGCCTTTTTATGTGAGCTGCATGCGCTATCGGTGTACCAGCTGCCGTCATGAAATTTCTGAGCCGCCATAGGGCTCCGAAATCATGGACTACCCCGAACGCGTATCTGGAATCGGTGTAGATATTGGCTGACTTACCCTTAGCCAATTCACATGCTCTGGTTAGGGCGACCAGTTCAGCAACCTGGGCTGAGTGAGGTGGGCCTAGCGGTTCCGCTTCTATGGTGTCTTGGTCATCTACGACTGCGTATCCAGTACACAAGTCTCCCGAGTCTGACTGTCTGTGACAACTACCATCCGTGTAGAACGTGAGTTCTGCATCTTCCAGTGGATTGTCACTGATGTCAGGCCTTGCGGTAAAATTTTGGGTCAAATATTCCATACAATCATGTGTATCTTCCTTTGCATTAAATCCTCCTTCCCCATCACTCTCACCTTCCACCCTTTGTGTCTGACCAGGCACACCTGGGAGAAATGTTGCAGGATTTAATGCGCTGCATCTCCTTATGGTGATGTTTACGGGGGCCATTAATGCCAATTCCCATCTTGTAAACCTTGCAGATGAGACGTGTCTGGTTTGGGCAGAATTCAATAAGGCAGATACCGCATGCGGTGTATGGATTGTGAGGTTGTGGCCTAGCACGACATCTTCGCTTTTCGTTACTAGCAATGCTATTGCCGCAACGCTACGCAAGCATGTGGGGAGGGATCGCGCTACCGTATCTAGCTGGGCGCTGTAGTATGCAATTGGCCTGCTGGCATCACCATGTTTTTGTGTTAGTACACCTGCTGCGCACCCAGCACTTTCTGTTCCGTATAGTTCAAAGGGTTTCCCATAGTCTGGCATACCTAGTGCTGGTGCCTGCGTTAGGCACTGTTTGAGTCTCTCAAATGCTGTTTCAGATTCGTCTGTATGCGAAATCCGATCAGGTTTGTTTGAAGAGACCATTTCCTGCAAAGGTAGCGCCAATATGGAAAACCCTGGGATCCAATTACGGCAATACCCACACATTCCTAAAAACGTCCTGATCTGTTGCTGGGTTTGTGGCAGTGTCATGTCTCTAATGGCTTGGATTCTATCAGTGGTCAGGTGTCTCAGTCCTTGTGTTAGACAGTGTCCCAAATATTTTACCTTAGCTTGGCATAATTGCAACTTGTCTTTGGAAACCTTGTGACCTGTGTCTGAAAGATGAAACAGGAGCTGTTTCGTATCCTTCAGAGATGCTTCCAGTGAATCTGAACACAGTAATAAATCGTCCACATACTGTATCAATACTGATCCACTGTCTGGTTGGAAAGACTGTAAACAATCATGCAAAGCCTGAGAAAATATACTTGGACTATCTATGAAACCTTGGGGTAACCGAGTCCACGTGTATTGGACTCCTCTGTATGTAAATGCAAACAAATATTGGCTGTCAGGGTGCAGAGGTACCGAAAAGAAAGCGGAGCAGAGGTCAATAACAGTGAAAAATTTGGCAGTGGGAGGAATTTGCATTAGGATGACAGCTGGATTAGGCACTACGGGGAACTGACTCTCAACTATTTTGTTAATCCCCCTTAGATCCTGCACTAGCCTGTAACCCCTCCCCCCACTCTTTTTAACAGGGAAGATGGGACTATTTGCGGTGCTGGACGTTCTTACTAGAATGCCCTGTTGTAGCAAGCGCTCTATTACGGGAAAAACTCCTAACTCCACCTCTGGCTTCAGAGGATACTGTGGGATTTTTGGAGCTATCCTACCATCTTTTACTTGCACAACTACTGGAGCTACGTTTGCCATTAATCCAGTGTCCTGTCCATCTTTTGTCCAAAGTGACTCTGGTATCTGAGATATCATCTCTTCTACTTGGGATGGATTCCTATTTGTCATAATGGAATGTGACATTAATTTTGATGGGGAGTCTAACATGTCTCGTACTTCCTGAGCGTGATTCTCAGGAATGTCCAAGAATACACCTTCAGGGGTACAATAAATGACGCAACCCATTTTACATAGTAAGTCTCTCCCCAGGAGATTAGTTGGTGCAGATGCAGCCAGCAAAAAGGAATGCTTGGTATGCAAAGGCCCTATTGTAATCTCGGCTGGTTTGCTAACAGGGTAGTGCTGGACTACTCCTGTTACTCCCATGGCTGGAATTGTCCTACCAGTGGTTCTCATGCCCACTGTCGAATTTATCACTGACTTGGCCGCCCCTGTGTCTACAAGAAAGTTTAAAGTTTTACCAGCTACATTGATTGCAATTTCTGGTTCGTTTCCAAGACTAGCAATCAACTTAACTGGGTGCAGATTACAGGTATGGCCACACCCCTATTGGGTATGCTGACCTCCCTGAATCCCGCTGGCAGCAACTACTTGTGAGGGAGTTAGCTGGGAACTACCAGAGGCATGCCAATCTCTGTTTGGGGGATATCTTTTTGTTTCCCCTGTATGTGGCTCAAAACTCCGCCTCTGTGGACCCTGCTCCCAATGTCGTGTGTTGTGTTGTTGTCTAGGGGGTTGAAAAGATCTTTGTACATTCTTTGTTCTACATTCTCGTGCAAAGTGTCCCGGTCTGTTACAAGAAAAACATGTTATTACACTTGCCTTACCCACAGGATTCGGTGGTACATACGCAGGCTGCCTTGTGGTCAGCGCCTGTATACTTACGGACATCAACTTATCACTTTGCGATTCCCTGTGCCTAGTGATGTTTCTGTCGTGATCAATAGCAGCCTCTCTCAAGCCGGACACTGACAGACCTCGCCAGCACGGTTGCGTGGTCTGAACCCTAGTCTTTAATGTTTCCTTTAAACCATCCATCAGTACGGATACTGCTACTTCCCGATGGTTTGGGTTGGTCTTAATGTCTTCTATACCAGTGTACTTTGCCATTTCTAATAGTGCCCGGTGAAAATATTCTGTTGCCGTTTCGGACTCCTTTTGCTTAATGGAAAATATTTTATTCCATTTAACAACGGCTGGGAAATACTCCTTTAGCTGTAAATTTATCCTTTTTACATTATCCTTGTTGTACACGTCTGTAAGCGGTACATCTTTATCCAATGCACAATCAGCTAAAAACTGAGTTGCATCAACATTGGAAGGTAAACAAGCTCTTAGCAGTATCTGCCAATCCTTGTTGTTGGGTTCTACAGTGTTACCTAGATCCCTGATGTATTTTTGGCTAGCAACTAAATCCTTCCTGGGGTCAGGAAATTCGGACACTATTGTTCTTAATTCCATTCTGGAAAATGGAGTGTACATGGCAATGTTCCTTATGGGAGTGGCTCCAGACACATCTGTTTTTCCATTGGGAACTGCTATTACCCTTACAGGAGCAATTCTAACAGCCTCTTCCTGTGTAGATTCTACTGCTTGTTGTGGTACAATTGTTTCAGTGTAGTGCATGGTGCCGTACTTACCCGTTGACACGACCTCACCTATCCCTCCGCTAGGGGCTTTCACTAATCTCGTGGGTGTCGCTGTGCCTACTGTGGTCTCTGCTATGGTGGCTGCAAGAGAGAGAGCTGAAATTGTTGCTGAATCGTCTTCTTGATCACACTCCTGAGGAAGGTTCAAAACAGGGTACATCTTGCACGGGTTAATACTTGCATGAGTTATTTGGTTAACATCATTAACATTTACAGGGTTACTAAGAGTTTGTGTTTTACAACCCAGTGCGTTTCTCTCCGCAATCAACCTCTCTCCTGCAATGTATGGTGGAGGAGGAGCTGTGGCAATCAACTTCCTGACTGCCCCAGATCCTGCCGCCAGAGCCAAACCTCTCTGTATCTCACCTTCCTGGTGCCATAACTGTAAATAATCATGATGCTGAATTCGTCTCTTTGCTGATTTTACGAGACATATCCTCCTCCTTAAATTTTGTAACACTTCTGGACTAAAGCTACCTATTCTTGGGAACTTGTCCCTGTCTTGTACAGTCATTCTCTCCCATTCATCACATAAAGATTCGGTGTGAATTCCATATTTTTCACACATTACATATCGTGCCGACCCAACTGGTCGGTTCACAGAATCAACCTGAACCAGGGTTGATCGCCCCCTACCTGAACAAATGGCCCCCATAATCTGCAGGCGTTGCTTATTCCTCCTTGAATATCAAGGCTTTCAGCGAACCCTTACAAACAAACCAAGATGTCCTTGGGCAGGCCGGCGGTGGTGGTTTATCAAGTACCCCACTTACTTCTCGCCCACGTTGGCCTGTGCTGCAATCACTGTAGCCAGAGCTGCTGGACCCAACCTAGGGCCCCTGTGAACCTTTAGTTTACTGGAACATATGAGGGTTACCCGCAGGACACTTACTCTTTCCAGTAAAGTTGGGGTTGTTAGATAGTTCCTGAGTGACCAGCGAACTTCCCTTCCAAAAATAAAAAATTACACAAATCACGTCAGAATGTACAGATAGCGTTTGTGACCACTTTACTCTAATGGTATTAGGTCAGATTACTAACTACTGCACACAATAACGTGCGGTCCAATCGTTCAGTATACGAGCACTACTTGTCATGTACTGAAAGATCAATGGAATCTATGTTTCCGGCTGCGATTCCTTCAGCCAGAGCTTGTATGGCCTATATGGGTTCTGCACCAACACCCCAGGCGTTGTGCCACTGGACTTTTATAGCGGACCTTTTACCTTACGACCTCCTGGTCTTGTTCCTTATGACCTCCTGGTCTTGTTACCTTATGGTCCGCTATACTCTAATGCTCAAATATTATTTAACCAGGGATGCCTCCCTGGCCACCGTATATGTCACTTACACGTATGTCCCTTGACGAGTACCCGGCTTTCCTTTTGGTTCCACCTTAAAGTTATATAAACTTTTGTATACAAAACACACTCACTCAACACATGTACACTTTTGTTTCTATATCTATTTCTGCGCAGAAATTTGTCTTTAGCCCAAGAGTGTTACCAATTAGGAGCAGGATCTGTTAAACTAAATTTCAGATTTTCTAAAAATAGATTTGCGTTATTTACCGCTTCGCGTTATCTACCGCTGTGCGTTACTTATCGCCTTGCGCTAATTATCGCTTTGCGCTAATTCAACTTTTTCGTGACTTGAGCTACGTGAGCGTAACCGGACGCTACGTTGCGTAATGTACGCTGCGTGCGTCTGCCTTTTGGATTGCGTACGCTAGTCTTTGTTAGCGACACGTGTATGCAATGCAAAGGATCCACCGTAACACAATATATTTTTATCAATGTAAATGATCCCTGATCATCTACCGCAATCCACACTGACTGCCTTGTATCTCAGACAAACCGTGTGTTTGTTCTATACTTTAACTATCACCTCTACTATTAAATAACAGCAAATCTCTTTTTAGCACTTTCTATCAACTATAAAATTGGCAAACAGGAATAGTGATATACGAAAATGAAACAGAAATGCAGATATATGCGTGCGTACGCAAGACAAAAGAAAAATAAACAGTTTTAAAAAGACACAAGCGTTTTGTTCTTACTTCCGGTTACCGGGTTCCTTCAGCACTCTTTATCTAAGCGAAGCAGACGCTTATCCCGTCAGCACTGTGAGACAACCTCCCACCCTTTGCTGGAGGGATAATGTCTGCTGATCTACCTAGTGCAGATGTGAGAAGTATAGGACGAGCCCGCAATTGACAATGCTAAATTCCTTTGCCTTATAACAACCCTTTATGAAGCTAAGAACACTGTACGCTGTTTACTTAAGAAGTACCGTAATGGTACGCTAGTTGCGTAACGATCGCTCAGCCGTAGGCGAGACGCTCAAGCGTCACGTTCGCTCACGGCCCAGGGATCACAGGACACGTTATTGGTTATGTCTAGGGGAATGATTCGCTATGGCGTAGCTTACGCTCGAGACCACGAGGAGGTCACCAGCGATGCAGACGCTCACAACACTATACCTTTATGATAAAACCTTATACCAATGAAATACACTGAATACCTTAATGTGAGTACAGGGTGTAAGTGCAACCTTGTGTAACCTGACTATCTACAAAGCTGCTTGAGCGTCACCGACGCTCAAGTGAACACTTATCACTATAGAAAATACACAGATACTGGTTTAGGTTCCAAGGCCTATTAACTGTATTATGTCTAATATACTTGTAAAAGGGGATAACAGTACAAATGATACACTACAATATAACAGAGACTTCCTAACCACAGAACTAAACAATAAATACAAAAAGACAATACTACACTGACCTAAATGCAATACAATACAATACTATCTAATACAATACAATACTAGCCTAGTCTAGGGGAGATATGAGAGAACAGACCAGAGAGAGAGAGAGAGAGAGATGAGATGAGATGAGAGAAATTGGCTCACAGAAAGACAATGATAACGGAGAGAAACTTACGCACAAAGGGTATGATCGCCTGCGCCTCGATATCCAGCTCCCGGCTATCAGCAGATAACCGTTGATGAGAGAGTGAGAGCTGGATGTGGTCGGCCTGCCTATTTATGCCCCACACACAATGCAATCTCCTGGTCCTACAATCCCATTGTCCATTGGCCGAAGGAATTCGGCCCTGTATCATAACAAAAGGTCATAGGGTGATTCATACAGGTGGGCTGTGACGATTTCCAACAGCTCAGGTGGGTGGGAAACTGGGTTTCCCGCCGCATACCTGAGTATGTGTAAATAATAGAAATGGACATAAACTTCTTATGTCCATAACTATTCGCACGAGCGATTAATACGCTCCAAACCAACACCGGAATATTGCTAATTAAATACTCTTCCGATGGGTACCAAACACTGCTGTATGATTCCTGTTAGACCCTTTGTACGATATAAAGAGGGATTCCTCAGCTCTGGGACATTGTATTTTAACCAAACTTTCAGAATCTATCAAAGGGACCATGATCTATAAACTACATTAATTGTGAACATTTGTAACGAATGAGTCGCACGCTACGACTACATAAACTCTACCGTAAATACGCATACCGCGCCTGCGAGTGCACGTTATTGCGGGTATGCGAATCCACGGGAGAGCGCATGCACGCGCAGCGCGGACCAGTGTGCGGTGCAAATATGGCAACGTGCATTGAGACATTTTTCTGACTTTGACAACTCATAGAAGATTACTGCCCTCTTACTCTACGTGAGGTTATGTTACAACAAGATCAGGGCGTGTATCATGACTTACCGCGGCTGCGTCTGACGGCGGGGCAGTTGAATGCCATATCCTAAGCCGAACGGGTGTTCCCAGTGAAGTCGTTTCCTCCATTCTTCAGGCTAGGAAAGAACTAACGGGAAAGCGTTACTACCGTAGTTGGTGTAGTTATGTGTCTTGGTGTGTATCCAGGAAGGCTCTTATGGCAGACTTTCAGCTAGGTCGTGCTTATCGATACTTTACTAGCCGGTGTGGATGCAAGCCTAATAAGTTTCTTTACAAGATTTCTCTCTTGGAAAGTGGTCATGCTATTGGCTTTGACGTCCGCAAGGCGGGTGTCGGAAGTAGTGGTTTTGTCTCACAAGTGCCTTGTTTGATCTTTCAGGTGGATAGAGAGGAATTGTGTACTCGGTTGGTAGTTCTACCAAGAGTGGTTTCTGGGTTTCGCAGAAATCGGGCTATTTTGATGCCGGTGGTTTATTAGGCATTAGCTGATTCAAATTCCCTTGATCTAGCCAGGGATTTGAGTATGTAGGTTGCCGATCTTGGCTCAGTTTGGAGAAACGGAGGCTCTCTTTGTCTGGTATGTTCCCAACATGGTTTGGGAGTCTGCGTTCTGCAGTCTGTTAGACGCTGAATCTGTGATGCGGTTTGGCATGTTCGTTCTACGGCTGGATTGCAGTTACCGAAGTCGGTGGAAGCCCACTCTAATGGAAAGATGGGCTCTTCTTGGGCGGATGCCCGAGGAGTCTCGGCGGTTCAACTTTGCCGAGCGGATTCTTGGTCGGGATCAAATGCTTTTGCTATGCTCTACAAGGTTGATGCCCTGTTTTTTTGGGGACCTTTGTTTGCTCATTCGGTGCTGCAGAGTCGTCCGCACTCTCCCGCCCGTTTTGGAGCTTTGGTATAATCCCCATGGTCCTTACGGAGTCCCCAGCATCCTCTAGGACGTATGAGAAAATAGGATTTTAGTACCTACCGGTAAATCCTTTTCTCTTAGTCCGTAGAGGATGCTGGGCGCCCGTCCCAGTGCGTACTGTGTCTGCAGTTATTGTTTTTGGTTACACTCTAGTGGTGTTTCTTCTCTGTCAGACTGTTGCGGACGTTGTTCATGCCATGGCATGCGGTGTCTTATTATTGGTTGTGTTGCCACACAGGTTGTGTTGCATATTCTCTCAGCATGTGGCTGTGTATTTTTCATGCCGTCGGCTGGTTTTCTATTGAATGCCACGTTCTGCGGTGTGTTCGTGGTGTGAGCTGGTATGACACTCACCGTGTTTATAAATTCTTTCCTCGAAATGTCCATCTTTCCTGGGCACAGTTTTCTAACTGAGGTCTGGAGGAGGGGCATAGAGGGAGGAGCCAGTTCACACCCAGTTTAAGTCTTTATAGTGTGCCCAAGCTCCTGCGGATCCGTCTATACCCCATGGTCCTTACGGAGTCCCCAGCAAGCAAAAGTTGGGAGGTATGCTAATCAAACGAAGTTAGAAGCATGAAATAAACTGAATTATGTATAGTCAGTATACAACCTGACATGTAATGCCACCGCTGAAACTTTGGGGAGCCAACACACCTCAGGCTGCGGCTAAGACAGGTGCATTTTTGTCACTATGGGGGCAGGGACAGCGCTCAGTGAGCTGCTGGCCATGCCCCCTGTCCCGCTCTGTCGGGGAATAGACGCTGTGCGCATGCGCACAGCATCTATTTACCGCTGCTCTGATCAGAGCAGAGAGTGACGGGGGGATCTCCTAACTGCCCCTCCACCCACGGTACACTGTGACCCGCGGGTGGGACAGCAGGACAGACCGTGAAAAAGGGACTGTCCTGACAAAATCGGGACAATTAGGAGGTGTGGATTATTATATTAGTGATTTATATCTTTAGCAAGGTGGTTGGTGTTTGTTAGGAATATAATATGGTGTTTTTAATAGGACAAGAAGGGAAAAAATAGGATTTTATATACCTGTCGGTAAATCTTTTTCTCGTAGTCCGTAGAGGATGGGTTCCATTTAGTACCATGGGGTATAGATGGGTCCACTAGGAGCCACTGGCACTTTAAGAGTTCAATAGTGTGGGCTGGCTCCTCCCTCTATGCCCGTCCTACCAGACTCAGTCTAGAAAGTGTGCCAGAGGAGACGAACATACTTTGAGAGAAGGAAATACACAGATAGTGGTGAGATTCACACCAGCTCACACATAACAAAAGGAAAGCCAAGCTAACCAACTTAAAACGATTCAGCAACAACTGAACCAACAATACTTAACCAAGTAACAATGCAGGAATACGAAGCACTGGGCGGGCGCCCAGCATCCTCTACGGACTACGAGAAAAGGATTTACCGGTAGGTATATAAAATCCTATTTTCTCTTGCGCCCTACAGGATGCTGGGGTTCCATTTAGTACCATGGGGATGTACCAAAGCTCCCAGTACGGGAGGGAGACCGTGGAGGCTCCTGCAGAACCGATTGACCAAACTTTAAGGTCCTCAGCGGCCATAGTATTGAACTTGTAGAACTTTGAAACAATAGAAATAAGAAATATGCGCGGTGAAACCATACAGCAGCTATAGTAAAGTGAACTTGGTATATCACCCAGATACCTAAAAAACAGTAAATAGAAGTAGAAATAGTACACAAGCCACAGCGCTCAATATGGTAACCAAGTTAACACCAATGTGAAGACTGAATATAAAAACAATCACCCCAAATGGATCCTGGAATTCTTGATAACCAGTACCTCAATCACATATAGGGGAAGAGAGAAAAAGGAAATAGTGCAACACGTTTTCACATGTAACTCGTGTTTATTCCAAATTTGCACTAACAATATAGCTGAATAATAAAGCATGTAATCATTCCACGGCACTGCAGAGATCCAAATAGTGCATCTAGTTGTCACAAGGATTTTTCTCAACAACATGCAGACCCGGGAATAGAAAAAAATGCATATAGTGCAGAGTGTCTAACTTTAAAACACATTTAATAAAGAATGCACTTACAATACAAATAGTAAAATACAGCATAAAATATCCCACAGTGTCATAGCAGCGACAGGGCTGTAACCTGGGTTTCCAAGATGTAGAACAGAATAAGGTAAACAGGTCAGGATCCTATAAACCATTCAAGGAAACAGCACACGGGGGTCAGAGCCACGCTTAACGCGTTTCAGACTTATGTCCTTCGTCAGAAGCGTGACTCAGGCTCTGTCAGCCAGTCCTTTTATTTACAAAGTAAACCTAAAACACCTGGGACGGATACCGGTGATTTTCATCAATCCTCGGTGTGTGCATCGTACATCATTACCGAAAGGAGGTCATCATGCGTTCCAAACGGCGGAAGTTAACCCGTATGTGTTCCACATACAGGAAATAGAGCCACCGCAATTTGTGTTTGTCCGTTTACATAGTAAATAAAAAAGGCGGAAGTCCCATAAAGTCCACACTAAAAAAGCATTTACAAAAGTGCTCAAAAAACACATCCCGTTAGAACAGAGGTTCTCAAACTCGGTCCTCGGGGGCCCACACAGTGCATGTTTTGCAGGTCTCCTTACAGAATCGCAAGTGAAATAATTAGCTCCACCTGTGGACCTTTTAAAATGTGTTAGTGAGTAATTAATACACCTGTGCACCTGCTGGGTTACCTGCAAAACATGCACTGTGTGGGCTCCTGAGGACCGAGTTTGAGATCCTCTGCGTTAGAACAATGAAAAATACAATAGAAAACATAACATAAAAATTAAATTCCAAGCAAAGTGCTGCCACATATACCCAGGAAAATGTCTATGTTGAAAAACACTTCAATTCAAAGTCAGTGTTTAAGCCGTTGGGGACTAAGGTCCTCAGTTTATGAATCCAATGCATCTCGGCTTGAGATAATAGGATTTTAGTACCTACCGGTAAATCCTTTTCTCCTAGTCCGTAGAGGATGCTGGGGACTCCAAAAGGACCATGGGGTATAGACGGGTTCCGCAGGAGCTTGGACACACTGAAAAGACTTAAACTGGGTGTGAACTGGCTCCTCCCTCTATGCCCCTCCTCCAGACCTCAGTTATAGGAACAGTGCCCAGGAGAGACGGACATTTCGAGGAAAGGATTTTTGTTTAAACAAAGGGCTACAAACAAACCAGCCCACACCACAAACATACCGTACAACCGGAGTAACAGTAAACCAGATAACAGTATGAATTAACAACAGCAACAAGCTGAAAACAATAAATACACAACCCGTGTATAAACTAATTTCTCTGACGTCCTAGTGGATGCTGGGAACTCCGTAAGGACCATGGGGAATAGCGGCTCCGCAGGAGACTGGGCACAACTAAGAAAGATTTAGGACTACCTGGTGTGCACTGGCTCCTCTCTCTATGCCCCTCCTCCAGACCTCGGTTAGAATTTTGTGCCCGGCCGAGCTGAAGCACACTAGGGGCTCTCCTGAGCTCCTAGAAAATAAGATTTTACTTACCGATAAATCTATTTCTCGTAGTCCGTAGTGGATGCTGGGGACTCCGTCAGGACCATGGGGATTAGCGGCTCCGCAGGAGACAGGGCACAAAAATAAAGCTTTAGGATCAGGTGGTGTGCACTGGCTCCTCCCCCTATGACCCTCCTCCAAGCCTCAGTTAGGATACTGTGCCCGGACGAGCGTACACAATAAGGAAGGATTTTGAATCCCGGGTAAGACTCATACCAGCCACACCAATCACACCGTACAACTTGTGATCTGAACCCAGTTAACAGTATGACAACGTAGGAGCCTCTGAACAGACGGCTCACAACAAGAACAACCCGATTTTTTTGTAACAATAACTATGTACAAGTATTGCAGACAATCCGCACTTGGGATGGGCGCCCAGCATCCACTACGGACTACGAGAAATAGATTTATCGGTAAGTAAAATCTTATTTTCTCTAACGTCCTAGTGGATGCTGGGGACTCCGTCAGGACCATGGGGATTATACCAAAGCTCCCAAACGGGCGGGAGAGTGCGGATGACTCTGCAGCACCGAATGAGAGAACTCCAGGTCCTCTTTAGCCAGGGTATCAAATTTGTAGAATTTTACAAACGTGTTCTCCCCCGACCACGTAGCTGCTCGGCAGAGTTGTAATGCCGAGACCCCTCGGGCAGCCGCCCAGGATGAGCCCACCTTCCTTGTGGAATGGGCCTTGACAGATTTAGGCTGTGGCAGGCCTGCCACAGAATGTGCAAGTTGAATTGTGCTACAAATCCAACGAGCAATCGTCTGCTTAGAAGCAGGAGCACCCAGCTTGTTGGGTGCATACAGTATAAACAGCGAGTCAGATTTTCTGACTCCAGCCGTCCTTGAAATATATATTTTCAATGCCCTGACAACGTCCAGCAACTTGGAATCCTCCAAATCGCTAGTAGCCGCAGGCACCACAATAGGCTGGTTCAGGTGAACGCTGACACCACCTTAGGCAGAAAATGAGGACGCGTCCGCAGTTCTGCCCTGTCCGAATGGAAAATCAGATATGGGCTTTTATACGATAAAGCCGCCAATTCTGACACTCTCCTGGCTGAAGCCAGGGCCAGTAGCATGGTTACTTTCCATGTAAGATATTTCAAATCCGCCGATTTGAGTGGCTCAAACCAATGGGATTTGAGAAAATCCAAAACTACATTAAGGTCCCACGGAGCCACTGGGGGCACAACCGGGGGCTGTATATGTAGTACTCCTTTTACAAAAGTCTGGACTTCAGGAACTGAAGCCAATTCTTTCTGGAAGAAAATCGACAGGGCCGAAATTTGAACCTTAATGGACCCCAACTTGAGGCCCATAGACAATCCTGTTTGCAGGAAATGTAGGAATCGACCCAATTTAAATTCCTCCGTGGGGGCCTTCCTGGCCTCACACCACGCAACATATTTTCTCCAAATGCGGTGATAATGTTGTGCAGTCACCTCCTTCCTGGGTTTAACCAGTGTAGGAATGACCTCTTCTGGAATGCCTTTTTCCCTTAGAATTCGGCGTTCAACCGCCACGCCGTCAAACGCAGCCGCGGTAAGTCTTGGAATAGACACGGTCCCTGCTGAATCAGGTCCCGTCTTAGAGGTAGAGGCCACGGATTTTCCGTGAGCATCTCCTGAAGTTCCGGGTACCAAGTTCTTCTTGGCCAATCCGGAGCCACGAGTATCGTTCTTACTCCCCTTTGCCGTATAATTCTCAGTACTTTGGGTATGAGAGGCAGAGGAGGAAACACATACACTGACTGGAACACCCACGGTGTTACCAGAGCGTCCACAGCTATTGCCTGAGGGTCTCTTGACCTGGCGCAATACCTGTCTAGTTTTTTGTTGAGGCGAGACGCCATCATATCCACCTTTGGTTTTTCCCAACGGTTCACAATCATGTGGAAGACTTCTGGATGAAGTCCCCACTCTCCCGGGTGTAGATCGTGCTGAGGAAGTCTGCTTCCCAGTTGTCCACTCCCGGAATGAACACTGCTGACAGTGCTATCACATGATCTTCCGCCCAGCGAAGAATCCTTGCAGCTTCTGCCATTGCTCTCCTGCTTCTTGTGCCGCCCTGTCTGTTTACGCGGGCGACTGCCGTGATGTTGTCCGACTGGATCAACACCGGCTGACCCTGAAGCAGGGGTTTTGCCAGGCTTAGAGCATTGTAAATCGCTCTTAGCTCCAGTATATTTATGTGAAGAGACATCTCCAGGCTTGACCATACTCCCTGGAAGTTTCTTCCCTGTGTGACCGCTCCCCAGCCTCTCAGACTGGCATCCGTGTTCACCAGGACCCAGTCCTGTATGCCGAATCTGCGGCCTTCTAACAGATGAGCACTCTGCAACCACCACAGAAGAGACACCCTTGTCCGTGGCGATAAGGTTATCCGCTGATGCATCTGCAGATGCGATCCGGACCATTTGTCCAGCAGATCCCACTGAGAAGTTCGTGCGTGGAATCTGCCGAATGGGATTGCTTCGTAAGAAGCCACCATCTTTCCCAGGACTCTTGTGCATTGATGCACAGACACTTTTCCTGGTTTTAGGAGGTTCCTGACAAGTTCGGATAACTCCTTGGCTTTCTCCTCCGGAAGAAACACCTTTTTCTGAACCGTGTCCAGAATCATTCCCAGGAACAGCAGACGTGTTGTCGGGGTCAACTGAGATTTTGGAAAATTCAGAATCCACCCGTGTTGTTGCAGCACTACTTGGGTTAGTGCTACTCCGTCCTCCAGCTGTTCTCTGGACCTTGCCCTTATCAGGAGATCGTCCAAGTAAGGGATAATTAATACGCCTCTTCTTCGCAGAAGAATCATCATTTCGGCCATTACCTTGGTAAAGACCCGAGGTGCCGTGGACAATCCAAACGGCAGCGTCTGAAACTGATAATGACAGTTTTGCACCACGAACCTGAGGTACCCTTGATGTGAAGGGCAAATTGGGACATGCAGGTAAGCATCTTTTATGTCCAGGGACACCATAAAGTCCCCTTCTTCCAGATTCGCTATCACTGCTCTGAGTGATTCCATCTTGAACTTGAATTTTTGTATGTACAGGTTCAAAGATTTCAGATTTAGAATAGGTCTTACCGAGCCGTCCGGCTTCGGTACCACAAATAGCGTGGAGTAATACCCCTTTTCCTGTTGTAGGAGGGGTACCTTGACTATCACCTGCTGAGAAAACAGCTTGTGAATGGCTTCCAATACCGTCGCCCTGTCTGAGGGAGACGTTGGCAAAGCAGACTTTAGGAACCGGCGAGGGGGAGACTTCTCGAATTCCAACCTGTAACCCTGAGATACTACCTGCAGGATCCAGGGGTCCACCTGTGAGCAAGCCCACTGCGCGCTGAAATTCTTGAGTCGACCCCCCACCGTTCCTGAGTCCGCTTGTAAAGCCCCAGCGTCATGCTGAGGGCTTTGCAGAACCCGCGGAGGGCTTCTGTTCCTGGGAAGGAGCTGCTTGCTGCCCTCTCTTACCCTTTCCTCTGCCTCGGGGCAGATATGACTGTCCTTTTGCCCGCTTCTTATAGGACCGAAAGGACTGCGGCTGAAAAGACGGTGTCTTTTTCTGTTGGGAGGGGGTCTGAGGTAAAAAGGTGGATTTCCCGGCAGTTGCCGTGGCCACCAAATCCGATAGACCGACGCCAAATAATTCCTCCCCTTTATACGGCAATACTTCCATATGCCGTTTGGAATCCGCATCACCTGACCACTGTCGTGTCCATAAACTTCTTCTGGCAGATATGGACATCGCACTTACTCTCGATGCCAGAGTGCAAATATCCCTCTGAGCATCTCGCATATAAAGAAAAGCATCCTTTAATTGCTCTAAAGTCTGTAAAATACTGTCCCTATCCAGGGTATCAATATTTTCAGTCAGGGAATCCGACCAGACCACCCCAGCACTGCACATCCAGGCTGAGGCGATGGCTGGGCGCAGTATAACACCAGTATGTGTGTATATACTTTTTAGGGTAGTTTCCAGCCTCCTATCAGCTGGATCCTTGAGGGCGGCCGTATCAGGAGACGGTAACGCCACTTGTTTTGATAAGCGTGTGAGCGCCTTATCCACCTTAGGGGGTGTTTCCCAGCGCGCCCTAACCTCTGGCGGGAAAGGGTATAATGCCAATAACTTTTTTGAAATTAGCACTTTTCTATCTGGGTTAACCCACGCTTCATCACATACATCATTCAATTCCTCTGATTCAGGAAAAACTACAGGTAGTTTTTTCACCCCCCACATAATACCCCTTTTTGTGGTACTTGTAGTATCAGAGATATGCAAAGCCTTCTTCATTGCCGTGATCATATAACGTGTGGCCCTACTGGAAAATACGTTTGTTTCTTCACCGTCGACACTAGATTCAGTGTCCGTGTCTGGGTCTGTGTCGACCGACTGAGGTAAAGGGCGTTTTACAGCCCCTGACGGTGTCTGAGACGCCTGGGCAGGTACTAACTGGTTTTCCGGCCGTCTCATGTCGTCAACTGATTTTTGTAATGTGCTGACATTATCACGTAATTCCATAAACAAAGCCATCCATTCCGGTGTCGACTCCCTGGGGGGTGACATCACCATTACCGGCAATTGCTCTGCCTCCACACCAACATCGTCCTCATACATGTCGACACACACGTACCGACACACAGCAGACACACAGGGAATGCTCTATTGAAGACAGGACCCCACTAGCCCTTTGGGGAGACAGAGGGAGAGTTTGCCAGCACACACCCAAGCGCTATAATATATATGGGAACAACCCTATATAAGTGTTGTATCCTTATAGCAGCTTAAATATAGTAATATCGCCAAAAAAAGTGCCCCCCCTCTCTGTTTTACCCTGTTTCTGTAGTGCAGTGCAGGGGAGAGTCCTGGGAGCCTTCCTCACAGCGGGGCTGAGCAGGAAAATGGCGCTGTGTGCTGAGGAGAATAAGCCCCGCCCCCTATTTCGGCGGGCTCTTCTCCGGAGTTTGTGAGATCTGGCAGGGGTTAAATACATCCATATAGCCTCAAGGGCTATATGTGATGTATTTTTTAGCCATAAAAAGGTATTATACATTGCTGCCCAGGGCGCCCCCCCAGCGCCCTGCACCCTCCGTGACCGCTGTGTGAAGTGTGCTGACAACAATGGCGCACAGCTGCAGTGCTGTGCGCTACCTCAGGAAGACTGAAAAGTCTTCTGCCGCCTGCTTCTGGACCTCTTCCATCTTCGGCATCTGCAAGGGGGTCGGCGGCGCGGCTCCGGGACCGGACTCCATGGCTGGGCCTGTGTTCGATCCCTCTGGAGCTAATGGTGTCCAGTAGCCTAAGAAGCCAATCCATCCTGCACGCAGGTGAGTTGACTTCTCTCCCCTAAGTCCCTCGATGCAGTGAGCCTGTTGCCAGCAGGACTCACTGAAAATAAAAAACCTAAAAACTTTTTCTAAGCAGCTCTTTAGGAGAGCCACCTAGATTGCACCCTGCTCGGACGGGCACAAAAACCTAACTGAGGCTTGGAGGAGGGTCATAGGGGGAGGAGCCAGTGCACACCACCTGATCCTAAAGCTTTATTTTTGTGCCCTGTCTCCTGCGGAGCCGCTAATCCCCATGGTCCTGACGGAGTCCCCAGCATCCACTAGGACGTTAGAGAAAAGAAAGTATATTTTAGGTTTTTTATTTTCAGTGAGATCTGCTGGCAACAGACTCACTGCTACGTGGGACTAAGGGGAGAGAAGCGAACCTACCTGCTTGCAGCTAGCTTGGGCTTCTAGGCTACTGGACACCATTAGCTCCAGAGGGAATCAAACACAGGCCCAGCCTCGGTCGTCCGGTCCCGGAGCCGCGCCGCCGTCCCCCTTACAGAGCCAGAAGCAAGAAGACGTTCCTGGAAATCGGCGGCAGAAGACTTCGGTCTTCATCAAGGTAGCGCACAGCACTGCAGCTGTGCGCCATTGCTCCCCATGCACACCACACACTCCGGTCACTGATGGGTGCAGGGCGCTGGGGGGGGGGGGGGGCGCCCTGGGCTGCAATAAGAGTACCTTGCTGGCAAATACAACATAATATAGTCATAAAGACTATATATGTGTAAAATACCCCTGCCAAATATACATTTAAAAAGCGGGAGAAGTCCGCCGGAAAAGGGGCGGGGCTATCTCCCTCAGCACACTGGCGCCATTTTCCCTCACAGGTCCGCTGGAAGGACGCTCCCAAGGCTCTCCCCTGCAGTTTCCAGACTACATAGGGTAAAAAAGAGAGGGGGGGGGCACTAAATTTAGGCGCATATAATATATATATAGCTGCTATAGGGAAAAATCACTTGTGTAGTGTGTATCCCTGCATTATATAGCGCTCTGGTGTGTGCTGGCATACTCTCTCTCTGTCTCCCCAAAGGACTTTGTGGGGTCCTGTCCTCGTTCAGAGCATTCCCTGTGTGTGTGCGGTGTGTCGGTAAGGCTATGTCGACATGTTTGATGAGGAGGCTTATGTGGAGGCGGAGCAGGGGCCGATAAATGTGATGTCACCCCCTGCGGGGTCGACACCTGAATGGATGGACATGTGGAACGAATTACGTGACAGTGTCAACTCCTTACATAAAAGGTTTGACGACATAGCAGATGTGGGACAGCCGGCTTCTCAGCTCGTGCCTGCCCAGGCGTCTCAAAAGCCATCAGGGGCTCTAAAACGCCCGCTACCTCAGATGGCAGACACAGATGTCGACACGGATACTGACTCCAGTGTCGACGATGATGAGACTAGTGTACATTCCAATAGAGCCACCCGTTACATGATTACGGCAATGAAGAATGTGTTGCACATTTCTGATATTACCCCAGGTACCACAAAAAAGGGTATTATGTTTGGGGAGAAAAAACTACCAGTGGTTGTTCCTCCTTCTGATGAATTAAATGAAGTATGTGAAGAAGCGTGGGCTTCCCCCGATAAGAAACTGGTAATTTCTAAAAAGTTACTAATGGCGTACCCTTTCCCGCCAGAGGATAGGTCACGTTGGGAGACATCCCCTAGGGTGGATAAAGCGCTTACACGCCTGTCAAAGAAGGTGGCACTACCGTCTCCGGACACGGCCGCCCTAAAGGAACCTGCTGATAGGAAGCAGGAGGCTATCCTGAAGTCTGTATATACACACTCCGGAATTATACTGAGACCGGCTATTGCTTCAGCATGGATGTGCAGTGCTGCAGCTGCGTGGTCAGATTCCCTGTCGGAAAACATTGATACCCTAGACAGAGACACTACGGTATATTGCTAACCGTAGAGCATATTAAAGACGCTGTCTTATACATGAGAGATGCACAGAGGGATATTTGCCGGCTGGCATCTAAAATAAACGCAATGTCCATTTCTGCCAGGAGAGGATTGTGGACTCGGCAGTGGACAGGAGATGCAGATTCTAAAAGGCACATGGAAGTTTTGCCTTACAAGGGTGAGGAGTTGTTTGGGGATGGTCTCTCGGACCTCGTTTCCACAGCAACAGCTGGGAAGTCAGCATTTTTACCCCATGTTCCCTCACAGCCAAAGAAAGCACCGTATTATCAGGTACAGTCCTTTTGGCCCCAGAAAGGCAAGCGGGTTAGAGGCGCGTCCTTTCTGCCCAGAGGTAGAGGGAAAAAGCTGCAACATACAGCCAGTTCCCAGGAACAAAAGTCCTCCCCCGCTTCCTCTAAGTCCACCGCATGACGCTGGGGCTCCACAGGCGGAGCCAGGTACTGTGGGGGCCCGTCTCAAGAACTTCAGCAACCAGTGGGCTCGTTCACGGGTGGATCCCTGGATTCTACAGGTAGTATCTCAGGGGTACAAGCTGGAATTCGAGACGTCTCCCCCTCGCCATTTCCTCAAATCTGCCTTGCCGACAGCTCCCCCGGACAGGGAGGCAGTGCTGGAGGCGATTCACAAGCTGTATTCTCAGCAGGTGATAATCAAGGTGCCCCTCCTTCAACAAGGACGGGGTTACTATTCCACAATGTTTGTGGTACCGAAACCGGACGGTTCGGTGAGACCCATTTTAAATTTAAAATCTTTGAACACTTATATAAGAAGGTTCAAGTTCAAGATGGATTCGCTCAGAGCGGTGATTGCAAGCCTGGACGAGGGGGATTACATGGTGTCACTGGACATCAAGGATGCTTACCTGCATGTCCCCATTTACCCTCCTCACCAGGAGTACCTCAGATTTGTGGTACAGGACTGTCATTACCAATTCCAGACGTTGCCGTTTGGTCTGTCCACGGCACCGAGGGTATTTACCAAGGTAATGGCCGAAATGATGATACTCCTTCGGAAAAAGGGAGTTTTAATTATCCCGTACTTGGACGATCTCCTTATAAAGGCGAGGTCCAGGGAACAGTTGTTGATCGGAGTAGCACTAGCTCGGGAAGTGCTACAACAGCACGGCTGGATCCTGAATATTCCAAAGTCGCAGCTGGTTCCTACAATGCGTCTACTGTTCCTGGGGATGGTTCTGGACACAGAACAGAAAAAAGTGTTTCTCCCGGAGGAGAAGGCCAAGGAGTTATCGTCTCTAGTCAGAGACCTCCTAAAACCAAAACAGGTGTCGGTGCACCACTGCACGCGAGTCCTGGGAAAGATGGTGGCTTCTTACGAAGCAATTACATTCGGAAGGCTCCATGCAAGGATCTTTCAGTGGGATCTGTTGGACAAGTGGTCCGGGTCGCATCTTCAGATGCATCGGCTGATAACCCTGTCTCCAAGGGCCAGGGTGTCGCTACTGTGGTGGCTGCAGAGTGCTCATCTTCTAGAGGGCCGCAGATTCGGCATACAGGACTGGATCCTGGTGACCACGGATGACAGCCTTCGAGGTTGGGGGGCAGTCACACAGGGAAGAAACTTCCAAGGACTATGGACAAGTCAGGAGACTTCCCTACACATAAATATTCTGGAACTAAGGGCCATTTACAATGCCCTAAGTCAGGCAAGACCCCTGCTTCAACACCAGCCGGTGCTGATACAGTCAGACAACATCACGGCGGTCGCCCATGTAAATCGTCAGGGCGGCACAAGAAGCAGGATGGCGATGGCAGAAGCCACAAGGATTCTCCGATGGGCAGAAAATCATGTGTTAGCACTGTCCGCAGTGTTCATTCCGGGAGTGGACAACTGGGAAGCAGACTTCCTCAGCAGGCACGATCTCCACCCGGGAGAGTGGGGACTTCATCCAGAAGTCTTCCAAATGATTGTACACCGTTGGGAAAGGCCACAGGTGGACATGATGGCGTCCCGCCTCAACAAAAAGCTAAAAAGATATTGCGACAGGTCAAGGGACCCTCAGGCGATAGCTGTGGACGCTCTAGTGACACCGTGGGTGTACCAGTCGGTTTATGTGTTCCCTCTTCTGCCTCTCATACCCAAGGTACTGAGATTAATAAGAAGGAGAGGAGTAAGAACTATACTTGTGGTTCCGGATTGGCCAAGAAGAACTTGGTACCCAGAACTTCAAGAAATGATCTCAGAGGACCCATGGCCTCTGCCGCTCAGACAGGACCTGCTGCAGCAGGGACCCTGTCTGTTCCAAGACTTACCGCGACTGCGTTTGACGGCATGGCGGTTGAACGCCGGATCCTGAAGGAAAAGGGCATTCCGGAGGAAGTCATCCCTACGCTGATTAAAGCTAGGAAGGAGGTGACCGCAAACCGTTATCACCGCATATGGCGAAAATATGTTGCGTGGTGTGAGGCCAGAAGGGCCCCAATGGAGGAATTTCAGCTGGGTCGATTTCTGCACTTCCTACAGTCAGGGGTGACTATGGGCCTCAAATTAGGTTCCATTAAGGTCCAGATTTCGGCTCTGTCGATTTTCTTCCAAAAAGAACTGGCTTCACTGCCTGAAGTTCAGATGTTTGTTAAAGGAGTGCTGCATATTCAGCCCCCTTTTGTGCCTCCAGTGGCACCTTGGGATCTCAACGTGGTGTTGGATTTCCTTAAGTCACATTGGTTTGAGCCACTTAAAACTGTGGAACTAAAATATCTCACGTGGAAAGTGGTCATGCTGTTGGCCTTGGCTTCGGCCAGGCGTGTGTCAGAATTGGCGGCTTTGTCATGTAAAAGCCCTTATCTGATTTTCCATATGGATAGGGCAGAATTGAGGACTCGTCCCCAATTTCTTCCTAAGGTGGTATCTGCTTTTCATTTGAACCAACCTATTGTGGTGCCTGCGGCTACTAAGGACTTGGAGGATTCCAAGTTGCTGGACGTAGTCAGGGCCCTGAAAATCTATGTTTCCAGGACGGCTGGAGTCAGGAAAACTGACTCGCTATTTATCCTGTATGCGCCCAACAAGCTGGGTGCTCCTGCTTCAAAGCAGTCTATCGCTCGCTGGATCTGTAGTACGATTCAACTTGCACATTCTGCGGCTGGACTGCCGCATCCTAAATCTGTAAAAGCCCATTCCACGAGGAAAGTGGGCTCTTCTTGGGCGGCTGCCCGAGAGGTCTCGGCTTTACAACTTTGCCGAGCTGCTACTTGGTCGGGTTCAAACACGTTTGCCAAGTTCTCCAAGTTTGATACCCTGGCTGAGGAGGACCTTGCTTTTGCTCATTCGGTGCTGCAGAGTCATCCGCACTCTCCCGCCCGTTTGGGAGCTTTGGTATAATCCCCATAGTCCTTACGGAGTTCCCAGCATCCACTAGGATGTCAGAGAAAATAAGAATTTACTCACCGGTAATTCTATTTCTCGTAGTCCGTAGTGGATGCTGGGCGCCCATCCCAAGTGCGGATTGTCTGCAATACTTGTATATAGTTAGTGCCTAACTAAAGGGTTATTGTTTAGAGCCATCTGTTGAGAGGCTCAGTTATTTTTCATACTGTTAACTGGGTATAGTATCACGAGTTATACGGTGTGATTGGTGTGGCTGGTATGAGTCTTACCCGGGATTCCAAAATCCTTTCCTTATTGTGTCAGCTCTTCCGGGCACAGTATCCTAACTGAGGTCTGGAGGAGGGGCATAGAGGGAGGAGCCAGTGCACACCAGGTAGTCCTAAATCTTTCTTAGTTGTGCCCAGTCTCCTGCGGAGCCGCTATTCCCCATGGTCCTTACGGAGTTCCCAGCATCCACTACGGACTACGAGAAATAGAATTACCGGTGAGTAAATTCTTATTTTAACCAGCAAGAATACACTGCAAGTAACAGTCCGCACTGGGATGGGCGCCCAGCATCCTCTACGGACTAGGAGAAAAGGATTTACCGGTAGGTACTAAAATCCTATTTTCTCTATCGTCCTAAGTGGATGCTGGGGTTCCTGAAAGGACCATGGGGAATAGCGGCTCCGCAGGAGACAGGGCACAAAAGTAAAGCTTTTACAGGTCAGGTGGTGTGTACTGGCTCCTCCCCCTATGACCCTCCTCCAGACTCCAGTTAGATTTTTGTGCCCGGCCGAGAAGGGTGCAATTCTAGGTGGCTCTCATAAAGAGTTGCTTAGAGAGTTTAGCTTAGGTTTTTTATTTTACAGTGATTCCTGCTGGCAACAGGATCACTGCAACGAGGGACAGAGGGGAGAAGAAGTGAACTCACCTGCGTGCAGGATGGATTGGCTTCTTGGCTACTGGACATGAAGCTCCAGAGGGACGATCACAGGTACAGCCTGGATGGTCACCGGAGCCACGCCGCCGGCCCCCTCACAGATGCTGAAGCAAGAAGAGGTCCAGAATCGGCGGCTGAAGACTCCTGCAGTCTTCTTAAGGTAGCGCACAGCACTGCAGCTGTGCGCCATTTTCCTCTCAGCACACTTCACACGGCAGTCACTGAGGGTGCAGGGCGCTGGGGGGGGGCGCCCTGGGAGGCAAATGAAAACCTTTAAAAAGGCTAAAAATACCTCACATATAGCCCCAGAGGCTATATGGAGATATTTACCCCTGCCTAAATGTACTAAATAGCGGGAGACGAGCCCGCCGAAAAAGGGGCGGGGCCTATCTCCTCAGCACACGGCGCCATTTTCTGTCACAGCTCCGCTGGTCAGGAAGGCTCCCAGGTCTCTCCCCTGCACTGCACTACAGAAACAGGGTATAACAGAGAGGGGGGGCAAAATAAATGGCAATATATATATTAATATAAAAGCAGCTATAAGGGAGCACTTAATCATAAGGCTATCCCTGTCATATATAGCGCTTTTTGGTGTGTGCTGGCAGACTCTCCCTCTGTCTCCCCAAAGGGCTAGTGGGTCCTGTCTTCGTATAGAGCATTCCCTGTGTGTCTGCTGTGTGTCGGTACGTGTGTGTCGACATGTATGAGGACGTTATTGGTGTGGAGGCGGAGCAATTGCCAAATATGAGGATGTCACCTCCTAGGGGGTCGACACCAGAATGGATGCCTTTATTTGTGGAATTACGGGATAGCGTCAACTCGCTTAAGCAGTCGTTTGCCGACATGAGGCGGCCGGACACTCAATTAGTGCCTGTCCAGGCGCCTCAAACACCGTCAGGGGCTGTAAAACGCCCCTTGCCTCAGTCGGTCGACACAGACCCAGACACAGGCACTGATTCCGGTGGTGAAGGTGACGAATCAACCGTATTTTCCAGTAGGGCCACACGTTATATGATTTTGGCAATAAAGGAGATGTTACATTTAGCTGATACTACAGGTACCACTAAACAGGGTATTATGTGGGGTGTGAAAAAACTACCAGTAGTTTTTACCGAATCAGAAGAATTAAATGACGTGTGTGATGAAGCGTGGGGTGCCCCGATAAAAAACTGCTAATTTCAAAGAAGTTATTGGCTTTATACCCTTTCCCGCCAGAGGTTAGGGAGCGCTGGGAAACACCTCCTAGGGTGGACAAAGCGCTAACACGCTTATCAAAACAAGTGGCGTTACCCTCTCCTGAGACGGCCGCACTTAAAGATCCATCAGATAGGAGGATGGAAAATATCCAAAAAGGTATATACACACATGCAGGTGTTATACTACGACCAGCTATTGCGACTGCCTGGATGTGCAGTGCTGGGGTAGTTTGGTCAGAGTCCCTGATCGAAAATATTGATACCCTGGACAGGGACAATATTTTACTGTCGTTAGAACAAATAAAGGATGCATTTCTTTATATGCGTGATGCACAGAGAGATATCTGCACACTGGCATCACGGGTAAGTGCTATGTCCATTTCGGCCAGAAGAGCTTTATGGACACGACAGTGGACAGGCGATGCGTAGAGGAGTTATTTGGGGTCGGTCTATCGGATTTGGTGGCCACGGCTACGGCCGGGAAATCCACCTTTCTACCTCAAGTCACTCCCCAACAGAAAAAGGCACCGACCTTTCAACCGCAGCCCTTTCGTTCCTTTAAAAATAAGAGAGCAAAGGGCTATTCATATCTGCCACGAGGCAGAGGACGAGGGAAGAGACAGCAACAGGCAGCTCCTTCCCAGGAACAGAAGCCCTCCCCGGCTTCTACAAAAGCCTCAGCATGACGCTGGGGCTTCGCAAGCGGACTCGGGGGCGATAGGCGGTCGTCTCAAGAATTACAGCGCGCAGTGGGCTCACTCGCAGTTAAATCCCTGGATCCTGCAGATAATATCTCAGGGGTACAGGTTGAAATTAGAGACAGAGCCACCTCGCCGTTTCCTGAAGTCTGCTTTACCAACGTCCCCCTCAGAAAGGGAGACGGTTTTGGAAGACATTCACAAGCTGTATTCTCAGCAGGTGATAGTCAAGGTACCTCTTCTACAACAAGGGAAGGGGTATTATTCCACTCTTTTTGTGGTACCGAAGCCGGATGGCTCGGTAAGGCCTATTCTAAATCTGAAGGCCTTGAACCTGTACATAAAGAAGTTCAAGTTCAAGATGGAGTCACTCAGAGCAGTGATAGCGAACCTGGAAGAAGGGGACTTTATGGTATCCTTGGACATCAAGGATGCGTATCTCCACGTTCCAATTACCCCTCACACCAGGGGTACCTCAGGTTCGTTGTACAAAACTGTCACTATCAGTTTCAGACGCTGCCGTTTGGTTTGTCCACGGCACCTCGGGTCTTTACAAAGGTAATGGCCGAGATAATATTTCTTCTTCGAAGAAAAGGCGTATTAATTATCCCATACTTGGACGATCTCCTAATAAGGGCAAGGTCCAGAGAACAGCTAGAGATGGGTTTAGCACTATCTCAAGAGGTGCTAAAGCAGCACGGATGGATTCTGAATATTCCAAAATCCCAATTAATGCCGACAACTCGTCTGCTGTTCCTGGGGATGATTCTGGACACAGTTCAGAAAAAGGTTTTTCTTCCCGAAGAAAAAGCCAAGGAGTTATCTGACCTGGTCAGGAACCTCCTAAAACCAGGAAAGGTGTCTGTACATCAATGCACAAGAGTCCTGGGAAAAAATGGTAGCTTCTTACGAAGCAATCCCTTTCGGCAGATTCCATGCAAAGGGATCTGTTGGACAAATGGTCAGGGTCGCATCTTCAGATGCACCTGCGGATAACCCTGTCGCCGAGGACAAGGGTATCCCGTCTGTGGTGGTTGCAGGAGGCTCATCTATTGGAGGGCCGCAGATTCGGCATGCAGGATTGGATCCTGGTGACCACGGATGCCAGCCTGAGAGGCTGGGGAGCAGTCACACAGGGAAGAAATTTCCAGGGAGTGTGGTCGAGCCTGAAAAAGTCTCTTCACATAAGCATTCTGGAACTAAGAGCAATCTACAATGCTCTAAGCCAGGCGGAACCTCTGCTTCAAGGAAGACCGGTGTTGATCCAGTCGGACAACATCACGGCAATCGCCCATGTAAACAGACAGGGCGGCACAAGAAGCAGGAGGGCAATGGCAGAAGCTGCCAGGATCCTTCGCTGGGCGGAGAATCACGTGATAGCACTGTCAGCAGTATTCATCCCGGGCGTGGACAACTGGGAAGCAGAATTCCTCAGCAGACACGACCTTCACCCGGGAGAGTGGGGACTTCATCCAGAAGTTTTCCACATGCTATTAAACCGTTGGGTAAAACCAATGGTGGACATGATGGCGTCTCGCCTCAACAAAACACTGGACAGGTATTGCGCCAGGTCAAGAGATCCGCAGGCAATAGCTGTGGACGCGCTGGTAACACCTTGGGTGTACCAGTCGGTATATGTTTTTCCTCCTCTGCCTCTCATACCAAAGGTATTGAGGATTATACGGCAAAGAGGAGTAAGACTAGTGGCTCCGGATTGGCCAAGAAGGACTTGGTACCCGGAACTTCAAGAGATGGTCACGGACGATCCGTGGCCTCTACTTCTGAGAAGGGACCTGCTTCAGCAGGGTCCTTGTCTTTTTCAAGACTTACCGCGGCTGCGTTTGACGGCATGGCGTTTGAATGCCAGATCCTAAAAGGAAAAGGCATTCCAGAAGAAGTCATTCCTACCTTGATAAAGGCAAGGAAGGAAGTCACCGCGAAGCATTATCGCCGTATTTGGCGAAAATATGTTGCGTGGTGCGAGCAGCGGAGTGCTCCGATGGAGGAATTTCAACTGGGTCGTTTTCCTACATTTCCTGCAATCAGGATTGTCTGTGGGTCTCAAATTGGGATCTATTAAGGTTCAAATTTCGGCCCTATCAATATTCTTCCAAAAAGAATTGGCCTCAGTCCCTGAGGTCCAGATTTTTATCAAAGGAGTACTGCATATACAGCCTCCTGTGGTGCCTAAGGTGGCACCGTGGGATCTAAATGTAGTTTTAGATTTCCTCAAATCCAATTGGTTTGAACCACTAAAGAATGTGGATTTGAAATATCTCACATGGAAAGTGACTATGTTACTGGCCCTGGCTTCGGCCGGGAGAGTATCTGAACTGGCGGCTTTGTTTTATAAAAGCCCTTATTTAATTTTCCATTCGACATAGGGCAGAGCTGCGGACGCGTCCGCATTTTCTCCCTAAGGTGGTATCAGCGTTTCACCTGAACCAGCCTATTGTAGTGCCTGCGGCTACAGACGACTTGAAGGACTCCAAGTTGTTGGACGTTGTCAGAGCCTTAAAAATATACATTTAAAGGACGGCTGGAGTCAGAAAATCTGACTCGCTGTTTATACTGTATGCACCCAACAAGTTGGGTGCACCTGCTTCTAAGCAGTCGATTGCTCGTTGGATTTGTAACAAAATTCAACTTGTACATTCTGTGGCAGGCCTGCCACAGCCTAAATCTGTTAAGGCCCATTCCGCAAGGAAGGTGGGCTCATCTTGGGCGGCTGCCCGAGGGGTCTCGGCATTACAACTCTGCCGAGCAGCTACGTGGTCAGGGGAGAACACGTTTGTAAATTTTTACAAATTTGATACCCTGGCAAAGGAGGACCTGGAGTTCTCTCATTCGGTGCTGCAGAGTCATCCGCACTCTCCCGCCCGTTTGGGAGCTTTGGTATAATCCCCATGGTCCTTTCAGGAACCCCAGCATCCACTTAGGACGATAGAGAAAATAAGAATTTACTTACCGATAATTCTATTTCTCGGAGTCCGTAGTGGATGCTGGGCGCCCATCCCAAGTGCGGATTATCTGCAATACTTGTACATAGTTATTGTTAACTAATTCGGGTTATTGTTTAGGAAGCCATCTTTCAGAGGCTCCTCTGTTATCATACTGTTAACTGGGTTTAGATCACAAGTTGTACGGTGTGATTGGTGTGGCTGGTATGAGTCTTACCCGGGATTCAAAATCCTCCCTTATTGTGTACGCTCGTCCGGGCACAGTACCTAACTGGAGTCTGGAGGAGGGTCATAGGGGGAGGAGCCAGTACACACCACCTGACCTGTAAAAGCTTTACTTTTGTGCCCTGTCTCCTGCGGAGCCGCTATTCCCCATGGTCCTTTCAGGAACCCCAGCATCCACTACGGACTCCGAGAAATAGAATTATCGGTAAGTAAATTCTTATTTTCTCTTACATCCTAGAGGATGCTGGGGACTCCAAAAGGACCATGGGGTTTATACCAAAGCTCCAGACCGGGCGGGAGAGTGCGGCACCAACTGAGCAAACGCAAGGTCCTCACCAGCCAGGGTATCAAACTTATAGAACTTAGCAAAAGTGTTTGAACCCGACCAGGTAGCCGCTCGGCAAAGCTGCAAAGCCGAGACGCCTCGGGCAGCCGCCCAAGATGAGCCCACTTTCCTGGTAGAATGGGCTTTTACCGACTTCGGCACTGGTAGCCCGGCCGAAGAATGAGCCTGCTGAATCGTACTACAAATCCAGCGTGCAATAGTCTGTTTTGAAGCAGGATGACCAATCTTGTTGGAAGCATACAGGACAAACAGCGCCTCAGTTTTCCTGGCAACAGCCGTTCTGGCGACGTAGATCTTCAAAGCTCTCACAACATCCAGAGACTTTGGAACCGCCACAGCATCCGTACCCACCGGCACCACAATAGGTTGGTTAATGTGAAACGAAGAAACCACCTTTGGCAGAAATTGTTGACGAGTCCTCAATTCCGCCCTATCCGAATGAAAAATCAAGTACGGGCTCTTATAAGATAAGGCCGCCAACTCTGACACTCGCCTGGCAGACGCCAGCGTCAACAGCATGACTACCTTCCAAGTGAGAAACTTCAACTCAACCTTGCGCAAAGGTTCAAACCAGGAAGACATGAGAAACTAAGACCACCTCAAGATCCCATGGAGCCACAGGAGGCACAAACGGAGGATTGATATGCATTACTCCTTTCACAAAAGTCTGAACCTCTGGGAGGACAGCTAATTCCTTTTGAAAGAAAATAGACAAAGCCGAAATCTGCACTTTGATGGAGCCTAATTTCAGGCCTGCATCTACACCTGCCTGCAAAAAGTGGAGAAAACGACCCAAGTGAAAATCTTCCGCAGGAGCCATTTTAGTCTCACATCAGGAAACATACTTTCTCCAAATACGGTGATAATGTTTCGCCGTAACCTCCTTCCTAGCCTTAATGAGAGTGGGAATGACCTCCGCGGGAATACCCTTACAAGCTAAGATCTGGCGCTCAACTTCCATGCCGTCAAACGCAGCCGCGGTAAGTCTGGAAACACGCATGGACCCTGCAACAACAGGTCCTCTCTTAGAGGAAGCGGCCAAGGATCTTCCACCAGTAACTCCTGAAGATCCGGGTACCAGGCCCTTCTTGGCCAATCTGGAACGACGAGAATCGCCTGAACCCTTGCTCGTCGAATGATCCCCAGTACCTTTGGAATGAGAGGAAGTGGAGGGACACACATACCCCGACTGGAACACCCACGGAGACACCAGGGCGTCCACTGCACTGGCTTGGGGGTCCCTTGACCTGGAACAATACCTCGGGAGCTTCTTGTTGAGACGAGACGCCATCATGTCGATTAACGGAATTCCCCAACGCTTTGTCAGCTCTGCAAATACTTCTTGGTGAAGAGCCCACTCTCCCGGATGGAGATCGTGTCTGCTGAGGAAATCTACTTCCCAGTTGTCCACTCCCGGTAGCAAGACTGCTGACAGGGCGCTCACGTGTTGTTCCGCCCAGCGAAGGATTCTTGTGGCCTCCGCCATTGCCGCTCTGCTACTTGTTCCGCCTTGACGGTTTATATGTGCCACCGCTGTGATGTTGTCTGACTGTACCAGGACAGGTCGACCCTGAAGAAGGCTTCTTGCTTGTAGCAGGCCGTTGTAAATAGCTCTTAACTCGAGAACATTTATGTGGAGGCACGCTTCCTGGAGCGACCATCTCCCCTGGAAGTTTCTTCCTTGGGTGACTGCACCCCAGCCCCGGAGACTTGCATCTGTTGTCAGAAGTACCCAGTCCAGGATACCGAACCGGTGACCTTCTAGGAGGTGAGAACTTTGCAGCCACCACAGGAGAGAAATTCTGGCTCTGGGAGATAAACTTATCTTCCGGTGCATGTGCAGGTGAGACCCGGACCATTTGCTCAGTAAGTCCCACTGAAACACCCGGGCATGAAACCTGCCAAACGGAATGGCTTCGTACGCCGCAACCATTTCCCCCAGAACCCGAGTTCAGTGATGGATTGACACACTCGTTGGCCTCAGAAGTTCCCTGACCAGCGACTGCAGTTGCAGAGCTTTTTCTTCTGGAAGAAATACTCTCTGTAACTCCGTGTCCAGAATCATGCCCAGAAAGGACAGTCGAGTGGTCGGAATCAACTGAGATTTCGGCAAATTGAGCACCCAACCGTGCTGTCGCAGCACCGACAGCACCAAATTTACACTCCTCAGCAACCGTTCCTTGGACCTCGCCTTTATCATGAGATCGTCCAAGTACGGGATAATTGTAACCCCTCGCTTGCGAAGGAGAACCATCATTTCTGCCATGACCTTTGTGAAAATCCTCAGGGCCGTGGAAAGCCCAAACGGCAACGTCTGAAATTGGTAATGAGAATCCTGTATCGCAAACCTGAGGAAGGCCTGATGCGAAGGATATATGGGGACGTGTAAGTAGGCATCCTTTATGTCAACTGACGCCATAAAATCCCCCCCTTCTAGGCTGGAAATCACCGCTCGAAGAGATTCCATCTTGAACTTGAAAACTTTCAAGTATGGATTGAGGGATTTTAGATTCAGAATCGGTCTGACCGAACCGTCTGGTTTCGGCACAACAAATAGGCTCGAGTAGAATAGAACCCCTCCCCCCGTTGTGACGGGGGAACGGGAACAATGACCCTCTGTTGACACAATTTTTGTATCGCTGCCAGCACCACCTCCCTGTCCGGAGGAGACACTGGTAAGGCCGAAATGAAAAACCGGTGAGGGGGCACCTCCCGAAACTCCAGCTTGTATCCCTGAGACACAATCTCTAGGACCCCAGGATCCAGGTCTGATTGAATCCAGACCTGACTGAAGACTCGCAGACGGCCCCCCACCGGTCCGGACTCCCCCAGGGAAGCCCCAGCGTCATGCGGTGGACTTGGTAGAGGCAGGGGAGGACTTTTGGTCCTGGGCGGTAGACACGGCAGGCGACTTCCTTCCCCTTCCTCTACCCTTAGAAGCGAGGAAGGACGAACCTTTCCCACGCCTGTATTTATTGGGATGAAAGGACTGCATCTGCTGATGTGGTGCCCTTTTGTGTTGTGTGGGAACATAGGGAAGAAAAGAGGACTTACCCGCCGTCGCGGTAGAGACTAGGTCCGCCAAGCCGTCCCCAAACAAGACATTACCTTTGAAGGGTAAAGCTTCCAAAGCTCTCTTGGAGTCGGCATCAGCATTCCATTGATGGATCCACAACGCCCTCCTGGCCGATATGGACATGGCATTGGCTCTTGATCCCAAGAGACAAACATCTCTCGCCGCATCCTTCAGATAATCTGCAGCGTCCTTGATATAACCAAGAGTCAAAAGAACATTATCTTTATCAAGGGTATCCATATCATTAGCTAAATTCTCAGCCCATGTAGCGATAGCACTACTCACCCATGCCGACGCCACCGCAGGTCTGAGCAATGCACCCGAATTAGCGAAAATGGACTTCAGAGACGTCTCCAGCTTGCGATCCGCCGGATCCTTGAGAGCTGCCGTGTCAGGAGACGGAAGCGCCACTTTTTAAGACAAACGAGATAGAGCTTTGTCAACATTTGGAGACGACTCCCATTTTTCCCTGTCATCAGAGGGGAAAGGATACGCCATGTAAATCCTCTTGGGAATCTGCAACCTCTTGTCTGGCGACTCCCAAGCCTTTTCACAAAGAGTATTCATTTCATGAGAGGGAGGAAACTTCACCTCAGGTTTTTTTCCCTTAAACAAGCAAATCCTTGTTTCCTGTACCGCAGGTTCATCAGAAATGCGTAAAACATCTTTTATAGCCACAATCATGTATTGAATACTCTTCACTAAACGTGGATGCAAAGCAGCCTCAGTGAAATCGACCTCGGAATCAGAGTCCGTGTCGGTATCAGTATCTACCACTTGAGTAAATGGCCGCTTTTGCGACCCCGACGGGGTCTGCACCTGAGACAAAGCCTCCTCTATGGACTTTTTCCACACCTGCGTCTGTGACTCAGACTTATCCAATCTCTTTGATAAAGAAGCTACATTCGTATTGATTGTACTTAGCAATGTGAGTAAATCAGGTGTCGGCTATGCCGACAGGCCCAAATCTAGACCCGCATCCGCTCCCCCAACAACCTCCTCCGGTGAATAACATTCAGCCTCAGACATGCCGACACGTATTATCGACACACGGACACACACAAAATGTCTCAGCTAGGGGACAGGCCCACAATGAAGCCCAGACAGAGGACACATAGGGAGTATGCCAGCTCACACCCCAGCGCCCCAATATCCCGTCAAGGGATATATGTGACCGGTGCTGCTTATTATAATAAAAATGCACCACAACTGCGCCCCCCCCCCCCCCCCCCTTCGATTAGCTCCCCGTTACTTGAGAGGAGCTGTGGAGGTCCCAGGCCAGCGTCTCCTTCAGCCGCGTGTTGGAGGAGAAAATGGCGCTGTGACCCGCGCGGCTAAGCTCCGCCCCTTCCCGGTGCGCTTCAGCCCGCCAGATTTGAAAATTGTAAAAGTGCCGGCGGGGGGTCTGCGAAATGGTGCCGAGGCACCGAAAAGGCTACTGCAAGCTCCAGGACCCCAGTAACATGCTGCCCAGGGCGCCCCCCCCCCCAGCGCCCTGCACCCTGTGAGTGCCGTTAGTGACAGTGTGTGGGAGCATGGAGCGCAGCGTTACCGCTGCGCTGTACCTGGTTACTGAAGTCTTCTGCCGTCCTGAAGTCTTCTGTTCTTCTCATACTCGCTCGACTTCTTTCTTCTGGCTTCAGTGAGGGGGGTGACGGCGTGGCTCCGGGAACAAGCAGCTAGGCGCACCAAGTGATCGAACCCTTTGGAGCTAATGGTGTCCAGTAGCCAAGAAGCAGAGCCCTTAAACTAAGAAGAAGTAGGTCCTGCTTCTTTCCCCTCACTCCCACGCTGCAGGGAGCCTGTAGCCAGCAGGTCTCCCTGAAAATAAAAAACCTAACAAAAGTCTTTTCAAGAGAAACTCAGGAGAGCTCCCCTACTGAGTGTCCAGTCAGTCCTGGGCACAAAGTCTGAGGTCTGGAGGAGGGGCATAGAGGCAGGAGCCAGTTCACACCCAGTTTAAGTCTTTTCAGTGTGCCCAAGCTCCTGCGGATCCCGTCTATACCCCATGGTCCTTTTGGAGTCCCCAGCATCCTCTAGGACGTAAGAGAAAAATGCTTTTCGATATCTCGTGTTGTTACTTTTGAGAGTACCTGCTGGACCCCCCAAAAGCTTTTAATGTGACATTCCATAGAATTATGTTTACATTTGAAATGTGCTGCAAAAGTGTGCGTTTCCAGGGATTTGCGGACATTATATATGTGTTTAGACAACCTAACTTTTAGTTGTCTTGACATTTTCCCCACATACAATAATCCGCAAGTACATTCAAGAACATGCACCACATTCTTGGAATTGCAAGAAATAAATTCCCTAATGGTATATGTTTTTCCATTAGCCGAAATGGTTGTAAATTTCTTCTCCTTGGTTTTCACCGTTCGACACATAAGACAAATTCCGCAACGGTGGAAACCAAGGGTTCTAATACTCTGTCTAAATTCAGTTTCAATACTACTCTTTACAAGGTGATTTTTGAGATTATGTGCCTTCCTGTAAATAAAACTTAGATTGGAAGGTAGAACTTTTCCTAAAATTGGATCCTGTTGCAAAAGCTTCCAATTATTTTTAAAAACACCCTCAATTTCCTTATGTCGGTTATTGAACTGACTAATAAATGACCATTGATGTCTTTCGTCCCTTACTTTTTCTGAAGTTTTCTCCTTCAAAAGATCTTCTCTATTTCCACTACTAATTTTAGTTTTCGCCCCATTTAATAAATTTGGAGAGTAACCTCTTGCAATAAATCTCATTGATACCTCCTCTATTTGCTCATTACATATTGTCTCATCTGTGCAATTTCTCTTGATCCTAGAAAATTGGCCAAAAAGGTATTGCATCTAGTCAATTTTGATGGTGTTGGCTTGATGTTTCTACATAACTATTAGAATCTGTTAATTTCCTCAAGGTTTTTGTTTTAAAGAACCATTTTCCACATAGAGTTTTAAGTCCAAAAAGGAAATTTCAGAGAGACTTTTAGAAAATGTAAAATGAATAGAGAATGAATTAATATTTAATCCATTGCAAAAATTAGTGAGGGAATCATCGTCCCCCCTCCATATAAATAAAACGTCATCAATAAAACGCTGCCATGACACCAGGCCCGCCCCCAGAACATCACCACACCAAATATATCTATCTTCCCAATACGCCAGAAAAAGTTTGGCGTAACTGGGGGGTGAACCTGGTGCCCATGGCAGTGCCGAGGCATTGTAAATAGAAAGTGCCTTCAAACTGAAAGTAGTTATTAACCAAAATGAAATCAATTCTGGATAGAATAAAATTCTTTAGGTTTTCACCCAAAGTGCTCTTATTTAAAAAATAAGAAACTGCTTCCAAACCTAAACTTTTATCAATAATTGTGTAGAGAGTGCTAACATCAGCACTACACAATATACCATTTTCCTTCCCATTTAAATTGCCAATTTCTCTAACGTCCTAGTGGATGCTGGGGACTCCGAAAGGACCATGGGGAATAGCGGCTCCGCAGGAGACTGGGCACAAAAGTAAAAAGCTTTAGGACTACCTGGTGTGCACTGGCCCCTCCCCCTATGACCCTCCTCCAAGCCTCAGTTAAGATTTTGTGCCCGAACGAGAAGGGTGCAATCTAGGTGGCTCTCCTGAGCTGCTTAGAGTAAAAGTTTAAATAGGTTTTTTTATTTTCAGTGAGACCTGCTGGCAACAGGCTCACTGCATCGAGGGACTAAGGGGAGAAGAAGCGAACTCACCTGCGTGCAGAGTGGATTGGGCTTCTTAGGCTACTGGACATTAGCTCCAGAGGGACGATCA
Source organism: Pseudophryne corroboree (assembly GCF_028390025.1). NCBI lineage: Eukaryota > Metazoa > Chordata > Amphibia > Anura > Myobatrachidae > Pseudophryne > Pseudophryne corroboree. The sequence goes on along the minus strand of NC_086444.1, from coordinate 375,986,379 downwards.
CAGGCCCAGCCATGGATGGGTCCCGGAGCCGCGCCGCCGTCCCCCTTACAGAGCCAGAAGACTGAAGAGGTCCGGAAAATCGGCGGCAGAAGACGTCCTGTCTTCACTAAGGTAGCGCACAGCACCGCAGCTGTGCGCCATTGCTCTCAGCACACTTCACACTCCGGTCACTGAGGGTGCAGGGCGCTGGGGGGGGCGCCCTGAGACGCAATAAAAACACCTTTTTTTGCAAAAAATACATCACATATAGCTCCTGGGCTATATGGATGTATTTAACCCCTGCCTATTTTTATATAAAAAAGCGGGAGAAAGGCCGCCGAAAAAGGGGCGGAGCCTATCTCCTCAGCACACTGGCGCCATTTTTTCCTCACAGCTCCGTTGGAGGAAGGCTCCCTGACTCTCCCCTGCAGTCCTGCACTACAGAAACAGGGTAAAACAAGAGAGGGGGGGCACTAAATTGGCATATAAATATATACAGCAGCTATATTAGGGAAAAACACTTATATAAGGTTATCCCTGTGTATATATATAGCGCTCTGGTGTGTGCTGGCAAACTCTCCCTCTGTCTCCCCAAAGGGCTAGTGGGGTCCTGTCCTCTATCAGAGCATTCCCTGTGTGTGTGCTGTGTGTCGGTACGCTGTGTCGACATGTATGAGGAGGAAAATGGTGTGGAGGCGGAGCAATTGCCTGTGTTAGTGATGTCACCCCTTAGGGAATCGACACCTGACTGGATGGTCTTATGGAAAGAATTACGTGATAGTGTCGGCACTTTACAAAAGACTGTTGACGACATGAGACAGCCGGCAAATCAGTTAATACCTGTACAGGCGTCTCAAACACCGTCAGGGGCTATAAAACGCCCGTTACCTCAGGTCGATACAGACACTGACACGGACACTGACTCCAGTGTCGACGGTGAGGAAACAAACGTATTTTCCAGTAGGGCCACACGTTATATGATCACGGCAATGAAGGAGGTTTTGAACATTTCTGATACTACAAGTACCACAAAAAAGGGTATTATGTGGGGTGTGAAAAAACTACCCGTAGTTTTTCCTGAATCAGATGAATTAAATGAGGTGTGTGATGAAGCGTGGGTTTCCCCCGATAAAAAACTGCTAATTTCTAAAAAATTATTGGCATTATACCCTTTCCCGCCAGAGGTTAGGACGCGTTGGGAAACACCCCCTAGAGTGGATAAGGCGCTCACACGCTTATCAAAACAAGTGGCGTTACCGTCTCCTGATACGGCCGCCCTCAAGGAACCAGCTGATAGGAAGCTGGAAAATATCCTAAAAAGTATATACACACATACTGGTATTATACTGCGACCAGCAATCGCCTCAGCCTGGATGTGCAGTGCTGGGGTGGCTTGGTCGGATTCCCTGACTGAAAATATTGATACCCTGGACAGGGACAATATATTATTGACTATAGAGCATTTAAAGGATGCATTTCTATATATGCGTGATGCACAGAGGGATATTTGCACTCTGGCATCAAGAGTAAGTGCGATGTCCATTTCTGCCAGAAGAGGGTTATGGACGCGACAGTGGTCAGGTGATGCGGATTCCAAACGGCATATGGAAGTATTGCCGTATAAAGGGGAGGAGTTATTTGGGGTCGGTCTATCGGACCTGGTGGCCACGGCAACGGCTGGGAAATCCACCTTTTTACCCCAAGTCACCTCACAGCAGAAAAAGATACCGTCTTTTCAGGCTCAGTCCTTTCGTCCCCATAAGGGCAAGCGGGCAAAAGGCCACTCATATCTGCCCCGGGGCAGAGGAAGGGGAAAAAGACTGCAGCAGACAGCCTCTTCCCACGAACAGAAGCCCTCCCCCGCTTCTGCCAAGTCCTCAGCATGACGCTGGGGCCTTACAAGCGGACTCAGGCAAGACGGTGGGGGCCCGTCTCAAGAATTTCAGCGCGCAGTGGGCTCACTCGCAAGTGGACCCCTGGATCCTGCAGGTAGTATCTCAGGGGTACAAATTGGAATTCGAGACGTCTCCCCCTCGCCGGTTCCTGAAGTCTGCTTTACCAACGTCTCCCCCCCACAGGGAGGCGGTATTGGAAGCCATTCACAAGCTGTATTCCCAGCAAGTGATAATCAAGGTACCCCTCCTACAACAGGGAAAGGGGTATTATTCCACGCTGTTTGTGGTACCGAAGCCGGACGGCTCGGTGAGACCCATTTTAAATCTGAAATCCTTGAACACTTACATAAAAAGGTTCAAGTTCAAGATGGAGTCACTCAGAGCAGTGATAGCGAACCTGGAAGAAGGGGACTATATGGTGTCTCTGGACATCAAGGATGCTTACCTCCATGTCCCAATTTGCCCTTCTCACCAAGGGTACCTCAGGTTTGTGGTACAGAACTGTCACTATCAGTTTCAGACGCTGCCGTTTGGATTGTCCACGGCACCCCGGGTCTTTACCAAGGTAATGGCCGAAATGATGATTCTTCTGATAAAGCTAAATATTTATCTTATATAAAACCCTTTATGAGGTCTAAGAACACTGTACGCTATTTACGTATGGAGTACCGTAAGGGTACGCTCGTTGCGTAACAATCGCTTAGCCGTGGTCGAGACGCTCAAGCGTCACGTTCGCTCACGGCCAAGAGATCACAGACAGGCACGCTATTGGCTGCCGACTAACGTAATGGTTCACTATAGCGTAACGGACGCTGTATCGGGAGCGGGCTGCTCGAGCGATACAGACGCTCACGAGAATACGCTGTTGGTAACGGGCACACTTATAGGTGAGCGACTACCGTTATGCTACGCTATCAGCGTAGCGGACGCTCGAGACCACGAGGAGATCACGAGCGGCGCAGACGCTCACAATGTTAAACCTTTATATCTAAACCATAAACAATGTAATATGCTGTAAAACCTTAGTGTAGAGATAGGGTGTAGATGCAACACAGTGTAACCTTATTAACTTAAAAGCTGTTTGAGCGTCACCGACGCTCTGAGAATACTTAACACTATAAGAAATACACAGATACCGTGCTAACGCCTAATATATATATTATGAATGTTATACTTGCAAAAGAATTAATACAATACAAGTCATACACTACAATATAACATAGACTAACTAACCAGATAACTACACGGGAAATACAATACAATACAATTACGTTTTTAGAAAGACAATATGATTGCAGCGAAGCTTACACATGTGAGGAACAATCGCTGTGCAGTTAGTCAATGCTGAATACCGCATGGGATGGAAGCTAGACTCCATTTTGAGAAAGCCCCCATGATTCCAAAGACTGCACCACATGGTTGAAAGGGGGAGGGGAAAATACCCGGCAGCAGCCATTTTAGATTTGCAGGTCCAAACACATGGCACTCTCTGCTACACCACAATCACATAGCAGAAGACACAAGACTCCATTTTATTCCAAAATGTCCAAGCCTCAGAACAATGCATATGTTCTGATTTTACAATTCCAAACCATCTAAATCACCTTTCACAATTTCAATCCAACTTCCTAGAACCATCTTATTCAATTTCACATTCCAAACAACTTCAGTATCTCAATAACCAGAGCATATGAGCTATCACAAGACCAGACCACCAGGTACCCACAAGTATCAGCCTGCCACTGCTACAAGCACATATTCAAAAGTACTGCATGGTCTTATTCATGATTAACAAGATATATTATAACAAACCAGCACAATCTATTTTAAATCACCATAGGCAAACAAATACCACAAATACTATGCTACAGATTGTCTACTGTTCCAATTCATCACAGACTTCACAGAGTATCAACACAAACACATATTTAAAACTATTCTATGCCAATCAGCCATGAGATAATAAGATTTTACTTACTGATAAATCTATTTCTCGTAGTCCGTAGTGGATGCTGGGGACTCCGTCAGGACCATGGGGAATAGCGGCTCCGCAGGAGACAGGGCACAAAAGTAAAAGCTTTAGGATCAGGTGGTGTGCACTGGCTCCTCCCCCTATGACCCTCCTCCAAGCCTCAGTTAGGATACTGTGCCCGGACGAGCGTACACAATATGGAAGGATTTTGAATCCCGGGTAAGACTCCTACCAGCCACACCAATCACACTGTACAACCTGTGATCTGAACCCAGTTAACAGCATGATAACAGCGGAGCCTCTGAAAAGACGGCTCACAACAATAATAACCCGATTTTTGTAACAATAACTATGTACAAGTATTGCAGACAATCCGCACTTGGGATGGGCGCCCAGCATCCACTACGGACTACGAGAAATAGATTTATCGGTAAGTAAAATCTTATTTTCTCTGACGTCCTAGTGGATGCTGGGGACTCCGTCAGGACCATGGGGATTATACCAAAGCTCCCAAACGGGCGGGAGAGTGCGGATGACTCTGCAGCACCGAATGAGAGAACTCCAGGTCCTCTTTAGCCAGGGTATCAAATTTGTAGAATTTTACAAACGTGTTCTCCCCCGACCACGTAGCTGCTCGGCAGAGTTGTAATGCCGAGACCCCTCGGGCAGCCGCCCAGGATGAGCCCATCTTCCTTGTGGAATGGGCCTTGACAGATTTAGGCTGTGGCAGGCCTGCCACAGAATGTGCAAGTTGAAATGTGCTACAAATCCAACGAGCAATCGTCTGCTTAGAAGCAAGAGCACCCAGTTTGTTGGGTGCATACAGGATAACAGCGAGTCAGTTTTCCTGACTCCAGCCGTCCTGGAAACCTATATTTTCAGGGCCCTGACAACATCTAGCAACTTGGAGTCCTCCAAGTCCCTAGTAGCCGCAGGTACCACAATAAGCTGGTTCAGGTAAAACGCTGACACCACCTTACGAAGAAACTGGGGACGAGTCCGCAGTTCTGCCCTGTCCGAATGGACAATCAGATATGGCTTTTGTGAGACAAAGCCGCCAATTCTGACACTCGCCTGGCCGAGGCCAGGGCCAACAGCATGGTCACTTTCCATGTGAGATATTTCAAATCCACAGATTTGAGCGGTTTAAAATGTGATTTGAGGAATCCCAGAACTACGTTGAGATCCCACAGTGCCACTGGAGGCACAAAAAGGGGGTTGTATATGCAATACTCCCTTGACAAACTTCTGGACTTCAGGAACTGAAGCCAATTCTTTCTGGAAGAAAGGCCCATAGACACTCCTGTTTGCAGGAAATGCAGGAATCGACCGAGTTGAAATTTCTTCGTGGGGCCTTCCTGGCCTCACACCACGCAACATATTTTTGCCACATGTGGTGATAATGTTTTGCGGTCACCTCCTTCCTGGCTTTGACCAGGGTAGGAATGACCTCTTCCGGAATGCCTTTTTTCCCTTAGGATCTGGCGTTCCACCGCCATGCCGTCAAACGCAGCCGCGGTAAGTCTTGGAACAGACCTGGTACTTGCTGAAGCAAGTCCCTTCTTAGCGGCAGAGGCCATGAGTCCTCTGTGAGCATTTCTTGAAGTTCCGGGTGCCACGTCCTTCTTGGCCAATCCGGAGCCACGAGTATAGTTCTTACTCCTCTACGTCTTATAATTCTCAGTACCTTGGTTATGAGAAGCAGAGGAGGGAACACATACACCGACTGGTACACCCACGGTGTTACCAGAACGTCCACAGATATTGCTTGAGGGTCTCTTGACCTGGCGCAATACCTGTCCAGTTTTTTGTTCAGGCGGGACGCCATCATGTACACCTTTGGTCTTTCCCAACGGTTCACAATCATGTGGAATACTTCCCGATGAAGTCCCCACTCTCCCGGGTGGATGTCGTGCCTGCTGAGGAAGTCTGCTTCCCAGTTGTCCACTCCCGGAATGAACACTGCTGACAGTGCTATCACATGATTTTTCGCCCAGCGAAGAATCCTTGCAGTTTCTGCCATTGCCCTCCTGCTTCTTGTGCCGCCCTGTCTGTTTACGTGGGCGACTGCCGTGATGTTGTCCCACTGGATCAATACCGGCTGACCTTGAAGCAGAGGTCTTGCTAAGCTTAGAACATTGTAAATTGCCCTTAGCTCCAGTATTTTTATGTGGAGAGAAGTCTCCAGACTTGATCACACTCCCTGGAAATGTTTTCCCTGTGTGACTGCTCCCCAGCCTCTCAGGCTGGCATCCGTGGTCACCAGGACCCAGTCCTGAATGCCGAGTCTGCGGCCCTTTAGTAGATGAGCACTCTGCAGCCACCGCAGAAGAAACACCCTTGTCCTTGGAGACAGGGTTATCCGCTGATGCATCTGAAGATGCGATCCGGACCATTTTTCCAGCAGATCCCACTGAAAAGTTCTTGCGTGAAATCTACCGAATGGAATCGCTTCGTAAGAAGCCACCATTTTTCCCAGGACCCTTGTGCAATGATGCACTGACACTTTTCCTGGTTTTAGGAGGTTCCTGACTAGCTCGGATAACTCCCTGGCTTTCTTCTCCGGGAGAAACACCTTTTTCTGGACTGTGTCCAGAATCATCCCTAGGAACAGCAGACGTGTCGTCGGAAACAGCTGCGGTTTTGGAATATTTAGAATCCACCCGTGCTGTCGTAGAACTACTTGAGATAGTGCTACTCCGACCTCCAACTGTTCTCTGGACCTTGCCCCTATCAGGAGATCGTCCATTTTCTTTGAAGAAGAATCATCATTTCGGCCATTACCTTGGTAAGGACCCGGGGTGCCGTGGACAATCCAACCGGCAGCGTCTGAAACTGATAGTGACAGTTCTGTACCACGAACCTGAGGTACCCTTGGTGAGAAGGGCAAATTGGGACATGGAGGTAAGCATCCCTGATGTCCCGGGACACCATATAGTCCCCTTCTTCCTGGTTCGCTATCACTGCTCTGAGTGACTCCATCTTGATATGAACCTTTGTATGTAAGTGTTCAACTATTTCAGATTTAGAATAGGTCTCACCGAGCCGTCTGGCTTCAGTACCACAATATAGTGTGGAATAATACCCCTTTCCTTGTTGTAGGAGGGGTACTTTGATTATCACCTGCTGGGAATACAGCTTGTGAATTGTTTCCACTACTGCCTCCCTGTCGGAGGGAGACGTTGGTAAAGCAGACTTCAGGAACCTGCGAGGGGGAGACGTCTCGAATTTCCAATCTGTACCCCTGGGATACTACTTGTAGGATCCAGGGGTCCACTTGCGAGTGAGCCCACTGCGTGCTGAAACTCTTGAGACGACCCCCCCCACCGCACCTGAGTCTGCTTGTACGGCCCCAGCGTCATGCTGAGGACTTGGCAGAAGCGGTGGAGGGCTTCTGTTTCTGGGAATGGGCTGCCTGCTGCAGTCTTCTTCCCTTTCCTCTATCCCATGGCAGATATGACTGGCCTTTTGCCCGCTTGCCCTTATGGGGACGAAAGGACTGAGGCTGAAAAGACGTTGTCTTTTTCTCCTTTATACGGCAATACTTCCATGTGCCGTTTGGAATCTGCATCACCTGACCACTGTCGTGTCCATAAACAACTTCTGGCAGATATGGACATCGCACTTACTCTTGATGCCAGAGTGCAAATATCCCTCTGTGCATCTCGCATATATAGAAATGCATCCTTTAAATGCTCTATAGTCAATAAAATACTGTCCCTGTCAAGGGTATCAATATTTTCAGTCAGGGAATCCGACCAAGCCACCCCAGCGCTGCACATCCAGGCTGAGGCGATCGCTGGTCGCAGTATAACACCAGTATGTGTGTATATACTTTTTAGGATATTTTCCAGCCTCCTATCAGCTGGTTCCTTGAGGGCGGCCGTATCTGGAGACGGTAACGCCACTTGTTTTGATAAGCGTGTGAGCGCCTTATCCACCCTAAGGGGTGTTTCCCAACGCGCCCTAACTTCTGGCGGGAAAGGGTATACCGCCAATAATTTTCTATCGGGGGAAACCCACGCATCATCACACACTTCATTTAATTTATCTGATTCAGGAAAAACTACAGGTAGTTTTTTCACACTCCACATAATACCCTTTTTTGTGGTACTTGTAGTATCAGAAATATGTAACACCTCCTTCATTGCCCTTAACAAGTAACGTGTGGCCCTAAAGGAAAATACGTTTGTTTCTTCACCGTCGACACTGGAGTCAGTGTCCGTGTCTGTGTCTGTGTCGACCGACTGAGGTAAAAGGACGTTTTAACGCCCCTGACGGTGTTTGAGACGCCTGGACAGGTACTAATTGGTTTGCCGGCCGTCTCATGTCGTCAACCGACCTTGCAGCGTGTTGACATTATCACGTAATTCCTTAAATAAGCCATCCATTCCGGTGTCGACTCCCTAGAGAGTGACATCACTATTACAGGCAATTGCTCCGCCTCCTCACCAACATCGTCCTCATACATGTCGACACACACGTACCGACACACAGCACACACACAGGGAATGCTCTGATAGAGGACAGGACCCCACTAGCCCTTTGGGGAGACAGAGGGAGAGTTTGCCAGCACACACCAAAAACGCTATAATTATACAGGGACAACCTTTATATAAGTGTTTTTCCCTTATAGCATTTTAATATATATAGTCATATCGCCAAATAAGTGCCCCCCCTCTCTGTTTTAACCCTGTTTCTGTAGTGCAGTGCAGGGGAGAGCCTGGGAGCCTTCCCACCAGCATTTCTGTGAGGGAAAATGGCGCTGTGTGCTGAGGAGAATAGGCCCCGCCCCCTTTTCGGCGGGCTTCTTCTCCCGTTTTTCTGAGACCTGGCAGGGGTTAAATACATCCATATAGCCCCCAGGGGCTATATGTGATGTATTTTTAGCCAGAATAAGGTACTATCATTGCTGCCCAGGGCGCCCCCCCCAGCGCCCTGCACCCTCAGTGACTGCTGCTATGAAGTGTGCTGACAACAATGGCGCACAGCTGCAGTGCTGTGCGCTACCTTATGAAGACTGAAAAGTCTTCTGCCGCCGGTTTCTGGACCTCTTCACTTTTCGGCATCTGCAAGGGGGTCGGCGGCGTGGCTCCGGGACGAACCCCAGGGTGAGACCTGTGTTCCGACTCCCTCTGGAGCTAATGGTGTCCAGTAGCCTAAGAAGCCAATCCATCCTGCACGCAGGTGAGTTCACTTCTCTCCCCTAAGTCCCTCGATGCAGTGAGCCTGTTGCCAGCAGGACTCACTGAAAATAAAAAACCTAACAAAACTTTTACTCTAAGCAGCTCTTTAGGAGAGCCACCTAGATTGCACCCTTCTCGGCCGGGCACAAAAATCTAACTGAGGCTTGGAGGAGGGTCATAGGGGGAGGAGCCAGTGCACACCACCTGATCCTAAAGCTTTTACTTTTGTGCCCTGTCTCCTGCGGAGCCGCTATTCCCCATGGTCCTGACGGAGTCCCCAGCATCCACTAGGACGTCAGAGAAATTGAGATTATGATACTTAGCCTTTTGTAAGGAGCCTGGTGATGATCCAGCCATGCTTGCTCTGTGTAAGGTAGCTGTGTGAGTGAGTTACAGTATATCTGTCCTCAGAGGCCCCCACAACTGACCCCGACCCCCCCAGACAGGAACTATTCTCCAGTGTGTCTGTTCCTGGGGGAGGGGTCTCTCTCTCTCCTTTATGATTGAGTCACTATTCTCTTTGTATATGCTGATCAGGTTCAGCCCTGAAAACTTTCTAACAAAGTGATCTTAGCTTTTATACATATAATCATATCTATCCGCTGCAATGTCCCACAACTTCACAACAGGCATCAAACTAACCCACACATCAATCTGCTTGCTTCAATACCAAACATGACGGGCGCATCTGGTTCTGTTCAAATAATACACATTCATGACATCAATTCATCAGCCAATTCTAAATCTCCATGATGTCTGGTGCCCGACATTATTATAACCATGTACTGTATGAAACAAGCGCCGAATCCATCTCCGTGCCATGTCCGAGCAAATGCGTGTGTTACTATATATTGCTGTGCTCGCTGCGCATAATTGCAAGTATAGCGACTTAAATGTGTGCAGTTTGTATGTTCTCTCTATGTAATATTTTTGACTTTGACAGTCCACCCTTTGGCAGTCACCAATAACTGCCACTTCCTAAAACATTTCAAAAAGAGAAAAATATATGTCATATGTAAATACATTTCTATGATTGGGTAAGGGAGGAGAGAAGAGAAGGTGTGAAGAGGGTATGACCTAGTGAGATAGCAGAAGCATGTGTGTATGAATCCATGTTTGGGGGGTCATGTATCATCGTGCCGTACGTGTTGTACATCAAGCTTTGAGGTATTGCGAAGTATACATTTGAATTCCTTCTTATCCCGTATTAAGGGTCTGTGGATGGGCTGTCAAACTTTACCGAGCTTTTTTCGGCGGTGGTTGTAACAAATGGGGAGCACATTTTAGTTGATGATACATGAATGGGGGAATATGTGATTGCTGATATCTGTGCCTGTATTCCCTATCGACTATGTGTGTAATTACCTGAAGGTTGTAGAGATGAAGAAAAGACATAATTACGGTAAATGCAGTGGTATTCTATGTCAGGTAAATGAACATTTGTCGGTTGAAGTCTTGTTCGGTGTCTGTTGAATGCAGTCTTCTTTGTGCTTTTGCCAAAAGGCGTGTGGGCAAAAAGCTTTGTCAATGTCCATAGATTTACAAAAGTGTTGGGCTAGCGTAATTTTAAAATTTCTAGGGAAACTGGGGATCTATGGCAAAGTTCATCAAATATCTGTGTATAAGGTTGTCAAAACTTCTTCTTTAATCCATCAGTTGTCTGTATACAGGATCATCAAATTCCTCGTCCAAGTGGGTCTTTTTACCTTGGGGAAAACGGAAAAACAGGTGAAAGAAACGGACCGTAGAAATCGCATTTTCATCACATCATTGTTTCTACATTTGGGTCATAAATCAAATCCATTGGAATTACAATTTCCTCACTCCTTAAACTCATCATCCTGGTACTTCGTTTACACTTCGTTAAAGCCTGACCGCATCTAAATATCAAGCCAATCGTTATGATAACACCTAAGATACATAGGAGAAACTTCCCAACATCCATTATGACTCCTTGAGCCCATTCTCCTAAACCAGAGAACCAATTTTGCGGGTTCAACCATGACACCCAACCAGTCAGCTCATTACCTACAGCAGCAAGAGTGAGATTGTGTCTCCTGCGAAATTCCCACTTCAGTTGGAGAATATCGTCCATCTTTTGGTCTATGACCTCGACCGGGTCCTCGGTACTATTTGTAATATATGTGCAACATTTCACGCCGTACTGCGTTGCCAGTGTGACACAATATCCACCTGTCACTGCCGCGAGATAATTGAGAATCATTCTATGCTGAACCAGTTCTGTTTTATAAGCTTGAAGTTCTCTTCCAGTATACCTAAACGTGTCATCATACATTTCTGTGATATTGTCTAACAAATTTGCGAGCGCAGATATGTATTTATAATTCAACACTCCTCTGGCGGTGCGAGTGATGTCTAACGCGATTAGAAACTGAATCCCGGTGGATTCATGGATCATGTCAGAGGCCGGATGCTCTGTTCTTTCTATCAGGTGCCGTTTAACTACGTGCTTGTAATGGGTGTGAGTATAAGGAGCTTGGGCAACACGGTGTATATCTTTCATTTTGGCATGTGATACAGTCATTACTTCAGGCAATACTTTTCCAATATAACACAATCCTTCAGAGTTTGGGGCAAGCCACTTATACGCCTTCCTCCCGCATATGAAATATGCATCATCGGGGAGAACATATGGGACGGAGTAGGACATAACCATATTACACATCTTCCATGTGAAATCTCCTACCCCTAATTCTCCCATTTGTTTAGTACACGTATCAGCTTGTACGATATGTGCGCAGTATCCTGGTGATACCTCTCCAACTCTCGTAATCCTACCTCCTAGGGTATACCTATATCGGAAAGATTTTTCTCTACTGGCTATGTGGCATATAAGTTCTGTATCTGTCGGCATTCTATCTGCTCTATATGAAAAGGTCATGGTTTGGTTACTCCATGACACTTCCCAATTTCTTGGCTTTCGGGGATTGGAAATGTTAAAACATATGAGGGATCTATCCACATGATATTGGTGGAGCTTCAAACTAGGAGGACTGGAGATATTAAACCTCCTGTCCACCGGTCTCCCACCCTTTAGCTCAAGTACCTCCCCTATCGTTAAAGGAAATGGTACTAGTCCTGATTTGCTATGACCTTGAGGTACTTGAGAGCATACCCAACAATCTGTCTGATTTAGCACACTACCCACTAAGGAGTGATAGTCACTCAAGGGATGCCGGTCCATGTGGATATTAAAACTGGATTGGCATTTCTTGATGCATCCATCCTCAACTACGTTGTCACAGAGCCTACAGATACAGTTTTCTTCAGCTAACAATCCAAAAAAAAATGTTTACAAATAACATGGCTGTTAGATTGTTTCCGGTACTCGCCTTTGTTCGGTGCTTGTGTTGCTATTGGAAATTTACACCTCCGTCTTAGTCATTGGAACCTTTCTGGTGTCAAAACTTCTTTCTCGACCTCACTGGTACTCTCACCGAAACAGACTGCTCTGGTCAACATCAGGGTCAACAGGAAAATCCATATCACAGTCTCTTGTGGCAAGTCCATCTTACAGGAGGAGAAAAGAAGAAATTTGTAATGGGGTACAGAAAAACAGTTTGAGGGGGAGAGAAACTTGTTACGATAATTAAGTTCTCTAGTCTTGTTGTTCTTCTTTTTCTGCTGTCATCTCAAAGGTGCTGTCTCTCAGTCTTCCAAACGAACATTCCGGTGATGCAATATTTCTTCCAAACCAGCGATCTTTCTGTAAGGAGCAAAAATCTTGCATTACCATTTGTCTAGCTGATGTATGACATACCATCTTTAAACCATGAAAACATGAGTGAGAAGAGAGGAAAATAAAAAAACAAAAGAGAGAGAACAATTCATATGCATATATATATTACATAAATAAACAATGAACAACAACAGGGAAAAAAAACATTTTTTTCAAACATAAACGTTTTCTAAAACATTGTCAGATCATCAGGCTGTCATATCTACATGTCCAATGGTTTCCTTGCGCAGTCCCTCCCCCCAGCACTTCCATATTCCACTGTCTGTATCTGGCCAGAATACATTGATGCGGATAGGTCATGCTGGGGTTTGGTAGACTTCTGCAAAGACCAAGTATATATGCAATGTTTGAATCCTACCAATAATCGTCAGAGATGGGGAGAGAGAAAAAGAAACATTTCACAGATACATTTACAACGTTTCACCCGGTCATTCCTGTGTCTTCAGGGAATGACCTCCCAATTTATTAACTATAACCTCAGGCTTACCATCAGTCCTAATGATCACCTTTCCTGATTGCACATTATGGGTGTGGCTCAAAACTCTTCCTATATGATCCCTGTTTATAATTGTGTGTGTTATAATTTTGCTCATTTCTTGGTCTAGGGGGTCTGACTTTATGTGGGTTATTACAGTTGCTGGCATAATGCCCTTCTCTTCTACAATGATAACAAATCCTTGGCTTTCTCCATGTGCTAGGGGCCTGGGGTTTTGGTCGACTTGATGCCTCCTCTAGTGCTTGGATGCTCATTGCCATCAACCGTTCTCCCTGCGCTTCCCTGGTTCTTTGGATATTGCGGTCATGCTCGATAGCGGACTCTCTTAATGCAGCCACCGAGATGCCTCTCCAGTGAGGTATGGAGGTTTGTACCCTGATTTTTAGTGTGTCTTTTAAGCTGTCCATTAATACAGACACAGCTACCTCTCTGTGGTGTACGTTAGTTTCAATGTCATCTATACCAGTGTACCTAGCCATATCTTGCAGAGCCCGGTGAAAATACTCTGATGCGGATTCACCTTCTTTTTGTTTTATTGTAAAGATTTTATTCCACTTTACTACTGCAGGAAAATATACTCCTAACTGTAGATTGATTCTTTTTACATTATCTTGGTTATACTTGTCTGTTAGTGGTACTTCCTCATCTAGCTTACAATCAGCGATAAATTTCAATGAATCAACATCGGGGGGTAAACATGCCCTCAAAACTGTCCTCCAATCTTTGTTATTTGGCTCTGCAGTGTTTCCTAGCACTCTAATGTATTTTTGACAAGCAACTAAGTCTTTCCTGGGATCAGGAAATTCAGACAGAATTGTTCTTAATTCTGTTCGGGAAAAGGGGCAGTACATGGCGATGTTCCTGACAGGAGTGACTCCTGTAGAGTCAGTTTTCCCATTTGGTACTGCAATTACCCTGACAGGATTAAGTCCAGTAACGTCATTCTGAATTGATTTCACGATATGAGGTACATTTGTTTGTGTGTGATGTATAATACCATACGTACCTGTGGACACGACCTCACCTGACCCTCCGTTAGGGGGTTTGATTACAGTCTTTACCGATTTGGTCGCGTCCACCTGGATGTCTTGTGTGATGGCTGCTGGAAAAGGCTCCGACATTGTGCTGGGCTCACTTTCTTGTTGGTGTTCCTGAGGAAAGTTTAACATGGGGTGCGACTTGCATGGGTTAATAGTTGTACATTTAACACTTTTATTTTTATAAACCTTATTACATTTTACACTTTCATTTTTAATACAGTTACTAAGTGCCTTTTTATCGTACAACATTGTGCCTTTCTCCGCAACCATAATCCTCTCCATTGCCATGTCTCTCCTCTCAAGATGAAAGTTAGGTATGTAAGTTACATTTCTTTGCATTTCACTTTCCTGTTGCCATAACTGTAAACAATCATTATGTTTAACTCGTTGTTTCCAGGATTTTATAAGACCGATCCTTCGCCTTAAATTATGCAATACCTCTAAGTCAAAACTACCTATCCCGGGAAATGGTGCCTTATCCCCCGCAGTCATTCGTGTCCATTCATCACAAAAGGTCTCAGTGTGGGGACCATATCTCCCCCACATTACTAACCGAGCAGACCCTCGGGGTCTGCAAGCCTCTGCAGTCTGAACCCTGACTGCTGAACGTCCCTGTGTTGTGCACTTGGCTTCCATTGTGGACCTTACACAGAAAAACGTCCTAAAATGCACCAAACACAGTCTACGTTGGAAATCCTTAAAGCTCTTCCACTGAACTTCTTCTGCTCCGAGTACAACGAATCCGCCCCTTTTAGCAGACACGTGTAACCGTTACAGGCCCTATCTCTAGAGATTTTCCTGAGAAAATTCCCTTCCTTTTTCTTTACACAAATCACGCTTGCATGTGCTCCCTACAACACGTATGAGGGCAAGATTTACGTATGGATATACTACCTCATATCACGTTGCGTTATTGGTCACACATACAACCGTGCGTTCCAATCGTACCACTTATAGACACTTGTTGCCCATAAATGGTAGGATCATTGGAGTCTCCCTACTGTGCTCCAAAACAGCCAGAGCGTAATACAACGAAAACTTTATCACACTCTGTTGCACGTTTTCACTCAGACCGTGCTCATCACGTTCCACCAAAGATCACCCAGATCACTCAGTTCACAAAGCGGGATTCAATACACTCATACCGTTTTCAACCCACTATCATTCTTATAGTTTTCTGATCAGAAAAATCATTTCCCGTAGTCTGATAGCTGTCCCCAGAGGCATTACAGTAAAGTAAGGTATTTAAACTAAGTTTTGGAAAAACTGAAATCAATTTGTGCTATTATCACGTGGCTATGCTATACCGCCCCCACTAAAACAATGCTATTGTGCGATTTGAGTTTCGGTGGGCGTACCCAGACGCTCCTTTGCGTAATATACGCTGCGTGCGTCGGCCTTTGTGTTGCGTTCGCGAGTCTCAGCCTTTTGTTAGAGACACGTGTACGCTGGCCATACAAAAATACAATTAGCACGTTTATCAATGTAGATGATCTTTAACTGTAATCATCTACCAAGCACCACACAGGTCTTTCCTTGTATCTCAGGCGAAGCTGTGCGTGTGTTTTACAAATTACCCCTTAATGTATCGTTTTTACTCTTTTACTACCAATAGCACAAATCTTTCTCAGCACGTTATCAATTGTGAAATGGCAAACAGGAGAGTGACATGAAAATATACGGAAAAAAAATGCAGCTATATGCGTGTGTACGCAAAACAGAAATAAAACAGTTTTAAAAGATACTAGCGTGTTGTTCTTACCTCCGGTTCCCGGATTCCTTCAGCACCCTTTACTAAGCGAAGCAGACGCTTATCCCGTCAGCACTGCGAAGAATATGATCTCCCGCCCTTTGCTGATGGATAATGTCTGCTGAAATTACCTAGCAGAGATATGTGAAGGACTGGACGAGCAGCCAATTGATAAAGCTAAATATTTATCTTATATAAAACCCTTTATGAGGTCTAAGAACACTGTACGCTATTTACGTATGGAGTACCGTAAGGGTACGCTCGTTGCGTAACAATCGCTTAGCCGTGGTCGAGACGCTCAAGCGTCACGTTCGCTCACGGCCAAGAGATCACAGACAGGCACGCTATTGGCTGCCGACTAACGTAATGGTTCACTATAGCGTAACGGACGCTGTATCGGGAGCGGGCTGCTCGAGCGATACAGACGCTCACGAGAATACGCTGTTGGTAACGGGCACACTTATAGGTGAGCGACTACCGTTATGCTACGCTATCAGCGTAGCGGACGCTCGAGACCACGAGGAGATCACGAGCGGCGCAGACGCTCACAATGTTAAACCTTTATATCTAAACCATAAACAATGTAATATGCTGTAAAACCTTAGTGTAGAGATAGGGTGTAGATGCAACACAGTGTAACCTTATTAACTTAAAAGCTGTTTGAGCGTCACCGACGCTCTGAGAATACTTAACACTATAAGAAATACACAGATACCGTGCTTAGGGTCCAACGCCTAATATATATATTATGAATGTTATACTTGCAAAAGAATTAATACAATACAAGTCATACACTACAATATAACATAGACTAACTAACCAGATAACTACACGGGAAATACAATACAATACAATTACGTTTTTAGAAAGACAATATGATTGCAGCGAAGCTTACACATGTGAGGAACAATCGCTGTGCAGTTAGTCAATGCTGAATACCGCATGGGATGGAAGCTAGACTCCATTTTGAGAAAGCCCCCATGATTCCAAAGACTGCACCACATGGTTGAAAGGGGGAGGGGAAAATACCCGGCAGCAGCCATTTTAGATTTGCAGGTCCAAACACATGGCACTCTCTGCTACACCACAATCACATAGCAGAAGACACAAGACTCCATTTTATTCCAAAATGTCCAAGCCTCAGAACAATGCATATGTTCTGATTTTACAATTCCAAACCATCTAAATCACCTTTCACAATTTCAATCCAACTTCCTAGAACCATCTTATTCAATTTCACATTCCAAACAACTTCAGTATCTCAATAACCAGAGCATATGAGCTATCACAAGACCAGACCACCAGGTACCCACAAGTATCAGCCTGCCACTGCTACAAGCACATATTCAAAAGTACTGCATGGTCTTATTCATGATTAACAAGATATATTATAACAAACCAGCACAATCTATTTTAAATCACCATAGGCAAACAAATACCACAAATACTATGCTACAGATTGTCTACTGTTCCAATTCATCACAGACTTCACAGAGTATCAACACAAACACATATTTAAAACTATTCTATGCCAATCAGCCATGAGATATTGAGATTATGATACTTAGCCTTTTGTAAGGAGCCTGGTGATGATCCAGCCATGCTTGCTGTGTGTAAGGTAGCTGTGTGAGTGAGTTACAGTATATCTGTCCTCAGAGGCCCCCACAACTGACCCCGACCCCCCCAGACAGGAACTATTCTCCTGTGTGTCTGTTCCTGGGGGAGGGGTCTCTCTCTCTCCTTTATGATTGAGCCACTATTCTCTTTGTATATGCTGATCAGGTTCAGCCCTGAAAACTTTCTAACAAAGTGATCTTAGCTTTTATACATATAATCATATCTATCCGCTGCAATGTCCCACAACTTCACAACAGGCATCAAACTAACCCACACATCAATCTGCTTGCTTCAATACCAAACATGACGGGCGCATCTGGTTCTGTTCAAATAATACACATTCATGACATCAATTCATCAGCCAATTCTAAATCTCCATGATGTCTGGTGCCCGACATTATTATAACCATGTACTGTATGAAACAAGCGCCGAATCCATCTCCGTGCCATGTCCGAGCAAATGCGTGTGTTACTATATATTGCTGTGCTCGCTGCGCATATTTGCAAGTATAGCGACTTAAATGTGTGCAGTTTGTATGTTCTCTCTATGTAATATTTTTGACTTTGACACTTCTTCGAAGAAAAGGCGTCTTAATTATCCCTTACTTGGACGATCTCCTGATAAGGGCAAGGTCCAGAGAACAGTTAGAGGTCGGAGTAGCACTATCTCAAGTAGTACTACGACAGCACGGATGGATTCTAAATATTCCAAAATCGCAGCTGATTCCGACGACACGTCTGCTGTTCCTAGGAATGATTCTGGACACAGTACAGAAAAAAAGGTGTTTCTCCCGGAAGAGAAAGCCAGGGAGTTATCCGACCTAGTCAGGAACCTCCTAAGACCAGGCCAAGTGTCAGTACATCAATGCACAAGGGTCCTGGGAAAGATGGTGGCTTCTTACGAAGCGATTCCATTCGGCAGATTCCACGCAAGAACTTTTCAGTGGGATCTGCTGGACAAATGGTCCGGATCGCATCTTCAAATGCATCAGCGGATAACCCTGTCTCCAAGGACAAGGGTGTCTCTCCTGTGGTGGTTACAGAGTGCTCATCTCCTAGAGGGCCGCAGATTCGGCATTCAGGATTGGGTCCTGGTGACCACGGATGCCAGCCTGAGAGGCTGGGGAGCAGTCACACAGGGAAGAATTTTCCAGGGCTTGTGGTCAAGCATGGAAACGTCACTTCACATAAATATCCTGGAACTAAGGGCCATTTACAATGCCCTAAGTCAGGCAAGACCTCTGCTTCAGGGTCAGCCGGTGTTGATCCAGTCGGACAACATCACGGCAGTCGCCCACGTAAACAGACAGGGCGGCACAAGAAGCAGGAGGGCAATGATGGAAGTGGCAAGGATTCTTCGCTGGGCGGAGAATCATGTGATAGCACTGTCAGCAGTGTTCATTCCGGGAGTGGACAACTGGGAAGCAGACTTCCTCAGCAGACACGATCTTCACCCGGGGGAGGGGGGACTTCACCCAGAAGTCTTCCACATGATTGTGAACCGTTGGGAAAAACCAAAGGTGGACATGATGGCGTCCCGCCTCAACAAAAAACTAGACAGATATTGCGCCAGGTCAAGGGACCCTCAGGCAATAGCGGTGAACGCTCTGGTAACACCGTGGGTGTACCAGTCAGTGTATGTGTTCCCTCCTCTGCCTCTCATACCCAAGGTACTGAGAATCATAAGAAGGAGAGGAGTAAGAACTATACTCGTGGCTCCGGATTGGCCAAGGAGGACTTGGTACCCGGAACTTCAAGAGATGCTCACGGAGGACCCGTGGCCTCTACCTCTAAGAAGGGACCTGCTCCAGCAGGGACCCTGTCTGTTCCAAGACTTACCGCGGCTGCGTTTGACGGCATGGCGGTTGAACGCCGGATCCTGAAGGAAAAAGGCATTCCGGATGAAGTCATCCCTACCCTGATCAAAGCCAGGAAGGATGTGACCGTACAACATTATCACCGTATTTGGCGAAAAAATGTTGCGTGGTGCGAGGCCAGGAAGGCCCCTACAGAGGAATTTCAACTGGGTCGATTCCTGCATTTCCTGCAAACAGGACTGTCTATGGGCCTAAAATTAGGGTCCATTAAGGTTCAAATTTCGGCCCTGTCAATATTCTTCCAAAAAGAACTAGCTTCTGTTCCTGAAGTTCAGACGTTTGTCAAGGGAGTACTGCATATACAGCCTCCTTTTGTGCCTCCAGTGGCACCTTGGGATCTCAATGTAGTTTTGGGGTTCCTAAAATCACATTGGTTTGAACCACTCACCACTGTGGACTTAAAATATCTCACATGGAAAGTGGTAATGCTGTTAGCCCTGGCTTCAGCCAGGCGTGTTTCAGAATTGGCGGCTTTATCCTATAAAAGCCCTTACCTAATTTTTCATACGGACAGGGCAGAATTGAGGACTCGTCCTCAATTTCTCCCTAAGGTGGTTTCAGCATTTCACTTAAACCAGCCTATTGTGGTGCCTGCGGCTACTAGGGACTTGGAGGATTCCAAGTTACTGGACGTAGTCAGGGCCCTGAAAATATATGTTTCCAGGACGGCTGGAGTCAGAAAATCTGACTCGCTGTTTATCCTGTATGCACCCTACAAGCTGGGTGCTCCTGCTTCTAAGCAGACTATTGCTCGTTGGATTTGTAGTACAATTCAGCTTGCACATTCTGTGGCAGGCCTGCCACAACCAAAATCTGTAAAAGCCCATTCCACAAGGAAAGTGGGCTCATCTTGGGCGGCTGCCCGAGGGGTCTCGGCTTTACAACTTTGCCGAGCAGCTACTTGGTCAGGGGCAAACACGTTTGCTAAATTCTACAAATTTGATACCCTGGCTGAGGAGGACCTGGAGTTCTCTCATTCGGTGCTGCAGAGTCATCCGCACTCTCCCGCCCGTTTGGGAGCTTTGGTATAATTCCCATGGTCCTTTCGGAGTCCCCAGCATCCACTAGGACGTTAGAGAAAATAAGAATTTACTTACCGATAATTCTATTTCTCATAGTCCGTAGTGGATGCTGGGCGCCCATCCCAAGTGCGGATTGTCTGCATTACTTGTACATAGTTATTGTTACAAAAATCGGGTTATTGTTGTTGTGAGCCATCTTTTCAGAGGCTCCTTCTGTTATCATGCTGTTAACTGGGTTCAGATCACAAGTTGTTCGGTGTGATTGGTGTGGCTGGTATGAGTCTTACCCGGGATTCAAAATCCTTCCTTATTGTGTACGCTCGTCCGGGCACTGTATCCTAACTGAGGCTTGGAGGAGGGTCATAGGGGGAGGGGCCAGTGCACACCAGGTAGTCCTAAAGCTTTTTACTTTTGTGCCCAGTCTCCTGCGGAGCCGCTATTCCCCATGGTCCTTTCGGAGTCCCCAGCATCCACTACGGACTATGAGAAATAGAATTATCGGTAAGTAAATTCTTATTTTCTGCTGCGGGGTACACTGGGCTCCACAGGGAATGACATTGGGGTGTAGAGTAGGATCTTGATCCGAGGCACCAACAGGCTCAAAGTTTTGACCTTCTTCCCAAAATGCATAGCGCCGCCTCCTCTATAACCCCACCTCTGTGCACAGGAGCTCAGTTTTGTAGTTGGTGCCATGCAGTAAGCAGGCATACAACAGGGGGGCTGCTCCAGCAGCCCTAAGAAGAAACTTTTAAAAGAAAAATGAAGACTTCAAGGGCTGCAGCAGAGGCACTGTATGTGTTAGATGTCAGTCAGACGTCTCCTGCTGCAGCTCCATCACCTCCCCCAGTGGCGCTGTACACTCCCGTGCCCTGGTTGCCGGGTACCTACAGCGGAGGCTCCGGTTTTCTTACACTTAGTCACACACACGACCGCTGTTCTCCTGGATCGCGTGGCCGCACTCAGAGAGGAGGTAAGTGGGTCCCCCCGGCGGGACCCGCTGTAAATTGCGATCCCACGCAGCCGGTGGGAGGCGGGCCGCGCGAGCTGGCGTGGACACTGTGGTAGTACAGGGACCCCACTAGACCACCAGGGCAAGGGCACAGTTCGGTTTTCTCATATACTTTTTATATAAGCCCACAGTACCTGGTGGTGAAGTCCAGCAAGGAGATAAGGCTTTGACCTGTAGCCCCTCCCCCGGCCCCAGGTCGCCATTTAGAGTAAATGTTCCCGCCCTGGAGCTGCATATCTCTCACTCCCTGTCAGCGTTTGGGCACCATTAGGACAAGCTGAGCTGATCCTGGGACTGTTTGGGCAAATCCTCCTCTGTAAAGCCGCCTGCATGTCAGCGCTGTGCATTTTACAGGACACTTAAGTATTCTACATGTCTGCTGACAGTGTTAGTTAAGATAGAGTGCATTTAGTCAGAATTATATAGTACCAGTGGCGTGCGGTGAGGTCAGTGGCTGGGGAGGCACAAGCAGATAACATCCCCCCCCCCCCCATAGAGGGGAAGAAAAAAAAAACGCGTAGCCCCCCCCTTATTCATAAAACCAGAACCAGCCAGGGGGGGGTAATGCCATAGCAGGGGAGACACTCGGTATGGGGTCCCCCTGCCATAGCATTAATCTACCCCCCCAAGCTAATCAGCCCAGGGCTGGAATTCCTCGGAAGTGGGGACCCCAAAAAATAAAGATGGGGTCCCCCTCCCGAGCAATAACCAGCACTGGGCTGATAGCCCAGTGCTATGCCCCGCACCCCTGGTGGCGGTGGGTGCGGGGTTCATTGTTAAAATTGTTCTTTACAGGTGGCCTACAGATCCCAGCAAGCCTGCCCCAGCATGCTGGCACTTGGAGAACCACAAGTGCCAGCATGCCCGGACATAATGGGCCCGCTGGCACCTGTAGTCCGCCTGTAAAGAATAGTAATATTGTTCTTTACAGGTGGCCTACAGGTCCCAGCAAGCCTGGACCAGCATGCTGGCACTTGGAGAACCACAAGTGCCAGCATGCCCGGACATAAATGGCCTGCTGGCACCTGTTGCCCACCTGTAAAGAAAATATTAAAATAAAAACACCACACAGTCTTAAAAAATAAGTTTTATTGCACAGGGTCTTCACCTGAGGGCGGCGGCCTTTAAGCTCTTTTGCATGGCCGCCGCTTCCCCAGGGCTTCAGGTGTCTTCACCTGGGGGGGCGCCACCTCCCCAGGGCTTCCAGCGTCTTCCTCTGAAGTCTTCACCTGGGAGGCAGCGGCCTTAAAGCTCTTTTGCATGGCCGCCGCCTTCCCCAGGGCTTCCAACATCTTCACCTGGTGGGCGGCGGCTGCTAAGCTCTTTTGCATAGCCGCCGCCCATCCAGGACTTCCGGCGTCTTCAACCTTCAGGAGCTCTTCTCCGCTCCTCCGCCGTCGGACTGACAGCCGCTCCCTCGCGCTGACTTATATAAGTCAGCCTGAGGGGGCGGAGCGATGACGTGGCGAGCCGTGATTGGCTCGCGGCGGCCATCTTCAATTTAAAAAATGACGCTGAGGCGCCATTTTTGAAATGGGTTACCGCTCCGCTGCTCAAACTCTGCACCGCTGCCCGCACTCACGCCGCCCGCACCGCCGCCGCCCGCACCCACGTCGACGCCCGCACCCACAACAGTGATTGACAGCGGATCCAGTGACGGATCCGCTGGCCAATCACTGTGGCCTGACTGACAGGGGACGTGCTTTCATAGGTTGAAAGCACGTCCCTGTGTGAAAGCGGCACCACTAATGGTGCCGCTTTCCCATGTATTTTCAATGGGCTTTTAATGCCCATTGCTAGGCCCCGCCCGCACCCGCCCCCCGCTCCCATATCTTTCCCTATCTGACAGGGAGGCACCACGATCGGTGCCTCCCAAACACTTTACAATGGACTGGGACGATTAGGATAATATAAAGCAAATACTTATGACACAGAATATGTGTCATAAGTATCTTCTTTATATTATTTTAATCAGTAATGACAGGGGAGGCACTGCCTCCCCTGACTGCACATCCCTGTATAGTACAAGTACCCTGTGATATACATCCAGTCTTTACTGTGCATTGTTATATCTATTGAGTGTATAGCTATACATAGTACTACTCTGTATTGCTAGTCCAGTGCAGTTTTATTGCATGTCATAATTTCTGCATTGTACAATGTGACTATGTGTGTGTGCATATAGCTGCTGTGTGACCTCCATTTCGTGTAGCTCACTCAGATTGCTATACCTATATTCTATAACCTGAGGGGACTAAGTGCGTCAGGTTTATCATAATATAGGTAGTTCACAGGATTTACTCAGTGTGTATTTTTCTCTGTGATTTTTAGTCACCATATACCTCTTGAATTCCCTGTTTGTGCTGATACACTGCACAGGGGGTTCTTGTCAGGTATTGTGTTGCTGATATTGTACTGTGTTGCCTTGCATTGAGCTTTCGGATATGTCAGCTACAAAGGGCAATGGTGCTAGGGCTGATCCCTCATTGCGTGGTGGTGACGCTGCAGACACATTTGAGGAAAACATAGCAGCTGAGGGTTCAGGTTCTGGGGGATCCTTAATCCCAAGTGGGACTGTAGCAACGGGGGTTCAAAATGACCCACATTGGGCTACCTTCTCCACGCTATTGAATACGCTGGTAACTAGACTAATGCCCCCTATGGAACCTCCTGTGCCGGTACAACCGCTTATGGTTCCCGAGGTTAACCCGCCATGGGCAGATCATCTGTCCGCTCAGTTACAGCAATTGAACCAATCACTGACTACTCAGAAGTCTAACCCTCGCCCGCCTAAGACCAAGGGGTCCTCTAAGCGGGCCATTACTTCCTCACAATCCACCAATGTCCCAGGCACCTCGTCTGATGAGCATGGTGTTTATACTGACCACACAGATTCTGATCCCGATGCTTCTGATGGGGAATCTGTTTCACAGGTGGATGTTCCTGACTTGTTGGAGGCTATCAGGACCATTCTTCAAATTACTGATGACCCGGAGCCTGATGTTGCCCCTAAGAAACCGGACAGGTTTAAACTTCAGAAAGTGGTTAAACAAGTTTTACCTCATTCTGTCCATTTAGTTGACATACGTCAGGAGTCCTGGGAAAATCCAGGATAGAAATTCACGCCTCACAAGAAGATGCTGGCTCGCTACCCCCTCACGGCGGAGCTAAGTAAAAATTGGGAAACACCCCCGCCAGTGGATTCGCAGGTGGTGCGGCTGGTAGTATCCTCAGCTCTGCCGGTAACTACTGTCACGTCTCTGAAAGAACCGACGGATAAGCGTGTGGAGGGTTGTTTAAAGGCAATTTACACCCTAACTGGTGTTGCGCATAGGCCCAACATTGCAGCGACATGGGCTGCAGAGGCTGTTGAAGCGTGGGCTCAGGAGCTGGAGGCGGAGTTGCCTTCCAACGCTTCTGATCATTTAAGACAGTGTCTGTCTTATATTGCCACAGCTTCTCATTACATTAAGGAGGCAGCTTCTGATGCTGGTATTCTGGCGGCCAATGCTTCTACTACATCCATTTTGGCTCGCTGGATTCTCTGGTTACGGTCCTGGTCTGTGGATCTGGACTCTAAGAAAACCCTGGAGGTACTCCCTTTTAAGGGAGACACTCTTTTCGGAGAAGACCTCAACAAGATAGTGCCTGACTTAGCTTCTGCTAAAACAGCATGTCTACCTAGTACTGCTCCTTTGTTGCCGAAGTAGAGTACCATTAACTCTCTATTAAGTTGGTTCCTACTCCCCCCCTAAGTCCCACAAAGCAGGGAGACTGTTGCCAGCAGCCTCCCTGTAAAATAACAAACTCTTGAAAACAATAAAACTAAGAAAACTCCTAGGAGCTCCCCTAGCTGTGACTGGCTCCTCCGGGCACATTTTCTAAACTGAGTCTGGTAGGAGGGGCATAGAGGGAGGAGCCAGCCCACACTATTAAACTCTTAAAGTGACAGTGGCTACTAGTGGACCCATCTATACCCCATGGTACTAAATGGAACCCCAGCATCCTCTAGGATGTAAGAGAATAAATAAATATATATATATATATTTCTCTAACGTCCTAAGTGGATGCTGGGGACTCCGTAAGGACCATGGGGGATAGCGGCTCCGCAGGAGACTGGGCACAAAAGTAAAGCTTTAGAACTACCTGGTGTGCACTGGCTCCTCCCCCTATGACCCTCCTCCAGGCCTCAGTTAGATTTATGTGCCCGAACGAGAAGGGTGCACACTAGGTGGCTCTCCTGAGCTGCTTAGTGAAAAGTTTAGTTTTAGGTTTTTTATTTTCAGTGAGACCTCCTGGCAACAGGCTCACTGCATCGAGGGACTAAGGGGAGAAGAAGCGAACTCACCTGCGTGCAGAGTGGATTGGGCTTCTTAGGCTACTGGACTTTAGCTCCAGAGGGACGATCACAGGCCCAGCCATGGATGGGTCCCAGAGCCGCGCCGCCGGCCCCCTTACAGAGCCAGAAGACAGAAGAGGTCCGGAAAATCGGCGGCAGAAGACGTCCTGTCTTCAACAAGGTAGCGCACAGCACTGCAGCTGTGCGCCATTGCTCTCAGCACACTTCACACTCCGGTCACTGAGGGTGCAGGGCGCTGGGGGGGGGCGCCCTGAGACGCAATAAAAACACCTTGGATGGCAAAAAAATGCATCACATATAGCTCCTGGGCTATATGGATGCATTTAACCCCTGCCAGAATACATAGAAAAACGGGAGATAAGGCCGCCGATAAGGGGCGGAGCCTATCTCCTCAGCACATTTCCCTCACAGCTCCGTTGGAGGGAAGCTCCCTGGCTCTCCCCTGCAGTCACTACACTACAGAAAGGGTTAAAAAAAAAAGGGGGGCACTAATTACGCGCAGTATTAAAGATACAGCAGCTATAAGGGGAAAAACACTTATATAAGGTTATCCCTGTATATATATAGCGCTCTGGTGTGTGCTGGCAAACTCTCCCTCTGTCTCCCCAAAGGGCTAGTGGGGTCCTGTCCTCTATCAGAGCATTCCCTGTGTGTGTGCTGTATGTCGGTACGTTTGTGTCGACATGTATGAGGAGAAAAATGATGTGGAGACGGAGCAGATTGCCTGTAATAGTGATGTCACCCCCTAGGGGGTCGACACCTGAGTGGATGAACTGTTGGAAGGAATTACGTGACAGTGTCAGCTCTGTATAAAAGACAGTGGTTGACATGAGACAGCCGGCTACTCAGCTTGTGCCTGTCCAGACGTCTCATAGGCCGTCAGGGGCTCTAAAGCGCCCGTTACCTCAGATGGCAGATATAGACGCCGACACGGATACTGACTCCAGTGTCGACGGTGAAGAGACAAATGTGACTTCCAGTAGGGCCACACGTTACATGATGAGGCAATGAAAAATGTTTTACACATTTCTGATAATACGAGTACCACCAAAAAGGGGTATTATGTTCGGTGAGGAAAAACTACCTGTAGTTTTCCTGAATCTGAGAAATTAAATGAGGTGTGTGATGATGCGTGGGTTTCCCCCGATAACAACTGATCATTTCTAAAATGTTATTGGCATTATATCCTTTCCCGCCAGAGGTTAGGGTGCGTTGGGAAACACCCCCTAGGGTGGATAAAGCGCTCACACGCTTGTAAGGGCTCTACCCTCTCCTGAGATGGCCGCCCTTAAGGATCCTGCTGATAGAAAGCAGGAGGGTATCCTAAAATGTATTTACACACATACTGGTGTTATACTGCGACCAGCAATCGCCTCAGCCTGGATGTGCAGTGCTGGGTTGGCGTGGTCGGATTCCCTGACTGAAAATATTGATACCCTAGATAGGGACAGTATATTTTTGCCTATAGAGCATTTAAAAGATGCATTTCTATATATGCGTGATGCACAGCGGAATATTTGCCGACTGGCATCAAGTCTAAGTGCGTTGTCCATTTCTACCAGTAGAGGGTTATGGACACGACAGTGGTCAGGTGATGCGGATTTCAAACGGCATTTGGAAGTATTGCCTTATTAAGGGGAGGAGTTATTTGGGGTCGGTCTTTCAGACCTGGTGGCCATGGCAACAGCTGGGAAATCCACGTTTGTACCCCAGGTCGCCTCTCAACATGAGAAGACGCCGTATTATCAGGCGCAGTCTTTTCGTGGACAAGCGGGCAAAAGGTTCCTCATTTCTGCCCCGTGACAGAGGGAGAGGAAAAAGGCTGCAGAAATCAGCCAGTTCCCAGGAACAGAAACCCTCTCCCGCCTCTGCCAAGCCCTCGGTATGACGCTGGGGCTTTACAAGCAGAATCAGGCACGGTGGGTCTCAATAAATTTCAGCGCGCAGTGGGCTCACTCGCAAGTAGACCCCTGGATCCTTCAGGTGATATCTCAGGGGTACAAATTGGAATTCGAGACGTCTCCCCCTCGCCGTTT
The DNA here is from genome assembly GCF_028390025.1 of Pseudophryne corroboree. Lineage (NCBI taxonomy): Eukaryota > Metazoa > Chordata > Amphibia > Anura > Myobatrachidae > Pseudophryne > Pseudophryne corroboree. The sequence goes on along the minus strand of NC_086444.1, from coordinate 375,958,380 downwards.
CCTAAAGTCGGCTTTACCGATGTCTCCTTCTGACAGGGAGACAGTTTTGGAAGCCATTCACAAGCTGTATTCCCAGCAGGTGATAATCAAGGTACCCCTCCTGCAACAGGGAACGGGGTATTATTCCACACTGTTGTGGTACCGAAGCCGGACGGCTCGGTGAGACCGATTCTAAATCTAAAATCTTTGAACACTTACATACAGAGGTTCAAATTCAAGATTGAGTCACTCAGAGCAGTGATTGCGAACCTGGAAGAAGGGGACTACATGATGTCTCGGGACATCAAGAATGCTTACCTTCATGTCCAAATTTACCCTTCTCACCAAGGGTACCTCAGGTTTATGGTACAGAACTGTCACTATCAGTTCAGACGCTGCCGTATGGATGGTCCACGGCACCCCGGGTCTTTACCAAGGTAATGGCCGAAATGATGATATTCCTTCGAAGGAAGGGAATTTTAGTTATCCCTTACTTGGACGATTCCCTGATAAGGGTAAGATCCACGGAACAGTTGGAGGTCGGTGTAGCACTATCTCAGGTAGTGTTGCGGCAGCACGATTGGATTCTCAATATTCCAAAATCGCAGCTGGTTCCGACGACTCGTCTTCGTTTCCTAGGGATGATCCTGGACACAGTCCAGAAAAAGGTGTTTCTCCCGGAGGAGAAAGCCAGGGAGTTATCCGAGCTAGTCAGGAACCTCCTAAAACCGAGCCAAGTCTCAGTGCATCAATGCACAAGGGTTCTGGGTAAAATGGTGGCTTCCTACGAAGCAATCCCATTCGGCAGATTCCACGCAAGAACTTTCCAGTGGGACCTGCTGGACAAATGGTCCGGGTCGCATCTTCAGATGCATCAGCGGATAACCCTGTCACCAAGAACAAGGGTGTCCCTCCTGTGTTGGTTGCAGAGTGCTCATCTTCTAGAGGGCCGCAGATTCGGCATTCAGGACTGGGTCCTGGTGACCACGGATGCCAGCCTGCGAGGCTGGGGAGCAGTCACACAGGGAAGGAATTTCCAGGGCTTATGGTCAAGCCTGGAGACATCACTTCACATAAATATCCTGAAGCTAAGGGCCATTTACAATGCTCTAAGCTTAGCAAGACCTCTGCTTCAAGGTCAGCCGGTGTTGATCCAGTCGGACAACATCACGGCAGTCACCCACGTAAACAGACAGGGTGGCACAAGAAGCAGGAGGGCAATGGCAGAAGCTGCAAGGATTCTTCGCTGGGCGGAAAATCATGTGATAGCACTGTCAGCAATTCCGGGAGTGGACAACTGGGAAGCAGACTTCCTCAGCAGACACGACCTCCACCCGGGAGAGTGGGGACTTCACCCAGAAGTCTTCCACATGATTATAAACCGTTGGGAAAAACTCGACAGGTATTGCGCCAGGTCAAGGGACCCTCAGGCAATAGCTGTAGACGCTCTGGTAACACCGTGGGTGTACCAGTCAGTGTATGTGTTCCCTCATCTGCCTCTCATACCCAAGGTACTGAGATTGATAAGATGGAGAGGAGTAAGCACTATATTCGTGGCTCCGGATTGGCCAAGAAGGACTTGGTAACCGGAACTTCAAGAGATGCTCACGGAGGATCCGTGGCCTCTACCTCTAAGAAGGGACCTGCTCCAGCAAGGACCCTGTCTGTTCCAAGACTTACCGCGGCTGCGTTTGACGGCATGGCGGTTGAACGCCGGATCCTGAAGGAAAAAAGGCATTCCGGATGAAGTCATCCCTATCCTGATCAAAGCCAGGAAGGATGTAACGGCAAAACATTATCACCGCATTTGGCGAAAATATGTTGCGTGGTGCGAGGCCAGTAAGGCCCGACGGAGGAAATTCAACTGGGTCGATTCCTACATTTCCTGCAAACAGGAGTGTCTATGGGCCTGAAATTGGGGTCCATTAAGGTTCAAATTTCGGCCCTGTCAATTTTCTTCCAAAAAGAACTAGCTTCAGTCCCTGAAGTTCAGACGTTGTAAAAGGGGTACTGCATATACAGCCTCCTTTTGTGCCTCCAGGGGCACCTTGGGATCTCAATGTAGTTTTTGGGTTCCAAAAGTCACATTGGTTTGAACCACTTAAATCTGTGGAGTTAAAATATCTCACATGGAAAGTGGTCATGCTGTTGGCCCTGGCCTGGGCCAGGCGCGTGTCAGAATTGGCGGCTTTATCCTGTAAAAGCCCTTATCTGATTTTCCATTCGGACAGGGCGGAATTGAGGACTCGTCCTCAGTTTCTCCCTAAGGGGTTTCAGCGTTTCACCTGAACCAACCTATTGTGGTGCCTGCGGCTACTAGGGACTTGGAGGACTCCAAGTTGCTAGACGCTGTCAGGGCCCTGAAAATATATGTTTCCAGGACGGCTGGAGTCAGAAAATCTGACTCGCTGTTTATCCTGTATGCACCCAACAAGCTGGGTGCTCCTGCTTCTAAGCAGACTATTGCTCGTTGGATTTGTAGTACAATTCAGCTTGCACATTCTGTGGCAGGCCTGCCACAGCCAAAAATCTGTAAATGCCCACTCCACAAGGAAGATGGGCTCATCTTGGGCGGCTGCCCGAGGGGTCTCGGCTTTACAACTTTGCCGAGCAGCTACTTGGTCAGGAGCAAATACGTTTGTAAAATTCTACAAAATTGATACCCTGGCTGAGGAGGACCTGGAGTTCTCTCATTTGGTGCTGCAGAGTCATCCGCACTCTCCCGCCCGTTTGGGAGCTTTGGTATAATCCCCATGGTCCTTACGAAGTCCCCAGCATCCACTTAGGACGTTAGAGAAAATAAGAATTTACTTACCGATAATTCTATTTCTCGTAGTCCGTAGTGGATGCTGGGCGCCCATCCCAAGTGCGGATTGTCTGCAATACTGGTACATAGTTATTGTTACCAAAAAATCGGGTTATTGCTGTAGTGAGCCATCTTTTCTAGAGGCTCCTCTGTTATCATGCTGTTAACTGGGTTTAGATCACGAGTTGTACGGTGTGATTGGTGTGGCTGGTATGAGTCTTACCCGGGATTCAAAATCCTTCCTTATTGTGTACGCTCGTCCGGGCACAGTATCCTAACTGAGGCCTGGAGGAAGGTCATAGGGGGAGGAGCCAGTGCACACCAGGTAGTTCTAAAGCTTTACTTTTGTGCCCAGTCTCCTGCGGAGCCGCTATCCCCCATGGTCCTTACGGAGTCCCCAGCATCCACTACGGACTACGAGAAATAGAATTATCGGTAAGTAAATTCTTATTATATATACACACAAGGGAAATATATATATATTACAAACTGATGTGTTTCTGTGTGTCAGTGTTTCTGGCAGAGGTATATTTTACAAGCAAGGGTAAAGTCCATTGTCTGGTTACATGAGACCAAACAAGACAAGTGTTTGGAGTTGGACATATGTCAACATTAGAATGTTTGCGTCTTAATCTTGGGACAATGGTGTTTCACCTCGTGTTTTAATCTATATAATCCATGTTAAACATTGTATATATGTTATTTATAACACTCAAAATTGAGGCAACCGTGCCCCCTACTGTTTCTTAGCATTTATGTATATTTCCTGATTTTACCTTTGTACATATGAAATTGCTGATTCAGGAGTTTTCCAGCCTACATAATCTAGAAATTGTAAATGTTAAATTAGCCCTGATCTGCCTGGATGAACCATTGACTGCAGAAAATGCCAGGATGATCTGAATATAATTTAGCCTCTAGACACAGAGGGCGGGGCTCCTGACTTTGCTGATTTGATTGCTGTGTTGGACATCTGACTTGATCAATAACCTTAGCTAAGTATACAGTAAACTCATATTTATATATTCAAGTTGTTTGTTGAAGTATTTTTCTGGGAATCCACCAATCTGGTTCTCCTCAAACTCAACCCACCTGTAACAAAACTGGAAAAAGTGTTATCTAGAACCTGCTCCGTCCGTCCCTCGCTCAGCACATCGCGATGTGCGGAGCGGTGGGGGAGATGTGTGCTGAGCGGTCTGTGTTAAGATCGCTCAGCACACATCTCCCCCGTCAGTACCCCCCTTAAGTGTTTTTCTGGATGTGAAGTTAGCAGAAAATAATCTGATAAGAAAGAAGAATTTGTCAAGCAATCAAAATATTAAGGTCACAAATTAGGTCGGCTATGGCTCCTTGGGATCTTAATATAATCCTAAAGGCTCTAATGGCTGCCCCATTTGAACCATTGGAGGAATCCAATCTGAAACATCTAACGTGGAAAGTGGTCTTCTTAATAGAAGTTACATCTGCCAAAAGAGTGAGTGAAATACAAGCCTTATGGGTAGAAGAGACGTACATAATTATAAGACCAGAGTAGTATTGACAACAAATCCAGAATTTGTGCGATGCTTTTGCATTTCTGTGGGGGGCCAACACTGACATGCAGGGCGGACTAGCCCTGTGCTGGGCGTCCCCCCACATGTCTGAGTGCCTGATCGTAGCTTTGCTAAATTTAGCACAGCTACGATCAACTCGGAATGACCCCCCATGTGTATAGAACCAACGATGAGCGATCCCACGGATTGTCATCATTGGAAAAATAGACTGTGCATGCACATACATGACTAGTATATACACAAATCTAACTCTCTCTGCACATGTTACCATGCCATCTAGAAGTTTCTGTATGTTGTCATATCCTATGTGACCCAGTTTCATATGCCATAGCTCCATAGACTGTTTTCAACCTGTAGCTGCCAACGCACAACATTCCACAGTGTCTATTAGTGGCTTGAACCAACTTTCATTACAGCTGAAGTGCCTTGTTTGCCACTTTCAATTCCCTCCTCCGTCTCATCATATCCCACTCTCTACTCATTAACTGCACTTGATGTTGCCACTTCATTCATGAAAATTGAGTCTATACACCATGAGATCCCATCCTTTCAGACCCCCTCTACACTGCTACCCCCAGCAAGAAAAAAATAAGATTTTACTCACCGGTAAATCTATTTCTCGTAGTCCGTAGTGGATGCTGGGAACTCCGTAAGGACCATGGGGAATAGACGGGCTCCGCAGGAGACTGGGCACTCTAAGAAAGAATTAGATCTACCGGTGTGCACTAGCTCCTCCCTCTATGCCCCTCCTCCAGACCCCAGTTAGGGAAACTGTGCCCGGAAGAGCTGACACAATAAGGAAAGGATTTGGAATCCCGGGTAAGACTCATACCAGCCACACCAATCACACCGTACAACTCGTGATACTATACCCAGTTAACAGTATGAATAACAACTGAGCCTCACGAACAGATGGCTCATAACAATAACCCTTTAGTTAGACAATAACTATATACAAGTATAGCAGACAATCCGCACTCGGGATGGGCGCCCAGCATCCACTACGGACTACGAGAAATAGATTTACCGGTGAGTAAAATCTTATTTTCTCTGACGTCCTAGTGGATGCTGGGAACTCCGTAAGGACCATGGGGATTATACCAAAGCTCCCAAATGGGCGGGAGAGTGCGGATGACTCTGCAGCACCGAATGAGCAAACTCAAGGTCCTCCTCAGCCAGGGTATCAAACTTGTAGAATTTTGCAAACGTGTTTGATCCCGACCAGGTAGCAGCTTGGCAAAGTTGTAAAGCCGAGACCCCTCGGGCAGCCGCCCAAGAAGAGCCCACCTTCCTTGTGGAATGGGCTTTGACTGATTTAGGATGCGGCAGTCCAGCCGCAGAATGTGCAAGTTGAATCGTGGAGCAGATCCAGCGAGCAATAGTCTGCTTAGAAGCAGGAGCACCCAACTTGTTGGGTGCATGCAGGATAAACAGCGAGTCAGTCTTTCTGACTCTAGCCGTCCTGGAAACATAGATTTTCAGGGCCCGGACTACGTCCAGCAACTTGGAAGCCTCCAAGTCCTGAGTAGCCGCCGGCACCACAATAGGTTGGTTCAAGTGAAACGCTGATACCACCTTAGGGAGGAATTGGGAACGTGTCCTCAATTCTGCTCTGTCCATATGGAAGATCAGATAGGGGCTTTTACAGGACAAAGCCGCCAATTCTGACACCCGCCTAGCCGAAGCCAAGGCCAAAAGCATGACCACTTTCCACGTGAGATATTTTAATTCCACGGTCTGAAGTGGCTCAAACCAATGTGATTTTAGGAAATCCAACACCACGTTGAGATCCCAAGGTGCCACTGGGGGCACAAAAGGGGGCTAAATATGCAGCACTCCCTTAACAAACGTCTGAACTTCAGGCAGTGAAGCCAGTTCTTTTTTAAAGAAAATAGACAGGGCCGAAATCTGGACTTTAATGGATCCCAATTTTAGGCCCATAGTCACTCCTGACTGTAGGAAGTGCAGAAATCGACCCAGCTGAAATTCTTCTGTGGGGGCCTTCATAGCCTCACACCAAGTAACATATTTTCGCCATATGCGGTGATAATGCTTTGCTGTCACCTCTTTCCTAGCCTTTATCAGTGTAGGAATGACTTCAACCGGAATGCCCTTTTCCATCAGGATCCGGCGTTCAACCGCCATGCCATCAAACGCAGCTGCGGTAAGTCTTGGAACAGACAGGGCCCCTGCTGTAGCAGGTCCTGTCTGAGAGGCAGAGGCCAAGGGTCCTCTGAGATCATTTCTTGTAGTTCCGGGTACCAAGTCCTTCTTGGCCAATCCGGAACGGTGAGTATAGTTCCTACTCCTCTTTTTCTTATTATCCTCAGCACCTTTGGTATGAGAGGAAGAGGAGGGAACACATAAACCGACTGGTACACCCACGGTGTCACTAGAGCGTCCACAGCTATCACCTGAGGGTCCCTTGACCTGGCGCAATATCTTATTAGCTTTTTGTTTAGGCGGGACGCCATCATGTCCACCTGTGGCCGTTCCCAACGGTTTACAATCAGTTGGAAGACTTCTGGATGAAGTCCCCACTCTCCCGGGTGGAGGTCGTGCCTGCTGAGGAAGTCTGCTTCCCAGTTGTCCACTCCCGGAATGAACACTGCTGACAGTGCTATCACGTGATTTTCCGCCCATCAGAGAATCCTTGTGGCTTCTGCCATCGCCATCCTGCTTCTTGTGCCGCCCTGTCGGTTTACATGGGCGACCGCCGTGATGTTGTCTGACTGAATCAGCACCGGCTGGTTTTGAAGCAGGGGTCTTGCTTGACTTAGGGCATTGTAAATGGCCCTTAGTTCCAGAATATTTATGTGTAGGGAAGCCTCCTGACTCGACCATTGTCCTTGGAAGTTTCTTCCCTGCGTGACTGCCCCCCAACCTCGGAGGCTTGCATCCGTGGTTACCAGGACCCAGTCCTGTATGCCGAATCTGCGGCCCTCTAGAAGATGAGCACTCTGCAGCCACCACAGCAGAGACACCCTGGCCCTCGGGGACAGGGTGATCAGCCGATACATCTGAAGATGCGATCCGGACCACTTGTCTAACAGATCCCACTGAAAGATCCTTGCATGGAACCTGCCGAATGGAATTGCCTCGTAAGAAGCTACCATCTTTCCCAGGACTCGCGTGCAGTGATGCACCGACACCTGTTTTGGTTTCAGGAAGTCTCTGACCAGAGATGACAACTCCTTGGCCTTCTCCTCCGGGAGAAACACCTTCTTCTGTTCTGTGTCCAGAATCATACCCAGGAACGGCAGACGCGTCGTAGGAACCAGCTGCGACTTTGGAATATTCAGAATCCAGCCGTGCTGTTGTAGCACTTCCTGAGATAGTGCTACTCCGACCAACAACTGCTCCCTGGACCTCGCCTTTATAAGGAGATCGTCCAAGTATGGGATAATGAGAACTCCCTTCTTTCGAAGGAGTATCATCATTTCGGCCATTACCTTGGTAAATACCCTCGGTGCCGTGGACAGACCAAACGGCAACGTCTGGAATTGGTAATGGCAGTCTTGTACCACAAACCGGAGGTACACCTGGTGAGGTGGGTAAATGGGGACATGCAGGTACGCATCCTTGATGTCCAGTGATACAATGTAATCCCCTTCTTCCAGGCTTGCAATAACCGCCCTGAGCGATTCCATTTTGAACTTGAACCTTCTTATATAAGTGTTCAAGGATTTTAAATTTAGAATGGGTCTCACCGAACCGTCTGGTTTCGGTACCACAAACATTGTGGAATAGTAACCCCGTCCCTGTTGAAGGAGGGGAACTTTTATTATCACATGCTGGAGGAACAGCTTGTGAATTGCCGCCAGCACCACCTCCCTGCCCGGGGGAGTAGCTGGCAAGGCTGATTTGAGGTAACGGCGAGGGGGAGACGTCTCGAATTCCAGCTTGTATCCCTGAGATACCACTTGTAGAACCCAGGGATCCACCTGTGAGCGAACCCACCGGTCGCTGAAGTTCCGGAGACGGGCCCCCACCGCACCTGGCTCCACCCGTGGAGCCCCAGCGTCATGCGGTGGATTTAGTGGAAGCAGGGGAGGATTTCTGTTCTTGGGAACTGGCTGTATGGTGCAGCTTTTTCCCTCTACCCCTGCCTCTGGGCAGAAAGGACGCGCCTTTAACCCGCTTGCCTTTCTGGGGCCGAAAGGACTGTACCTGATAATACGGTGCTTTCTTTGGCTGTGAGGGAACCTGGGGTAAAAATGTCGACTTCCCAGCTGTCGCTGTGGAAACGAGGTCCGAGAGACCATCCCAAAACAATTCCTCACCCTTGTAAGGCAAAACCTCCATGTGCCTTTTAGAATCCGCATCACCTGTCCACTGCCGAGTCCATAATACTCTCCTGGCAGAAATGGACATCGCATTTATTCTAGATGCCAGCCGGCAAATATCCCTCTGTGCATCTCTCATGTATAAGACTACGTCTTTAATATGCTCTATGGTTAGCAATATAGTGTCCCTGTCAAGGGAATCAATATTATCAGACAGGGAATCAGACCACGCTGCTGCAGCACTGCACATCCATGCTGAAGCAATAGCAGGTCTCAGTATAGTACCTGAGTGTGTATATACAGACTTCAGGATAGCCTCCTGCTTTCTATCCGCAGGCTCCTTTAGGGCGGCCGTATCCTGAGACGGTAGTGCCACCTTTTTTGATAAGCGTGTGAGCGCTTTATCCACCCTTGGGGATGTCTCCCAACGTACCCTGTCCTCTGGCGGGAAAGGGTACGCCATTAGTAACTTTTTAGAAATCACTAATTTTTTATCGGGGGAAGCCCACGCTTCACACACTTCATTTAACTCATCTGAAGGGGGAAAAACCACTGGTTGCTTTTTCTCCCCAAACATAATACCCTTTTTAGTGGTACCTGGGTTAATGTGAGAAATGTGCAACACATTTTTCATTGCCGTAATCATGCAACGGATAGCCTTAGTGGAATGTACATTAGTCTCGTCATCGTCGACACTGGAGTCAGACTCCGTGTCGACATCTGTGTCTGCCATCTGTGGTAGCGGGCGTTTTTGAGCCCCTGATGGCCTTTGAGACGCCTGGGCAGGCACTGGCTGAGCCGGCTGTCCCACAGCTGTTATGTCATCAAACCTTTTATGTAAGGAGTTGACACTGTCGGTTAATACCTTCCACATATCCATCCACTCTGGTGTCGACCCCGCAGGGGGTGACATCACATTTATCGGCACCTGCTCCGCCTCCACATAAGCCTCCTCATCAAACATGTCGACACAGCCGTACCGACACACCGCACATACACAGGGAATGCTCTGACTGAGGACAGGACCCCACCAAGTCCTTTGGGGAGACAGAGAGAGAGTATGCCAGCACACACCACAGCGCTATATAACACAGGGATTTACACTACACAAAGTGATTTTCCCTATAGCAGCTATAATACACAGTATTGCGCCTAAATTTAGTGCCCCCCCTCTCTTTTTTACCCTATTGAGCCTGGAAACTGCAGGGGAGAGCCTGGGGAGCGTCCTTCCAGCGGAGCTGTGAAGAGGAAATGGCGCCAGTGTGCTGAGGGAGATAGCCCCGCCCCTTTTTCGGCTGGCTTCTCCCGCTCTTTTTATTAATATTATGGCAGGGGATTTTTACACATATATAGTTTATTAGACTATATTATGTGTCTTTTGCCATTTTTAAGGTAATCTAATTGCAGCCCAGGGCGCCCCCCCCCCAGCGCCCTGCACCCATCAGTGACCGGAGTATGTGGTGTGCATGGGGAGCAATGGCGCACAGCTGCAGTGCTGTGCGCTACCTTAATGAAGACCGGAGTCTTCAGCCGCCGATTTTCTCCTCGGAATCTTCCGTCTTCTGGCTCTGCAAGGGGGACGGCGGCGCGGCTCCGGGACCGGACGACCGAGGCTGGGCCTGTGTTCGATCCCTCTGGAGCTAATGGTGTCCAGTAGCCTAGAAGCACAAGCTAGCTGCAAGCAGGTAGGTTTGCTTCTCTCCCCTAAGTCCCTCGTAGCAGTGAGTCTGTTGCCAGCAGATCTCACTGAAAATAAAAAACCTAATAAATACTTTCTTTACTAAGAGCTCAGGAGAGCCCCTAGTGTGCAACCAGCTCGAGCCGGGCACAGATTCTAACTGGGGTCTGGAGGAGGGGCATAGAGGGAGGAGCCAGTGCACACCAGTAGATCTAATTCTTTCTTAGAGTGCCCAGTCTTCTTAGAGTGCCCAGTCTCCTGCGGAGCCCGTCTATTCCCCATGGTCCTTACGGAGTTCCCAGCATCCACTAGGACGTCAGAGAAACAACTTTCCAACCATCTGTTAAAGTGGTCATAGTTCGACCATCCTCTTCTCCTCCCTAAGCTGACAGGCAAAGAATCTGCATAAATCCTTCCCTTGGGAAGGGAATCTGTGTAGCTCTATCCCTCGGGAAGAAACCTACAACACTGACCACTTTCTGACCCTGAGGAAAGAAGTTTAGAGGATGGCCAAGGGTTGGATACACAATCCCAACAGTTACAATCCTGACGGTCAGGGTGCCAACATCCCGACAATCAACATCAGATGGATCCTAGTAAGTATTGTAACCCTAAGCCTTTCCTCCCTCAACCTAATTCTAACCTTCTCCCCTTCGCAGCCTAACCCTAACCTCCCCCATACCCACAGCCTAGTCCCCCCCAGTACCTAACAGGGCTGCCATCAGAAATTGTTGGACCCGGGACTGACAAAATGGGCAGGACCTCCTTGGGGGTGGAGAGGTGGGTAATGTGGGTGGACCTATAGTGGATGTGGGGCATCAATTGGTGCATAAACCAGTTTTTTTCTAAACAAAAAGAATCAAAGTTTGTACTGTGGCGGTGTGTGTTACTATAACTTGTCAGTCTATCATATAAATCATATATACCACCCTAGACCTGCCTCAGCCACCTCAGTATGATACATAATTATCCTCTACACACAGCCCTGCCTGAACCAGAACCCTCTTAGGAGAGCAAAGGTGCCGAGCCAGGGATGGCGCCGGAGAGGGGTAAGGGGGAGAGGCGGCCCGCGGGCCAACGGCGCGAAGGAAAGGGGGGGCGGGCAGGTATGCCCGTCCCCTCTTTCACACCTGTAGTACCTGGCAGCCAGTCAGGAGACGGGGGGGGGGGGGGGGGGCGGCCGGACACCGGGGGGTTAAATAGGACAGGCAGGGGGAGGAGGCGGGCAGCGAGGACAGAGAGAGCAGAGCTCCTAGCGTGGGCTGCTCAAACACTCACCGCCAGCGTCTGCCAGCCGTGGCCACTGACTACAGCTCCGGGACGTTCAGCGGCTCCACGGTCTTCACTCTCCGCACGGGATCCATCACAGCAGGCTTCGTCAGCCGCGGCACTGGGGCCCGATCTTCCTCGCTCGCAGGCTTGGTAAGTGACTTCCGGTCATCCCGCGGCTCCGACGGTGGTAGGGGCTTTCAAAGTTTATCAGCCGCTGCACCGCACCTCCTCCAGCTGCACCCGTCCCCGCAGGTCATCGGCCGCTGAGGCTACAGCCGCCGCCAGCTACGTCTGCGCAGCGCATACAGGAGCCGGCTGCTCCTTCACGTCCCCCGCTGCACCTTCACCGCGGCTGACTCCCCAGGTACATAATCAAGTTTCTCAGCATATTCAGGAGCCGGCTGCTCCTTTACGTTATTTAACAGTACAGCCTCGGTGGCCACTGTATTTACTGAGGGCGGGGAGAGCAGAGCTGCTAGCGCGACACAGCTTCGACGCAGCAGCAAAAGGGGGAAAGGAAAGCAAAGCCAGAGCAGCATGGAGGAGATAGTAGAGAAGGGGGTCAGAAGGAGAAGCATACCTCACAGGTTCCGGGAGGAGGCCGAGGACATCGCAGGGTTACATTTTAGCTATGCAAGGAGGGTAGATGCTAGAATCAAGTGGGCTAAGGGACCTTTTCCATCTGGGGGAGGAGTCACAACACAAGGGGGAGGAGCAAGGCCAGCGGGATAGTTCCTCTACTATCCACGCCACCAACTATTACCTTTAGTAATCAGGTGGCGAGCGGAGCGGAGTGAGCCACCGAGCCCGAAGCGTGGCGAGCGAAGCGAGCCCGCGAGGGTACTTTTCGGGTACTCTGTTCGCCCGTAGCTCCTCCCCCTGGTGACGTGTCTCCTCCCCTAGATACGTCAGAAGGTCCCTTCTCCCACTCCGAAATAGAATCAACCATGCAAGGAGGGACGGAGCACGGCAGCAGCAGCAGCACAGGGATAATGAGACGGGAGCTCCCCCTGGCGGCCGGAAAGTAGGAGGACGGCTGCAGGAGCAGAGGAGAAGGAAAAGCAGCTCCAATCCCACAGCTAGGGCTGCGAAGAGGAAGAAGCAGCCGGCAGCAGCGACCACCAGCGAGCAGCAACACGGGGTGAGTGACCTGCCGCCCATTTATGAGGATATCCCCGCGGCAGCGGAGTCAGATGGCCCCGAAGGCGCGGGAGAAAGGTCTGAACACCGGCAACCCCATCTCACCCACCACCCAACCGCAAACCCCAGCCCGTAGATGGGAGAAAGGAGAGGCAGGATACGAGGGTGGGCCATCATCAGGCGACCGGGACGCTTGGGTGCATCAGGCTTCCACCCAGCTGTTCAGGGAAATGTCACAGCTTCCGGCGTTTGGGCAGGGGGCTGCAGGACTCCGTACATCGCCACAGCAGTGAGAGGCATTACAAGGGGCATGCAAGCAGGGAGTCATCTTATGGTCGCGTTACCACTCGCCACATCCCAGCTCCCGACATCAGCACAGCCACCATTCCGCAGCACGCCGGTCATCACCTACTAGGAGTTACAGCCGGCACGCATCACCGCCGGCGGCATACATCACCTCACGGCACGGATGCCGAGGGTGCAGCTGCAGCAGGCAAGAGGACAGGCAAGAGCAGCGTTATCAGCTTATGGGAGGAGGGCATCGATCAGCGCACCATAGCAGCCAGCATGGCACCCCGGCAAGGCAAGGCGACAGGGCGGCAGTACACAGGAACTTGCAAGTCTTCACCACGCCAGCCAGACCGCCGCATGGGAGCAATACGGCGGTCCACGAAGCACGTACCATCACGCCGCGGGAGCATCAGCGCGAATACACGCAGCGGCCAGGAGGCGCGGAGCCTCAGCGTGGAGAGAGCGTCACGGGCTACGCTCCGGCCAGCGATGCCCCAGCAGTCCGCACGGTCCAAGTGGCTACCACACCGAAGGCAGCGTCCTGCGCGATGACCAGCGCGGACGGTCCAGCGGCAGCAGCACCGACAGCCAGTCCCAGCGTAGCTGGAGGGGAATCCTCACACGGGAAGGGTGAGACCAATGTTGATATGAACAATTTGTGCAATGTTATCGTGTCCCCAGATATCTCGCAGAATGTTAGTAATGTTATGGTTAAGTTCACGGGGGTGGTTGGTAATGGCGGAGCAGGTCAGGGGAGGGAGCAGGGGGACAGCTCAACGGATTCGGATGAGGACGAATCATGCAGAGTGTTGAGGGAGCAGCTAAAGTTAGCCAGAGCGACTTGTAAGAGAAAGAAAGGTCTTACCCCTGGGACAGACGCGGTTAGGGAACGGATGGGGCAGGTGCAGCAGGACACAGCTAAGAAATTTTTGCAGACAGGGACCGCAGTGGGTTGTGAGTTCAGTTCAGTGGCAGGCCACCTGCCAAAGCAAACCAGAAAGGAGATTGAAAAAGGGGCTTTCGTAGATATATGCTCATTGACAGAGAAAGGCCTGAGCGACAAGGAAAAGGCAAAGCCAAAAGGGGGTACACAAGCCGATAGCCACAAGACTATTGAGAACTGGCTGAGCGGAATGTTCGCCTACTCCGGCTGTTACATAGAAGCGTACCCCGAGGTAGCGATGAGCATGTTAAAATATACGGATTTTATATACTCCGTGTACAAGGAGCAAGGGGGATCAGTCTGGCTGAGGTACGACGAGAGGTTCAGAGCGAAGGCGGAGGGCGGTAAGCCCATTGACTTCGGAGTTAGGGACCTTGATGCTTGGCTCAAGGCATTAGCCAGCGGTTTAGGCGAGAAGGCCACACCGGCACATGCAGCCGGGGCGGGGAGGCCTAGCACGCAGACGCATGACCTTAAATGTTGAGCGTTTAACGAATCACAGTGCACCCGCATGCATTGCAAGTTCAAGCACGCATGTTCTTTCTCTGACGTCCTAGTGGATGCTGGGAACTCTGTAAGGACCATGGGGAATAGCGGCTCCGCAGGAGACTGGGCACAACTAAGAAAGATTTAGGACTACCTGGTGTGCACTGGCTCCTCCCTCTATGCCCCTCCTCCAGACCTCAGTTGGAATTTTGTGCCCGGCCGAGCTGGTTGCACACTAGGGGCTCTCCTGAGCTCTTAGAAAAGAAAGTATATTTAGGTTTTTTATTTTCAGTGAGATCTGCTGGCAACAGACTCACTGCTACGAGGGACTGAGGGGAGAAGAAGCGAACCTACCTGCTTGCAGCTAGCTTGGGCTTCTTAGGCTACTGGACACCATTAGCTCCAGAGGGATCGAACACAGGCCCAGCCTCGGTCGTCCGGTCCCGGAGCCGCGCCACCGTCCCCCTTGCAGAGCCAGAAGCAAGAAGAACGTCCAGGAAATCGGCGGCTGAAGACTCCCCATGTACACCACACACTCCGGTCACTGATGGGTGCAGGGCGCTGGGGGGGGGGGGGCGCCATGGGCTGCAATAAGAGTACCTTAGCTTGGCAAACAAACACATAATATAGTCAGTAAGACTATATATGTGTAAAATCCCCTGCCAAAAATATCCTGAAAAAAGCGGAAGAAGTCCGTAGAGAAGGGGGCGGGGCTATCTCCCTCAGCACACTGGCGCCATTTTCTCTCACAGCTCCGCTGGAAGGACGCTCCCAAGGCTCTGCCCTGCAGTTTCCAGGCTCAATAGGGTAAAAAAGAGAGGGGGGGCACTAAATTTAGGCGCAAACTGTGTATTATAGCAGCTATAGGGGAAAAATCACTGTTTGTAGTGTGTATCCCTGCATTATATAGCGCTCTGGTGTGTGCTAGCATACTCTCTCTCTGTCTCCCCAAAGGACTTTGTGGGGTCCTGTTCTCAGTCAGAGCATTCCTTGTGTGTGTGCGGTGTGTCGGTACGGCTGTGTCGACATGTTTGATGAGGAGGCTTATGTGGAGGCGGAGCAGGTGCCGATAAATGTGATGTCACCCTCTGCGGGGTCGACACCTGAATGGATGGACATGTGGAAGGAATTACGCGACAGTGTCAACTCCTTCCATAAAAGGTTTGACGACATAGCAGATGTGGGACAGCCGGCTTCTCAGCCCGTGCCTGCCCAGGCGTCTCAAAAGCCATCAGGGGCTCTAAAACGCCCACTACTTCAGATGGCAGACACAGATGTCGACACGGATACTGACTCCAGTGTCGACGACGATGAGACTAGTGTACATTCCAATAGAGCCACTCGTTATATGATTACGGCAATGAAAAATGTGTTGCACATTTCTGATATTACCCCAGGTACCACAAAAAAGGGTATTATGTTTGGGGAGAAAAAGCTTCCAGTGGTTTTTCCCCCATCTGATGAATTAAATGAAGTGTGTGAAGAAGCGTGGGCTTCCCCCGATAAGAAACTGGTAATTTCTAAAAAGTTACTAATGGCGTACCCTTTCCCGCCAGAGGACAGGTCACGTTGGGAGACATCCCCTAGGGTGGATAAAGCGCTCACACGTCTGTCAAAAAAGGTGGCACTACCGTCTCCGGACACGGCCGCCCTAAAGGAGCCTGCGGATAGAAAGCAGGAGGCTATCCTGAAGTCTGTATATACACACTCAGGAATTATACTGAGACCGGCTATTGCTTCAGCATGGATGTGCAGTGCTGCAGCTGCGTGGTCAGATTCCCTGTCGGAAAACATTGATACCCTAGACAGGGACACTATATTGCTAACCGTAGAGCATATTAAAGACGCTGTCTTATACATGAGAGATGCACAGAGGGATATTTGCCGGCTGGCATCTAAAATAAACGCAATGTCCATTTCTGCCAGGAGAGGATTGTGGACTCGGCAGTGGACAGGAGATACAGATTCTAAAAGGCACATGGAAGTTTTGCCTTACAAGGGTGAGGAGTTGTTTGGGGATGGTCTCTCGGACCTCGTTTCCACAGCGACAGCTGGGAAGTCAGCATTTTTACCCCAGGTTCCCTCACAGCCAAAGAAAGCACCGTATTATCAGGTACAGTCCTTTCGGCCCCAGAAAGGCAAGCGGGTTAGAGGCGCGTCCTTTCTGCCCAGAGGCAGAGGTAGAGGGAAAAAGCTGCAACATACAGCCAGTTCCCAGGAACAAAAGTCCTCCCCCGCTTCCTCTAAGTCCACCGCATGACGCTGGGGCTCCACAGGCGGAGCCAGGTACGGTGGGGGCCCGTCTCAAGAACTTCAGCGACCAGTGGGCTCGCTCACGGGTGGATCCCTGGATTCTACAAGTAGTATCTCAGGGGTACAAGCTGGAATTCGAGACGTCTCCCCCTCGCCGTTTCCTCAAATCTGCCTTGCCGACAGCTCCCCCGGACAGGGAGGCAGTGCTGGAGGCGATTCACAAGCTGTATTCTCAGCAGGTGATAATCAAGGTACCCCTCCTTCAACAAGGACGGGGTTACTATTCCACAATGTTTGGACGGTTCGGTGAGACCCATTTTAAATTTTAAAACCTTGAACACTTATATAAGAAGGTTCAAGTTCAAGATGGAATCGCTCAGGGCGGTGATTGCAAGCCTGGACGAGAGGGATTACATGGTATCACTGGACATCAAGGATGCTTACCTGCATGTCCCCATTTACCCTCCTCACCAGGAGTACCTCAGATTTGTGGTACAGGACTGTCATTACCAATTCCAGACGTTGCCGTTTGCACCGAGGGTATTTACCAAGGTAATGGCCGAAATGATGATACTCCTTCGGAAAAAGGGAGTTTTAATTATCCCGTACTTGGACGATCTCCTTATAAAGGCGAGGTCCAGGGAACAGTTGTTGATCGAAGTAGCACTAGCTCGGGAAGTGCTACAACAGCACGGCTGGATCCTGAATATTCCAAAGTCGCAGCTGGTTCGTACAACGCGTCTACTGTTCCTGGGGATGGTTCTGGACACAGAACAGAAAAAAGTGTTTCTCCCGGAGGAGAAGGCCAAGGAGTTGTCATCTCTAGTCAGAGACCTCCTAAAACCAAAACAGGTGTCGGTGCACCACTGCACGCGAGTCCTGGGAAAGATGGTGGCTTCTTACGAAGCAATTCCATTCGGAAGGTTCCATGCAAGGATCTTTCAGTGGGATCTGTTGGACAAGTGGTCCGGATTGCATCTTCAGATGCATCGGCTGATAATAACCCTGTCTCCAAGGGCCAGGGTGTCGCTGCTGTGGTGGCTGCAGAGTGCTTATCTTCTAGAGGGCCGCAGATTCGGCATACAGGACTGGATCCTGGTGACCACGGATGCCAGCCTTCGAGGTTGGGGGGCAGTCACGCAGGGAAGAAACTTCCAGGGACAATGGTCGAGTCAGGAGACTTCCCTACACATACATATTCTGGAACTAAGGGCCATTTACAATGCCCTAAGTCAGGCAAGACCCCTGCTTCAACACCAGCCGGTGCTGATCCAGTCAGACAACATCACGGCGGTCGCTCATGTAAACCGACAGGGCGGCACAAGAAGCAGGATGGCGATGGCAGAAGCCACAAGGATTCTCCGATGGGCGGAAAATCATGTGTTAGCACTGTCAGCAGTGTTCATTCCCGGAGTGGACAACTGGGAAGCAGACTTTCTCAGCAGACACGACCTCCACCCGGGAGAGTGGGGACTTCATCCAGAAGTCTTCCAAATGGTTGTACACCGGTGGGAAAGGCCAGAGGTGGACATGATGTCGTCCCGCCTCAACAAAAAGCTAAAAAGATATTGCGCCAGGTCAAGGGACCCTCAGGCGATAGCTGTGGACGCTGTAGTGACACCGTGGGTGTACCAGTCGGTTTATGTGTTCCCTCCTCTTCCTCTCATACCCAAGGTACTGAGGATAATAAGAAGGAGAAGAGGGATAATAAGAAGGAGAAGAGTAAGAACTATAATCATTGTTCCGGATTGGCCAAGAAGAGCTTGGTACCCAGAACTTCAAGAAATGATATCAGAGGAACCATGGCCTCTGCCGCTCAGACAGGACCTGCTGCAGCAGGGACCCTGTCTGTTCCAAGACTTACCGCGACTGCGTTTGACGGCATGGCGGTTGAACGCCGGATCCTGAAGGAAAAGGGCATTCCGGAGGAAGTCAACCCTACGCTGATTAAAGCTAGGAAGGAGGTGACCGCAAACCATTATCACCGCATATGGCGAAAATATGTTGCGTGGTGTGAGGCCAGAAGGGCCCCAACGGAGGAATTTCAGCTGGGTCGATTTCTGCACTTTCTACAGTCAGGGGTGACTATGGGCCTCAAATTAGGTTCCATTAAGGTCCAGATTTCAGCTCTGTCGATTTTCTTCCAAAAAGAACTGGCTTCACTGCCTGAAGTTCAGACGTTTGTTAAAGGAGTGCTGCATATTCAGCCCCCTTTTGTGCCTCCAGTGGCACCTTGGGATCTCAACGTGGTGTTGGATTTCCTTAAGTCACATTGGTTTGAGCCACTTAAAACCGTGGAACTAAAATATCTCACGTGGAAAGTGGTCATGCTGTTGGCCTTGGCTTCGGCCAGGCGTGTGTCAGAATTGGCGGCTTTGTCATGTAAAAGCCCTTATCTGATTTTCCATATGGATAGGGCGGAATTGAGGACTCGTCTCCAATTTCTTCCTAAGGTGGTATCAGCTTTTCATTTGAACCAACCTATTGTGGTGCCTGCGGCTACTAAGGACTTGGAGGATTCCAAGTTGCTGGACGTAGTCAGGGCCCTGAAAATCTATGTTTCCAGGACGGCTGGAGTCAGGAAGACTGACTCGCTATTTATCCTGTATGCGCCCAACAAGCTGGGTGCTCCTGCTTCAAAGCAGTCTATTGCTCGCTGGATCTGTAGTACGATTCAACTTGCACATTCTGCGGCTGGACTGCCGCATCCTAAATCTGTAAAAGCCCATTCCACGAGGAAAGTGGGCTCTTCTTGGGCGGCTGCCCGAGGGGTCTCGGCTTTACAACTTTGCCGAGCTGCTACTTGGTCGGGTTCAAACACATTTGCAAAATTCTACAAGTTTGATACCCTGGCTGAGGAGGACCTTGAGTTTGCTCATTCGGTTGTGCAGAGTCATCCGCACTCTACCGCCCGTTTGGGAGCTTTGGTATAATCCCCATGGTCCTTACGGAGTTCCCAGCATCCACTAGGACGTCAGAGAAAATAAGAATTTACTCACCGGTAATTCTATTTCTCGTAGTCCGTAGTGGATGCTGGGCGCCCATCCCAAGTGCGGATTGTCTGCAATACTTGTATATAGTTATTGCCTAACTAACGGGTTATTGTTTGGAGCCATCTGTTTGAGAGGCTCAGTTGTTATTCATACTGTTCACTGGGTATAGTATCACGAGTTGTACGGTGTGATTGGTGTGGCTGGTATGAGTCTTACCCGGGATTCCAAATCCTTTCCTTATTGTGTCAGCTCTTCGGGCACAGTTTCCTAACTGAGGTCTGGAGGAGGGGCATAGAGGGAGGAGCCAGTGCACACCAGGTAGTCCTAAATCTTTCTTAGTTGTGCCCAGTCTCCTGCGGAGCCGCTATTCCCCATGGTCCTTACGGAGTTCCCAGCATCCACTACGGACTACGAGAAATAGAATTACCGGTGAGTAAATTCTTATTTTTTTGCAATGCAAGCCATGCCGCAAAGGATTGCAATAGGAAAAGGGCTAATCACCCAAGAAAGCTACCCGTGGCAGCAGGGGCTGGGAAAAGCGGTTAGCCCAGTGAACCTAAGCAGGATCCTGGGGTGGCTAGCCAGGTATCCCAAACAGCAGGAAGCCAAATTGCTGCGGGACGGTTTTAGGGAGGGTTTTAGAATACCGATAATAAGAGAGGTCCCGCCCACAAGTAAAATAAGAAACCTGAAATCCGTTAAGGAACAACCGGGGGTGGTGCGCGAGAAGATCACAAGGGAGCTAGAGTTGGGTAGAATGGCGGGGCCATTCACAGTCCCCCCAATACCGGATTTGATAGTTTCACCTTTGGGAATGGTCCCAAAAAAGGCACCGGGGAAGTTCAGGCTCATTCAGCACCTGTCCTACCCCGAGGGAGGGTCAGTCAATGACGCTCTGGACAAAGAGCAATGCTCAGTGCAGTATCAATCATTTGACCAGGCGGTCAAGATGGTAAGAGCACAAGGGAAAGGAGCTCTCATGGCGAAGCTAGACATCGAGTTGGCTTTCAGACTGCTCCCCCTGCACCCAGAGAGCTTCAGGCTGATGGGGTTAAGCTTTGACTGTTTTTTTTTGTGGACAAATGCCTGCCAATGGGTTGCGCCATTTCGTGCGCTTTCTTCGAGGCATTTAGTTCATTCCTACAATGGTGTTTGCAGGAACGCGCTGGGTCGAGGGCCATAGCTCATTATCTGGACGATTTCCTGGTGGCGGGCCCACCGGAGTCGGAACAGTGCAGCCACCTTTTACACGAGCTACAGGGTATGCTGGAGGATTTTAGCGTACCCATCGCAGTGGAGAAGACTGAGGGTCCTAAGGATGTTATATCCTATTTAGGCATAGAAATCGACACGGTTAGGCAGGAGTGCAGACTCCCCACAGAGAAGGTGGTAAGGTTGGTCAGGGAGGTGAGCGACTGTGCAAAGGCCAAGAAGGTCACGTTGGGGCAGTTGCAATCATTACTGGGGAGCCTAAATTTCGCTTGCAGGGTGATTCCCATGGGCAGAATCTTCAAGAGGCGACTGGAACAAGCCACAGCAGGCATGGCAACGAAGCACCACTTCATACGTATCACCAGGGAGCTTAGGGAGGACCTGCGGGTGTGGGAGGAGTTCCTCCTACATTTCAGCGGTGTGCAAATCTGGCCCAAGGCAGTAGTGTCAAACCGCGCGCTGCAGTTATTTACAGACGCAGCAGGAGCTACGGGGTTTGGGGCATACTTGCAGGGCGAATGGTGCGCCCAGCAATGGCCACCTAAATGGGAGGCCGCTGGGATCACCAAGAATTTAGCGGCATTGGAGTTGTTCCCGATAGTCGCGGCGGTTGATATATGGGGTAAAAAGCTGGCCAATAGGCAGATCCAATTCTGGTGCGACAACATGGGGGTGGTGCAAGCCGTGAACAACCAGCGGGCATCATCGCCGCCAGTTGTCAGGTTGCTTAGGAGGTTGGTGGCGGCATGCTTGCACCACAACATAACATTCAAAGCTAGACACGTGCCAGGGGAGAAGAATGTAATAGCGGACGCATTGTCCAGGCAGAAGTGGGACATCTTTAGGGCCGCAGCACCTGGAGCAAGCGCGGTAGGTTTAACATGCCCCTCCTATCTCTGGCAGATAGTCGATCAGAATTAGACAGCTTGGTGGAACGGTCCCTGGCACCAAAGACCTGGAAGGCCTACAAGGCCGCATGGGAAAAATGGCGGCAGTTCCAAGTGGCAGGGGATACTGAATCCAAGCCTCCGCAGCAGCAATTGTTGGCGTTCTTGGACAAGCTCAGAAGGGAGCAGACTTCCAGGGCCAGAGCGAACGCGATACTGGCAGGTGTATCCTTTTTTCAGAAACTGGCAGGCAAAAGAGACGAGACAAAGAGTTTCGTAGTACGCACTATAATGAGGGGCTGGGCAAGGGCGGAGGTTAGGAAACCAGATGCTAGAGAGCCAATCACCATCGAAAGGCTGAGGAAGCTCATAGAAGCGGTCCCAAGCGTCTGCCGCGACCAGAGCGAGGCGAGGTTGTTTACAACAGCGTTTATCATGGCTTTTAGTGGGGCATTCAGGGTTAGCGAGTTGGTAGCGCAGTTCAAAATGGCAAAGGAAACTGGCCTGCAGCACAGTAGCGTTAACGTAACGAAAGACGCGGTATTGTGCAAAATACGTCGATCTAAGACAGACCAGAGCGGAAAGGGAAAATGGGCACAGCTACGTAGGCACGCCAAAGCTACGGTCTGCCCGGTAAGGGCGGTCGAAGCTTTTGTGGTCACAAGACCGGCAGGCGGGGAGAATTTTCTTGTGCACAAGGACGAGACTGCGCTCACCAGGTACCAGTTCTCAGCAATATTGAAGAGATGCGTAAGAGCACTTGGCTGGCAGGCGGAGAAGTTCGGGACACACTCGTTTAGAATAGGGGCGGCCACGTCAGCCGCTAGCGAAGGGTGCGCGATCGAGGAGATCAAAGCATTAGGCAGGTGGGGGTCCAACAGCTATAGGCGCTACATTAGACCCCTCACCGACGAAACAGAAAATATCTAACTATCATATCCCCCCCCCCCCCCCTCTCCCACACATCCCCATCCGCAGGAAAAAAGGAGGCAAGGCAGATATGGATCGACGGCCATTCATACATTCACTGGGCGGCAGCAAGGGCCGCCGGGAGGTCTTATGGAAGGTAGTTGGGGCTAGCGGAGAAGGATGGGAATGTACGCTGGTTCGGGCAAAGAGGGATGAGGTGGCATGGCCTGAGGGGCACCTTGTTATTCGGGGAAGAAGCGGCTGGCAGCCCGGACACCATAGTATTACACCTGGGGGGTAACGACTTGGGCGACATGAAATCCCTTGACCTGATCAGGATAATACGGGCCGACCTAGCGTGGGTAAACGAGCGATGGCCGGACGTAGAGTTAATATGGTCTAACATCATCCCCAGGCTATCTTGGCGCGGAGCATGGAGAGGGGCTGGAATAGAGAGGGCCCGGAAAAGGGTCAACGCTGCCGTGGGCAAGTGTGTTGCAGCGCTAGGCGGACGGGTCATACGGCATAAGGACATCAGCCAAAAGATCGGGGGCATGTATAGGGGCGACGGGGTCCATTTGTCGGACATCGGGATTGACCTGTTCAATAATGCTCTTCAGGAGGCGCTGGAGGCCGGGGGTCAGTAGCTGGTTGCAGGGTGGGGGCTTCGGGTCTCGGGGGGGCATCCGAGATCCTCGTGTGGCGGGAAGAAGCGGTGCGCAAGGCATGGCGAACGGGGGGAGCCAGCTGAGGTTGGCAGATTCACACTCGGTGAACGGGCGCACGCTCGGCTCCAGCCTTGGACGGCTGGGCCAGTGAGCTGCGTGCCAGGCGAGCGTGATATGCGCCAGGAGGGCTGGTTCCCCAGGGGCGTTGCCGCGGTGCCTACCGGGTAGGCAGGGCACGCCCCCAGGTAATCAGGAGGGGTCAGTGACCCATTTGCGCCTTGCCCACCATTTCTGTCCGTGCCCTGCAACCTTGTAAGGTAACATGGAATAAGGTAATGGAAATAAACTGTGGCCAGTAATTCGATCCAAAAGACATGTGTCAGACTCTTATTTAAAGGGGAGTTTATTTGAGCGGTAACAAGGGGGACGCCGTGGGTCGACCTCTCCCCCTTATGAGAGCAAAGGTGCCGAGCCAGGGATGGCGCCGGAGAGTGGTAAGGGGGAGGGGCGGCAGGCGGCCCGCGGGCCAACGGCGCGAAGGAAAGGGGGGGGCGGGCAGGTATGCCCGTCCCCTCTTTCACACCTGTAGTACCTGGCAGCCAGTCAGGAGACGGGGGGGGCGGCCGGACACCGGGGGGTTAAATAGGACAGGCAGGGGGAGGAGGCAGGCAGCGAGGACAGAGAGAGCAGAGCTCCTAGCGTGGCCCACCCACCCACCCATTAAAGCGAGCCGCCCACTCCCCTCTGTTTTGCATTTTGTACCCCCTTCTCTTGTGTCGCTGTAGGCAAAGATGCGGGTCAAGTATACATCGGATTTAAAAAAAAAAAAAAATGTTGATATGTATATATACAGTTGCAATCCGGCATTATCACAAGGTTTTCGTGTGAAGGGTGATGGTAATCAAAGTTTTATTGTATAAATTGTTGCAAGTTACAGTATGGTTGTATGTTAACGTGTTATAGCAAATGAAGGCAGGTTATATGTATGTCACAGTCAGCGGGCGGCGGGAAGAAGCGGTGCACAAGGCATGGCGAACGGGGGGAGCCAGCTGAGGTTGGCAGATTCACCCTCGGTGAACGGGCGCACGCTCGGCTCCAGCCTTGGACGGTTGGGCCAGTGAGCTGCGTGCCAGGCGAGCGTGATATGCGCCAGGAGGGCTGGTTCCCCAGGGGCGTTGCCGCGGTGCCTACCGGGTAGGCAGGGCACGCCCCCAGCTAATCAGGAGGGGTCAGTGACCCATTTGCGCCTTGCCCACCATTTCTGTCCGTGCCCTGCAACCTTGTAAGGTAACATGGAATAAGGTAATGGAAATAAACTGTGGCCAGTAATTCGATCCAAAAGACATGTGTCAGACTCTTATTTAAAGGGGAGTTTATTTGAGCGGTAACAAGGGGGACGCCGTGGGTCGACCTCTCCCCCTTAGCAGAGCAAAGGTGCCGAGCCAGGGATGGCGCCGGAGAGTGGTAAGGGGGAGGGGCGGCAGGCGGCCCGCGGGCCAACGGCGCGAAGGAAAGGGGGGGCGGGCAGGTATGCCCGTCCCCTCTTTCACACCTGTAGTACCTGGCAGCCAGTCAGGAGACGGGGGGGCCGGCCGGACACCGGGGGGTTAAATAGGACAGGCAGGGGGAGGAGGCAGGCAGCGAGGACAGAGAGAGCAGAGCTCCTAGCGTGGCCCACCCACCCACCCATTAAAGCGAGCCGCTAGCGGGCCGCACACTCCCCTCTGTTTTACATTTTGTACCCCCTTCTCTTGTGTCGCTGTAGGCAAAGATGCGGGTCAAGTATACATCGGATTTAAAAAAAAAAAAAATGTTGATATGTATATATACAGTTGCAATCCGGCATTATCACAAGGTTTTCGTGTGAAGGGTGATGGTAATCAAAGTTTTATTGTATAAATTGTGGCAAGTTACAGTATGGTTGTATGTTAACGTGTTATAGCAAATGAAGGCAGGTTATATGTATGTCACAGTCAGCGGGCGGCGGGAAGAAGCGGTGCACAAGGCATGGCGAACGGGGGGAGCCAGCTGAGGTTGGCAGATTCACCCTCGGTGAACGGGCGCACGCTCGGCTCCAGCCTTAGACGGTTGGGCCAGTGAGCTGCGTGCCAGGCGAGCGTGATATGCGCCAGGAGGGCTGGTTCCCCAGGGGCGTTGCCGCGGTGCCTACCGGGTAGGCAGGGCACGCCCCCAGCTAATCAGGAGGGGTCAGTGACCCATTTGCGCCTTGCCCACCATTTCTGTCCGTGCCCTGCAACCTTGTAAGGTAACATGGAATAAGGTAATGGAAATAAACTGTGGCCAGTAATTCGATCCAAAAGACATGTGTCAGACTCTTATTTAAAGGGGAGTTTATTTGAGCGGTAACAAGGGGGACGCCGTGGGTCGACCTCTCCCCCTTATACACATATACCCCAGACACCTATCTCTCACAAATATATACCCAGCCCTGTACCAGTTACCTCACTTTTACACACATATACCCCAGCCACCTCTCTCTCACACATAAAAACAACGTAGCTATGCCTCAGCCACCTCCAAATTATACATAAATACCCTCATGACAGCTCCACCTCGCAAACATATACAGTAACCTAACCATCTCCTTCACACATATCCAGCCATGCCCCAGCCACCTCCCTCTCACACATACAGATACCGTAGCCCTGCCTCAGTGCTGTCAGCCAGAGTTTCCCATTTCCCAGTGTGCTACTTGGACTGCCATGATCCTGTAGACATAATGTTGCCTTCTCTCTGACTTATGTTAAACGTGATGCTTCCTTGTGTTCCTATGTATTTTTTTTCATCCATATTTCTTTTTTTTTACCTCCTTCATGGCAGCAGACATTTCTATAAAGACATTCTCATTTACAGCTGCAGAGACAGGCCCAGTACTGCAGTCCTGATAGTCCACCCTTGACAGTGGCACTGGTGCCTAAATCTACCCCCCCCTCCCATCCCCCGTACTCAGAGCCGGCGCTATCCGCTCAGCAAGGGGATGCAGTGCAGGGAGGCGCCGTGCTTAAGGGAGGCGCCGTCCTGCTCTGCAACCCCGCTGATGCTGGCAGCATGTAGCGCGGCTCTCTCCCCCCATCCTTCCCCAGAGAGCGGCCTCAGGCTCAGCCCATACACGACACAACGAAGAGCAGGGCATCATTTCTGGGGCGTGGCCTAATCGCGGAAGGTGAGGCCACGCCCCCTTATGGGAAAAGTTTTTTTTGTAAATAACTTTGGAGTGCCGAGCAGGGTGTAGGGGTCTGGGGAGGGGGGGAGCCCTGAGCCCAAACCCTGGTGAGCCCTGATGAGCCCTAAGCCTGAGCCATGATGAGCCCTGAGCCTGAGCCCTGATGAGCCCTGAGCCCTGGTGAGCCCTGATGAGCCCTGAGCCCCTGATACCGAGTCAATTTGAGGGGGGAGTGTGATCACTTCCCCCCACTACCCAAATAGGCAGAGGCTTAGCAGTAGTAGCAGCCTCACTGCAGCACAGCACACTGCAGCATGTGCTGTGCTGCCAAGATGAGTGCTTATGTTGCTGCCCAGAAAGGAGGGAGGGGGTAGGGAGTGCTGTGGACCAGGGCCCCATCGAGCCCTCCATCAGTCCGTGGCCCGAGTAATTAGTACCCGTTCCCTCCCTCTCGGCATAACTGCCGACATCCTACAGAGCCGCTGCTGCAGGGATAACGGCGCCTCCGGGAGACATGAGGAGGAGGCAGAGGAGGAGCAGCGCCGGAGTCGTGACCTCCTGCAGGTACTGGGGCAGTTCTGTGGAAGGAATGAGGGATGTACATGGCATAATATGTATAATGGGCTCTACCTGGCCGCATAATGTGTATAAGGTGCTCTCCTGTGTGGGTACTACTGTGCAGCGTAATGTGACTAGCGGACATTACTGTGCAGTGTAATGTGACTAACGGACATTACTGCGCGGTGTAATATGAATAACGGACACTACTGTGCAGCGTAATGTGACTAACGGACATTGCTGTGCAGAGTAATGTGAGTAACAGACACTACTGTGTGGTGTAATGTGAATAATGGATGCTACTGTGTAGAGTAATGTGAATAACAGACACTACTGTGTGGTGTAATGTGAATAACAGACACTACTGTGTGGTGTAATGTGAGTAACAGACACTACTGTGTGGTGTAATGTGAGTAACAGACACTACTGTGTGGTATAATGTGAATAACAGACACTACTGTGTGGTGTAATGTGAGTAACAGACACTACTGTGTGGTGTAATGTGAGTAACAGACACTACTGTGTGGTGTAATGTGAATAACGGACACTACTGTGTAGAGTAAATGGGGGTCATTCTGAGTTGTTCGCTCGTTATTTTTTTGTCGCAACGGAGCAAATAGTCGCTAATGCGCATGCGCAATGTCCGCAGTGCGACTGCGCCAAGTAAATTTGCTATGCAGTTTGGTATTTTACTCACGGCATTACAAGGTTTTTTCTTCGTTCTGGTGATCGTAATGTGATTGACAGGAAGTGGGTGTTTCTGGGCGGAAACAGGCCGTTTTATGGGAGTGTGTGAAAAAACGCAACCGTTTCTGGGGAAAACGCGGGAGTGGCTGGAGAAACGGAGGAGTGTCTGGGCAAACGCTGGGTGTGTTTGTGACGTCAAACCAGGAACGAAACTGACTGAACTGATCGCAGATGCCGAGTAAGTCTGGAGCTACTCAGAAACTGCTAAGAAGTGTCTATTCGCAATTCTGCTAATCTTTCGTTCGCAATTTTGATATGCTAAGATTCACTCCCAGTAGGCGGCGGCTTAGCGTGTGCAAAGCTGCTAAAAGCAGCTTGCGAGCGAACAACTCGGAATGACCCCCAATGTGAGTAACAGACACTACTGTGTGGTGTAATGTGAGTAACAGACACTACTGTGTGGTGTAATGTGAGTAACAGACACTACTGTGTGGTGTAATGTGAGTAACAGACACTACTGTGTGGTGTAATGTGAATAACGGACACTACTGTGTCGAGTAATGTGAGTAACAGACACTACTGTGTGGTGTAATGTGAATAACGGACGCTACTGTGCAGAGTAATGTGTTCTTTTTTTAAGGATGGGAGGGCGACAATTTATAATTTGCAGGGGGGCGCCAAACACTCTAGCACCGGCCCTGCCCGTACTTACCGCCAGGATACATCGTGATTCTGACCATTCAAATCATGTTGTCAGCATTCTGACTATCAGGATCCCGACTGCCGGAATCCTGACCGCATCCCGATGGCCACAGCTGCTGTAGCTCCATCCCCCACTCTCACCCTTGCACCTCTATAAGAAATATGCGAAGAAGCCAGCTAAGGCTTTCCCCAGCCCTTGTGTTTCAACTACTACTAATCCTCCACTACCAGAGTAAACCAGCCAGGACTGTCCCAATCCCAGGACTGGAGGTTTAGATAAGTCCTGAAGATGAAGTCAATAGAAGAATTTGGGATTTTATGGTTGAAGCCTTTGAGCAGAAGATAATCCTCATTCAAGACTTTATCTAATGCTGGCCATACACTTGTGCAATTGCTTTCGACGCGAGATCGGGCCCGATTTCTCTTGAAGCTCACCTTGAGACAAATCTCATCGAAAGTGCATTTTTACTGTATTCGATGCGCATACAATCCTGAGATTTATCTCATGCCCCTTACGACCGGAAATCGGGTGGTATCGCATGATCGAATTCGAGCTCATCTCATGCTGCCCCAAAGCACACCAGATTTATCTGCCAGATTTTAAAAAAATTAAATAGTGGGCTGGCCTATATGGGGGATATATAAACCTTTGAGGACCTGAAGTATGGGACCCGTATCTCTGCGCAGGCTTTGGGACACGTCATGCCTGAAACCTGCAAGGCTATTATCAAAGTGCAAGAAAATTACACCAAACATTGCTTGTCGTATAACAAAATATTTTATTTGGCAAACTGAGTTTGCGTAGAAAAAACGAGATTTATGGTAAGAACTTACCTTTGTTAAATCTCTTTCTGCGAGGTACACTGGGCTCCACAAGGATTGGACAATGGGGTGTAGAGCAGGATCTTGATCCGAGGCACCAACAGGATCAAAGCTTTGACTGTTCCCAGAATGCACAGCACCGCCTCTTCTATAACCCCGTCTCCCTGCACAGGAGCTCAGTTTTTAGTTAACCAGCCCAATGCAGTAGCAGGAAAAGAGACGACAATGGTTAGTAGCCACATATACCACACTCTCACGACAAGAGAAGTGTCAGCGGCTAATGCCATACCAACCCAAAGAAGCTAAGTGCATCAGGGTGGGCGCCTTGTGGAGCCCAGTGTACCTCGCAGAAAGAGATTTAACAAAGGTAAGTTCTTACCATAAATCTCGTTTTCTGCTGCGGGGTACACTGGGCTCCACAAGGATTGGACAATGGGGATGTCCTAAAGCAGTTCCTTATGGGAGGGGATGCACTGTAGCGGGCACAAGAACCCGGCGTCCAAAGGAAGCATCCTGGGAAGCGGCAGTATCGAAGGCATAGAACCTTATGAACGTGTTCCCGGAGGACCACGTAGCCGCCTTGCACAATTGTTCAAGGGTTGCACCACGGCGGGCCGCCCAAAAAGGTCCAACAGACCGAGTAGAATGGGCCGTAATGTGAGCAGGAGCTGACAGACCAGCCTTCACATAAGCATGTGCAATCCCCATTCTAATCCATCTAGCCAGGGTCTGCTTGTGAGCAGGCCAGCCATGTTTGTGAAATCCAAACAAAACAAAGAGAGAATTAGATTTTCGAATAGAAGCAGTTCTCTTCACATAGATACGGAGAGCCCGTACCACATCCAAAGACCGCTCTTTGGGAGACAAATCAGAAGAGACAAAGGCCGGAACCACAATCTCCTGATTAAGGTGGAACGAAGAAACCACCTTAGGTAAATATCCGGGACGAGTCCTAAGAACCGCCCGGTCACGGTGAAAAATCAGATATGGGGAACTAAAAGACAAGGCACCCAGATCCGACACTCTTCTAGCAGAGGCAATAGCCAGCAAGAACACCACCTTAATGGAAAGCCACTTAAGGTCAGCTGAACCCAGGGGTTCAAACGGAGGCTCCTGCAACGCCTCCAAAACCACCGACAAGTCCCAAGGAGCCACAGGCGGGACATAGGGAGGTTGGATACGCAACACACCCTGAGTGGAAGTATGAACATCAGGTAAAGTCGCAATTTTTCTCTGAAACCACACCGACAAGGCAGAAATATGAACCTTGAGGGAGGCCAGACGCAGGCCTAAATCTAGGCCCTGCTGCAGAAAAGCCAAAAGTTTGGCTGTACTAAACTTGGAAGCATCATAATTATTAGATCTAGGTCCTGCTGCAGAAAAGCCAAAAGTTTGGCTGTACTAAACTTGGAAGCGTCATAATTATTAGATGCGCACCAAACAAAGTAGGAATGCCAGACCCTATAGTAAATCCGAGCAGCCCTCAAGACGGAAGCTTCAAGAGCCACGCCGTCAAAGACAGCTGGGCTAGGTCCTGGTAGACACAGGGGCCCTGAACGAGGAGGTCTGGGCGTTGTGGAAGCAGAAGTGGACGTTCTGATGATAGGCCTTGCAGGTCTGAGAACCAGGGCCGTCTGGGCCACGCCGGAACTATGAGAAGCAGATTTCCTTTTTCTTGCTTGAACTTCCGAATTACCCTGGGCAGGAGTGACACCGGAGGGAACACGTACGGCAGCCGTATCTGAGTCAGAACCTGTGGGGTCAGTATGCATGCCGCCTTCATCAGACGAGGTGTCAGTGACAGCAGTGGATTGTGAGGAGACAAGCGCTCGCTTAGAGGACCCCTTGGACTTAGGCGAGCGATGGTCAGACTTTTTAGTAGTCAGGGACTGGTTCAACTTCTTTAACTGAGCAGATAAATCGTCCGCCCACGGCGGGTTAGCTGCAGGGACCACATACGGTTGTACCGGCATTGGGGGTCCCATAGGGGGTGTTAGTTTATGAACTAGCGTATGCAGAAGCGTGGAAAAAGCGGCCCACGGTGGGTCAGTATGTGCCTCCGTTGCCACAGTCCTACTGGGGGGCAAGGAGCCCCCAGAACCAGAGCCCACAGCTGCTATATTCTCATATGGGTCTGTGGCTTCAGCAACACCGGCAGTGTGTTCAGCCCCAGAACCGTTACCCTCAGAAGCAGACATGATATAACTTGCAGTATGAGGTAACACAGTACAATTATCAGCAGCACTATATCTCTAAACCCAAACCCCTGCGCAGTGTAGTCAGCACTAGCAGAGATAAAGGAGAGATATGGTGACTAAATCAGAGAAAAATACGTAATACAGTATATCTTTGTGAAAATCCTATATTAGATAAAACCTGACGTACCAAGCCCCCTCAGGTTATAGAATATAGGGATAGCAGGTTGAGTGAAAGACACGAAATGGACACCACTCAGCTATCAAATGCACACACAGATAGTCACAGTTTGTACAATGCCGAGGTTATTACTGACAATAATACTGCACTGGACTAGCTTACACAGCTATATAACAAATGATATAACAGTACACAGTAAGAACTGGATGTATATCACAGGGTAATTGTACTAGAAAACCCTGACTAAGGGGGTCATTCCGAGTTGTTCGCTCGTTATTTTTTTCCGCTACGGAGCGATTAGTCGCAAACTGCGCATGCGCAATGTACGCAGTGCGCCTGCGCCAAGTAAATTAGCTCAAAAGTTTGGTATTTTACTCACGGCGTAACAAAGTTTTTTCATCGTTCTGCTGATCGGAGTGTGATTGACAGGAAGTGGGTGTTTCTGGGCGGAAACTGGCCGTTTTCTGGGAGTGTGCGGAAAAACGCAGGCGTTTCAGGGAAAGAACGCGGGAGTGGCTGGAGAAACGGGGGAGTGTCTGGCCGAACGCTGGGTGTGTTTATGACGTCAAACCAGGAACGAAACTGACTGAACTGTGGGGGTCATTCCGAGTTGTTCGCTCGCAAGCTGTTTTTAGCAGCTTTACACACGCTAAGCCGCCGCCTACTGGGAGTGAATCTTAGCATCTTAAAATTGCGAACGAAAGATTCTCAAAATTGCGATTACACACCTCTTAGCAGTTTCTGAGTAGCTTCAACCTTACTCGGCATCTGCGATCAGTTCAGTGCTTGTCGTTCCTGGTTTGACGTCATAAACACACCCAGCGTTCGCCCAGACACTCCTCCGTTTCTCCAGCCACTCCCGCGTTTTTCCCAGAAACGGTAGCGTTTTTCCGCACACACCCATAAAACGGCCAGTTTCCGCCCAGTAACACCCACTTCCTGTCAATCACACTACGATCACCAGAACGAAGAAAAAGCCGTGAGTAAAATTCCTAACTGCATAGCAAATTTACTTGGCGCAGTCGCACTGCGGACATTGCGCATGCGCACTAAGCGGAAAATCGCTGCGATGCGAAAAAAATTACAGAGCGAACAACTCGGAATGACCCCCTGTGTAGGAGTAAGTATGGAGCTACTCGGAAACTGCTAAGAAATTTCTATTCGCAATTCTGCTAATCTTTCGTTCGCAATTCTGCTATGCTAAGATACACTCACAGAGGGAGGCGGCTTAGAGTGTGCAATGCTGCTAAAAGCAGCTAGCGAGCGAACAACTCGGAATGAGGGCCTAAATGCACTCTTTCTTACTAACACTAACTAAAAAAGTCAGGTAGAATACTTAAGTGTCATGTAAAGTCACAACACTGACAACCAGGCGGCTTTACATAGGAGGATTTGCCCAAGCAGTCCCAGGAACAGTGAGCTGAGGGATAATGGCGCCGCAGACACTGACAGGGAGTGAGGAAAGAACAGATATGGAGCTCCAGGGCGGGAACACTTGCTAGAAATGGCGCCCTGGGGCTGGGGGAGGGGCTTCAGGTCTAAGCCTTATCCCCTCTGCTGGCAAAACCACCGGGTACTGTGGGCGATATAAGAATTGGTTTAGAGGGAAAACCTGACCTGCTCCCATGCCCTGGTGATCTAGTGGGATCGCCTGTATCCACAGTGTCCACCGCCAGCGCGCGCGGCCCGCCTCTCACTGACCGCGCCGGATCACGATAAAGGCCGGGTCCCGTAAGCGGGACCCACTTACCACCTCCCGAAGCGCAGCCACACGATCCTGGAGAGCCCCAGCCGTGTGTGTCTAAGATGAAGAAAACCGGAGCCTCCGCTGTAGGTACCCGGCAACCAGGGCTCGGGAGTGTACAGCGCCGCTGGGGAGAGTTGGAGCTGCAGCAGTGAATGTCACAAGACATTTACCACCGCTGCTGCCCTTGAAGTCTTCACTTTTTACCAAATAAAAAGCTTTTCTTAGGGCTGCCTGGAGCAGCCCCTCTGTTCAGTGCCTGCTTACTGCAGCACCAACTTACAAAACTGGGCTCCTGTGCAGGGAGGTGGGGTTATAGAGGAGGCGGCGCTGTGCATTCTGGGAACAGTCAAAACTTTGAGCCTGTTGGTGCCTCAGATCAAGATCCTACTCTACATCCCATTGTCCAATCCTTGTGGAGCCCAGTGTACCCCGCAGCAGAAATATATGCTTTTTATTTCCAGACATAATTGTATATGCAGCCAACATGGCTGAACTTTTTAACAACAAAATAAACGTTTCATTATGCATCATGCATTATGCATTCAGACATGATAACAAAATGCTATATATAGCAGATGTGGTGCATTGTGATACTACACTGCTGAGTGGCACCGCAGGCAGGGGCACAATGCACACATGCAACTTGGTGCAGGTTGATGGGTCCCCGGTTCCACAATGTGTGCATTGTGCCCCTGCCTGTGGTGCCACTCAACGCCGTAGTATCACAATGCACCACATCTGTTGCTATATATATCAAGGTCAGCATTCCCATTTGAGAAAAGTATAAAAATGCCTATACCTTTTTTTAAATATGTAGCCAACATGGCTGAACTTTTGCAAACAGTATAAACTTTTCATGATGAAGCACATTAAATTGCTTTGAATATATATGTTCTTTTTATTTCAAGACATATGTGGCCGACATGGCTAGATGTTAGCAAATATTAAGTTTTCATGATGCACCACATGTGCATCATTACATATATAAAATGGAAAAAAAAATGCTATATATATTGCAACAGATGTGGTGCATTTTGATACTGCAATGTTGAGTGGCACCGCAGGCAGGGACACAATGCACACATGCAACTTGGTGCAGGTTGATGGGTCCCTGGTTCCATCAACCTGCACCAAGTTGCATGTGTGCATTGTGCCCCTGCTTGCGGTGCCACCCAATGCCGTAGTATCAAAATGCAGCACATCTGTTGCAATATATAAGTGCTGCATGATATACTGTGCAGTATGATATACATTGTTTTTAGAGTGGCAGCGCTTTCAGGGGCATAATGCTCACATGCAGGCAGGACCGGCTTCAGGCTCCCCGGCACCATCAACCAGACCCAAGCTGCATGTGTGCATTGTCCACCTGAAAGCGGCGCCATTAAAACGCAGTATATCATAGTGCAACAGATCTATCACCGTATATACCAGGGCAGCAGGAATTTTATATATACCAACAGATGTGGTGCATTCTGATACTGCGGTGTTGAGTGGCACCACAGCCAGGGGCTCAATGCACACATGCAGCTAGGGGCAGGAAGATGGGTCCCCGGTACCATCAACCTGTCCCTAGCAGCATGTGTGCATTGTCCGCCTGAAAGTCTTGACACTCACCATAATATCAGAATGCATCACATCTGTTGGTATGTATAACAAGGGCACCAGTAATTGAGAATCACCCTATATTTGAAAGAGACTTGTCTCCTCCTCCTCGTTCACTTGTCCCCCCTGTGACATGAAGGAGGTCATAATTGCGGAGGAGACGGTGGATGTGTGCAGAGCCGGTCCTAGGCATAGGCAAACTAGGCAATTGCCTAGGGCATCTGGTATGCCTAGGGACCAAGCAGCTTTTGCTGATTAAAATGATACACGCCATGCCTATATTATGTGTGTAGCATTTCGTATCCAGATACAGCCACAGTCGCACACAGTATATAGGCATGCCGCATATCATTTTAATCAGCAGAAGCTGCTTGTGCATCCTAGTAACATAGCAATGCAAATAAGATGCATTTTCATAAAAAATAGGCACCCAACGTTAGCAGAGCTGCCAGTTGACTTACGCCAGGAACTATATGTGTCATTATGTGTATAAGGGCATTAATAATGTGTAACATATGTGTAAGGGGCACTATGTGTGTCATAATGTGTATAAGGGCACTAATAATGTGCGGCATATGTGTAAGGGACTTTATGGGTGTTATTACGTGTATAAGGGCATTAACAATGTGTGGCATATGTGTAAGGGAAATTATGTGTATAAGGGCATTAATAAGGGTTGGCATAATGTGTAAGGCGCATTATGTTTATAAGGACATTAATAATGTGTGTCATATGTGTAAGGGGCATTACTGTGTGGTATTATGTGTATACATGCATTACCAATGTGTGGCATTATGTGTATAAGGTGCTCTACTGTGTGGCGTAACGTATAGAAAGGGCACTACTGTGTGGTCTAATATGAATATGGTGTGGTGTAATGTAAATAAGGAGCAATTCAGCATGATGTTATGTGAATGAGGGGCACTACTGTGAGGAGTAACGTATATAAGGTAAAGTGGTACTACTGTGTGATGTAATGTGAATAAGGGACACTATCGCATTGTAAATTGTGAATAAAGTTGCACTATTGTGAGGCATAAGTTAAATTGTGGGTACTATTGTGTGGCCATGCCCCTTGCCAGCAAAAACACATACCTTTTTGTGCTGTGCGCCGAATGTGCACACTGTTCCTATTTAAATTACAGGGGGTAGGGGGAAAAAAAGGACTGCTATGGGTGGGGGTGATGGTGCTGGCAAAGTTGTGCAGGGTCAGAGGCGGAACTCGCAGTGGTGCTAGGGGGCACCAGCCAAAATCTTGCCTAGGGCATCATATTGGTTAGGGCCGGCTCTGGATGTGTGGCTGGCTTGGGAAGGGTAGCAGGTTTGAGGAGGAGATTGGAAAGTGGGGGAAGGGTGCGTGGATGAGGTTTGGGGTTGACAAAAACGGGAAGGGTGGATGCACTAAAAATGGTAAAGTGACTACTCCCACTTTGGCGCTAATCCAATGCTACACTTTTTGCAGGAACTTCTATTTTCTCAATAAAATGTAATGTACCGGCGTGATGTGAATAAAATATAAATTTAATACTACACAATGATTAAAAGTGAGACAAAAACAGAACCCAACATGGGAAACAGAGTCCTACCAGAGTCCCACCTGCTTTCCAGTACTTTCCTGTGCTTCTGGACATCCTTGACTGTGAAGGGACCACTGGGGAACACGCCTGACGGAGCCACATGCAGGGTATTGTTCCCGGGAAATACCTTGCATTCATAACACCTGCGGCTCCGATTATCATCTTGGTAGGACTTTGTTTCCCATGTTGGGTTCTGTTTTTGTCTCACTTTTAATCATTGTGTAGTATTAAATTTATATTTTATTCACATCAAGCCGGTACATTACATTTTATTGAGAAAATAGAAGTTCCTGCAAAAAGTGTAGCATTGGATTAGCGCCAAAGTGGGAGTAGTCACTTTACCATTTTTAGTGCATTTTTACTGTTTGGAGTTTGCAGGGAACTCCCAGACTACCCCCAGGTCTGCACAAATCCTTACAGCGCAACCATCCACCTCTATTATTTCTTTTTTGGGAAGGGTGGATGATTTGCTGAGGAGGGGTTTGAGGAGGATGGAAAGTGGAGGAAGGGTAGTTGGATTGGGCCTGTGGTTGCGGATACCCGGAATGATAGCTTGGATGGGGAATAGTAGATGTAGGGTAGGTGGGTGGTGGGGAACAAAAGGACAATGGGGGTCATTCCGAGTTGTTCGCTCGTTGCCGATTTTCGCAACGGAGCGATTAAGGCAAAAATGCGCAAGCGCATGGTTCGCAGTGCGCATGCGGTCAGTATTTTAACACAAAACTTAGTAGATTTACTCACGCCCGAACGAAGATTTTTCATCGTTAAAGTGATCGTAGTGTGATTGACAGGAAGTGGGTGTTTCTGGGCGGAAACTGGCCGTTTTCTGGGAGTGTGCAGAAAAACGCAGGCATGCCAGGGAAAAACGCGGGAGTGTCTGGAGAAACGGGGGAGTGGCTGGCCGAACGCTTGCGTGTGTGTTACGTCAAACCAGGAACAAAACTGACTGAACTGATCGCTATTTGTGAGTAAGTCTCGAACTACTCAGAAACTGCTAAGAATTTTCTATTCACAATTCTGCTAATCTTTCGTTCGCAATTATGCTAAGCTAAGATACACTCCCAGAGGGCGGCGGCTTAGCGTGTGCAATGCTGCTAAAAGCAGCTAGCGAGCGAACAACTCGGAATCACCCCCAATGGGAATTGAGGAGCAGGTGCTTTAGGTTCAGGGCAGTGGACTCTCTACTCCGGTGTCAGATGCCCTGATAGTATTTCATACAACACCTGCGACACCAGGCGCTGGCACTCGACCTGCTGCTGCGCAGAAACCTTCCGCATTGTTTTGCTGACATACGCAGTAAAGTCGTCAAACTCGTCAGGTTTACGCAGCAAACCTTTTGTGCGGCTTCCTCTTCCCAGTAGGTCGCGGCAGAGAGGTAGGTTCCTCAGGGGAGATGTGGATGAGGGCAGGGGTCCGGCTGACGTCTTCTTCAGGTGTCTGTAGGGTAAAGAGAAACATATTTAGTGGATAGTCTAACAATTTTTTTTTTCTGCGCCAATTTCCTCCTTGGAACCACCTGATGCAAATATACGCGGCACTGCATGGGAAAAAAAGGCAACTTACCCCTTCGGCCTCGTCCAGACTTCCCTCCTCGAACTCGGCCATCACCACCATGGACTACTTAGCAGACCTTTTCTCGAGGAGGAAGTTGAGATCCTTAAAGTACCACAACTGCGACACATACACGATGTCTGCGCCGGCCCCTGATCTATTGGACTCCTCCACTTTGCGATTCTCCTTCACAAAGACTGTCCGTAGATTTGCGATCTTCTTACGGACCCAGGCCACCGAGGCAGCAGAGAAGGTGGGCTTTGAGTAATTCACCATCCGTGTGTAAGCAGCCTCCCTCTTCTGCTTATTGCTGTAGTCCGGTGAGGACGTCAACCACAAACACTCCTCCTCACAGTACAGGCTGATGAAGCCAGAGAGGAACTCACGGTTCTCATAAGATATTTACAGAATGCAAAAAAAGGAAAATTAATAAACATGAAAAAAGTAAACTATTCAGGTTAAATAAAGTTTGTTTTCCAGTTACTAGTGTGAGTTATCTGAAATATGTAATGAGAATACACTGGTGTGCAGGGTGCAGCAGCATAACGGTGGGATGTGGGTTGCAGTGGTGCAGTATAATGGCGTTTAGGGCGCGGCTGGCTGGGGCTTGCAGAAGTGCAGCATTTTGGGCAGGGGGCCTGTATAATCCTGGGTAGAGCAGCAGAAACGGTGGGCAGTGGTTTTAAATAACAATAATAAGCATTGGTGGTCATTGGCACAGTATAATGACGTTTAGGGTGCGGCTGGCTGGGGCTTGCAAAAGTGCAGCATTTTGGGCAGGGGGCCTGTATAATCCTGGGTAGAGCAGCAGAAACGGTGGGCAGTGGTGTTAAATAACAATAATAAGCATTGGTGGTCAGTGGCACAGTATAATGGCGTTTAGGGCGCGGCTGGCTGGGACTTGCAGAAGTGCAGCATTTTGGGCAGGGGGCCTGTATAATCCTGGGTAGAGCAACAGAAACGGTGGGCAGTGGTGTTAAATAATAATAAGCATTGGTGGTCAGTGGCACAGTATAATGGTGTTTAGGGCGCGGCTGGCTGGGGCTTGCAGTGGCGCAGCATTTTGGGCAGGGGCCTATATAAATGTGGGTAGAGCAGCAGCAGGGCCGTTTCTAGCCAATTTGGCTCCCAGTGCGAGATTTAAAAATGCACCCCCCCCCCATTCACATAAGAAAAAATGCGCCCCCCCCCCATATATATAAAGAGGAAAACCATGCCATCCCGACAAGGGGGCGTGGCCTCGTTACAATGGGTGTGACTTTAAGATGGGCGTGGCCTCATCTGATCTCATCGTGGCCACCACAGGATAAAAAAAAAAAAGGCCTCATTTTACACATTACAGCAGGCACGCGACCCCATTTTACACAGCACGGCAGGCAAGTGTCTCCATTGTACACAGCACGGCAGGCAAGTGTCCCCATTTTACACAGCACGGTAGGCAAGTGTCCCCATTTTACACATTGCGGCAGGAAAGTGTCCCCATTTTACACATTGTGGAAGGCACGTGCCCCCATTTTACACAGTACGGCAGGCAAGTGTCCCCATTTTACACATTGCGGCAGGCACGTGTCCCCATTTTACACAGTACGGCAGGCAAGTGTCCCCATTTTACACATTACGGCAGGCACGTTCCCCCATTTTACACATTACAGCAGGCAAGTGTCCCCATTTTACACATTGCGGCAGGAAAGTGTCCCCATTTTACACATTGCGGAAGGAAAGTGTCCCCATTTTACACATTGCGGCAGAAAAGTGCCCCCATTTTACACAGTACGGCAGGCAAGTATCCCCATTTTACACATTGCGGAAGGAAAGTGTCCCCATTTTACACAGTATAACAGGCAAGTGTCCCCATTTTACACATTGCGGCAGGCACGTGTCCCCATTTTACACATTGCGGCAGTCACGTGCCCCCATTTTACACATTACAGCAGGCAAGTGTCCCCATTTTACACATTGCGGCAGGAAAGTGCCCCCATTTTACACAGTACGGCAGGCAAGAGTCCCCAATTTACACATTCCAGCAGACTGCGTCCCCATTTTACACATTCCGGCAGGCAAGAGTCCCCATTTTACATATTACGGCAGGCAAGTGTCCCCATTTTACACATTCCAAAGACAGGTGTCCCCATTTTACACAGTACGGCAGGTGGGGGGGGGGGGGGGGGGGGGGAGGGAGAGAGGGGGAGAGGGGCTGACTTACATTTGAAGCGGTTCTTCCCGCTCTTCAGCCGCCTCTCCCTCGTCTGCGCGGCACCGGCCGGCTTGGCTCCCCCTTCTCCCTCCTCCTGAGCGCCCAGCGCGGGGTTTCGCGGAATGACGCGCTTGCGTCGTGACGTCACGACGCAAACGCGTCATTCCGCGAAACCCCGCCCCCCGAGCTGGGCACTCGGGAGGAGAGGGGATGGGGGATTTAGTGCTCAAGAAGTGCCGCGGCGGGCGCCCCGTGCGGTTGCACGGCTCGCCTGCCGCAAAAAAAAAAGGCACTGAGCAGCAGAAACGGTGGGCAGTGTTGGCAAAAGGGAATAATCATTGGTGGCCAGTGGTATAGCCTACCTTGTGTGGTTTATAAGTGCGGAGCTCTGCAGCATGCTACCAGCCTCCTCTCCAGTCATGTGCGCAGTGAGGGGAAGAGGAGTGGCCAGGAAGTCGTCTCTTGTCTTCACATATCGCACATCGCGATGAGATAAATTGAAAGTGGTAAAAAACAGCATGCGATCACGCCCCGATTCGATAAATATTAAGTGCAGCACATAATATCTTGAGACGCGAGATTCGACCAGCGTGCCCGCGCATCGCATCGAAAGGTACCTTAAATGTGCATACAATCCCCCGATTTCTCTGACAGATGTGGTCGAAATCAAAGGCTAGTACCGATAATCTCACAAGTGTATGGGCACCATAAGACTGAAACCTAGGGATGGCCCTTGGAAGGGCCATTAAATTGTTGAGTTATTGCCACCATCACAACATGCCTTTCAATGCACATTGCAATTATATTTCACATAGAAACAGAACAAATACATGGAAGGCTGAGGAAAGAAATAGTGTAAAGTGGGACCTGCTCATTAGATCTTACAGCTAGACTCAGGCATATATTTTTTAGTCATATTTTCTCTTACGTCCTAGAGGATGCTGGGGTTCCATATAGTACCATGGGTTATAGATGGGTCCCTTGGGAGCCATGGGCACTTTAAGAGTTTAATAGTGTTGGCTGGCTCCTCCCTCTATGCCCCTCCTACCAGACTCAGTTAAGAAAATGTGCCCAGAGGAGCCGGTCCCAGCTAGGGAAACTCTTAGGAGTTTTTCTAGTTTTATTATTTTCTGAGTTTAGTTAGGTACAAGCAGGCTGCTGGCAACAGCCTACCTGCTTTGTGGGACTTAGGGGAGGAGTAGGAACCAACTCTAGAAGTTAATGGTTCTCTATCTCCGCTGACAGGACACTGAGCTTCTGAGGGTGCTGATCGCAAGCCCATGAGGTGACCGCTCACTCCCGCAGCACGGCCCCCCTAACAGAGCCAGAAGAAAGAAGAGTGGTGAGTACAGCGCTGGCGGCCCCAGAGAGCGGGTTGCCGGCGGGAATGGCGGCACAAGGGTGGGAGCGCAGCTCTGACAGGCTGCGCTCCGGAAGGCTCAGCGGCACACTGTGTACGGCGCTGTGAGGGGTGTCCTGGACCAGAGCAATCACCCTACACTGGTCAACACTGCTAACAGGGGCTAATCCCGCTGTTAGCAAAAAAATACCTCAAGCCAGTATAATACAATAAGTGCGGGAAGACGCGCCATTACAGGGGGTGGGACTTCTCAGAGCAGATCCAGCACTCATCAGTGCCATTTTCTCCCTGCAGTTCAGCAACAGAGACGCTGGCAGGGAGCGCTGCGCTCCACATAAGTAACACTGTGTTATGGGGCGGGAGTGTAATTCGATACTAGCTATCCTATTAAGGTTCAGCTAGTCAGAGTTCTTTTTTTATCATAATAAAAGCCTATAAGGGTGCGCTGTGGCTGGCTCCTTGTACTCTGTGACTCACTGAAGGTATTCTGGGGGGGAAATTGTACTGACATTTTCCTGTGTGTAACCCACTGTACCATATTTGGGGGACTTTGTCCTGTAATGCAGAATGTATATCTTCTCCTGGGGAGTCTATACCATGCTCAGAACTGTACAAATTATCAGGCTTGGGTGGCAGATCCCCCTGGGGTGGCCTCCATAAGGTGTACTTTCACATATATTTCTCTATCGTCCTAAGTGGATGCTGGGGTTCCTGAAAGGACCATGGGGAATAGCGGCTCCGCAGGAGACAGGGCACAAAAAAGTAAAGCTTTACTAGGTCAGGTGGTGTGCACTGGCCCCTCCCCCTATGACCCTCCTCCAGACTCCAGTTAGATTTTGTGCCCGAACGAGAAGGGTGCAATCTAGGTGGCTCTCCTAAAGAGCTGCTTAGAGAAAGTTTAGTTTAGGTTTTTTTCTTTACAGTGAGTCCTGCTGGCAACAGGATCACTGCAACGTGGGACTTAGGGGGAAAGTAGTAAACTCACCTGCATGCAGAGTGGATTTGCTGCTTGGCTACTGGACACCATTAGCTCCAGAGGGATCGAACACAGGCCCAGCCGTGGAGTC
Organism: Pseudophryne corroboree; assembly: GCF_028390025.1. NCBI lineage: Eukaryota > Metazoa > Chordata > Amphibia > Anura > Myobatrachidae > Pseudophryne > Pseudophryne corroboree. Next base: position 375,915,597 of record NC_086444.1, on the reverse strand, counting down.
CGGTCCCGGAGCCGCGCCGCCGACCCCCTTGCAGATGCTGAAGCGTGAAGAGGTCCGGAAACCGGCGGCTGAAGACTCCTCAGTCTTCATAAGGTAGCGCACAGCACTGCAGCTGTGCGCCATTTTCCTCTCAGCACACTTCACTGGGCAGTCACTGAGGGTGCAGAGCGCTGGGGGGGGGCGCTCTGAGAGGCAAATATAAACCTTATACAAGGCTAAAAATACCTCACATATAGCCCATAGGGGCTATATGGAGATATTTAACCCCTGCCTGACTGGAAAAATAGCGGGAGAAGAACCCGCCGAAAAAGGGGCGGGGCCTATCTCCTCAGCACACGGCGCCATTTTCTGTCACAGCTTCGCTGGTCAGAACGGCTCCCAGGTCTCTCCCCTGCACTGCACTACAGAAACAGGGTAAAACAGAGAGGGGGGGCACATTAATGGCTATATATATATATATTAAAGCAGCTATAAGGGAGCACTTAATATAAGGATATCCCTTGTATATATAGCGCTTTGTGGTGTGTGCTGGCAGACTCTCCCTCTGTCTCCCCAAAAGGGCTAGTGGGTCCTGTCTTCATTAGAGCATTCCCTGTGAGTTTGCGGTGTGTGTCGGTACGTGGTGTCGACATGTATGAGGACGATATTGGTGTGGAGGCGGAGCAATTGCCAAATATGCAGATGTCACCCCCCAGGGGGTCGACACCAGAATGGATGCCTTTATTTGTGGAATTACGTGATGGTTTATCTTCCCTTAAACAGTCAGTTGAGGACATGAGGCGGCCGGACAATCAATTAATGCCTGTCCAGGCGCCTCAAACACCGTCAGGGGCTGTAAAACGCCCTTTGCCTCAGTCGGTCGACACAGACCCAGACACGGGCACTGATTCCAGTGACGACGGTAGAAATTCAAACGTATTTTCCAGTAGGGCCACACGTTATATGATTTTGGCAATGAAGGAGACGTTACATTTAGCTGATACTACAGATACCGTAAAACAGGGTATTATGTATGGTGTGAAAAAACTACAAACAGTTTTTCCTGAATCAGAAGAATTAAATGACGTGTGTGATGAAGCGTGGGTTGCTCCTGATAAAAAGTTGATAATTTCAAAAAAGTTATTGGCATTATACCCTTTCCCGCCAGAGGTTAGGGCGCGCTGGGAAACACCCCCTAAGGTGGACAAGGCGCTCACACGCTTATCCAAACAAGTGGCGTTACCCTCTCCTGAGACGGCCGCACTTAAGGATCCATCAGATAGAAAGATGGAAGTTATTCAAAAGAATATATACACACATGCAGGTGTTATACTACGACCAGCTATAGCAACTGCCTGGATGTGCAGTGCTGGAGTAGTTTGGTCAGAATCCCTGATTGAAAATATTGATACCCTAGATAGGGACAATGTTTTACTGTCGTTAGAACAAATAAAGGATGCATTTATCTATATGCGTGATGCACAGAGGGATATTTGCACACTGGCATCTCGGGTGAGTGCTATGTCCATTTCAGCCAGAAGAGCCTTATGGACACGACAGTGGACAGGCGATGCGGATTCAAAACGTCACATGGAGGTTTTGCCGTATAAAGGGGAGGAGTTATTTGGAGTTGGTCTATCAGACTTGGTGGCCACGGCTACTGCCGGGAAATCCACTTTTTTACCTCAAGTCACTCCCCAACAGAGAAAGGCACCGACCTTTCAACCGCAGCCTTTTCGCTCCTACAAAAATAAGAGAGCAAAGGGCTTGTCGTACCTGCCACGAGGCAGAGGAAGAGGGAAGAGACACCAACAGGCAGCTCCTTCCCAGGAACAGAAGCCCTCCCCGGCTCCTGCAAAAACCTCAGCATGACGCTGGGGCCTCTCAAGCGGACTCGGGGACAGTGGGGGGCCGTCTCAAAAATTACAGCGCGCAGTGGGCTCACTCGCAGGTAGACCCCTGGATCCTGCAGATAATATCTCAGGGGTACAGGTTGGAATTAGAGACGGATCCTCCTCATCGTTTCCTGAAGTCTGCCTTACCAACCGTCTCTTCCGAAAGGGAGAGGGTGTTGGAAGCCATTCACAAGCTGTACGCTCAGCAGGTGATAGTCAAAGTACCCCTATTACAACAAGGAAAGGGGTATTATTCCACTCTATTTGTGGTACCGAAGCCGGATGGCTCGGTAAGGCCTATTCTAAATCTGAAGTCCTTGAACCTCTACATAAAAAAGTTCAAGTTCAAGATGGAGTCACTCAGAGCAGTGATAGCGAACCTGGAAGAAGGGGACTTTATGGTATCCTTGGACATCAAGGATGCGTATCTACACGTTCCGATTTACCCCGCACACCAGGGGTACCTCAGGTTCATTGTTCAAAACTGTCACTATCAGTTTCAGACGCTGCCGTTCGGATTGTCCACGGCGCCTCGGGTCTTTACCAAGGTAATGGCCGAGATGATGATTCTTCTTCGAAGAAAAGGCGTATTAGTTATCCCATACTTGGACGATCTCCTAATAAGGGCAAGGTCCAGAGAACAGCTGGAGACAGCTTTAGCACTATCTCAAGAGGTGCTAAGACAACACGGGTGGATTCTGAATATTCCAAAATCCCATTTAATCCCGACAACTCGTCTGCTGTTCCTAGGATTGATTCTGGACACGGTTCAGAAAAAGGTTTTCCTTCCAGAGGAAAAAGCCAAGGAGTTATCCGATCTGGTCAGGAACCTCCTAAAACCAGGAAAAGTGTCAGTACATCAATGCACAAGAGTCCTGGGAAAAATGGTGGCTTCTTACGAAGCAATTCCATTCGGCAGATTCCATGCAAGAATATTCCAAAGGGATCTGTTGGACAAATGGTCAGGGTCGCATCTGCAGATGCACCTGCGAATAACCCTGTCACCAAAGACAAGGGTGTCACTTCTGTGGTGGTTGCAGAAGGCTCACCTATTAGAAGGCCGCAGATTCGGCATTCAGGATTGGATCCTGGTGACCACGGACGCCAGCCTGAGAGGCTGGGGAGCAGTCACACAAGGAAGAAACTTCCAGGGAGTATGGACGAGTCTGGAAAAGTCTCTTCACATAAACATTCTGGAACTAAGAGCAATCTACAATGCTCTAAGCCAGGCGGAACTTCTCCTGCAAGGAAAGCCGGTGTTGATTCAGTCGGACAACATCACGGCGGTCGCCCATGTAAACAGGCAGGGCGGCACAAGAAGCAGGAGTGCAATGGCAGAAGCTGCCAAGATTCTTCGCTGGGCGGAGAATCACGTGATAGCACTGTCAGCAGTGTTCATCCCGGGCGTGGACAACTGGGAAGCAGACTTCCTCAGCAGACACGATCTTCATCCGGGAGAGTGGGGTCTACATCCAGAAGTCTTCAACATGTTAATAGACCGTTGGGAAAGACAAATTGTAGACATGATGGCGTCTCGCCTCAACAAGAAACTGGACAAATATTGCGCCAGGTCAAGAGATCCACAGGCAATAGCTGTGGACGCACTGGTAACTCCTTGGGTGTACCAGTCAGTGTATGTGTTTCCTCCTCTGCCGCTCATACCAAAGGTATTGAAGATCATACGGCAAAGAAGAGTAAGAACAATACTAGTGGTTCCGGATTGGCCGAGAAGGACTTGGTATCCGGAACTTCAAGAGATGCTCACGGACGAACCGTGGCCTCTACCTCTGAGAAGGGACCTGCTACAGCAGGGTCCCTGTCTTTTTCAAGACTTACCGCGGCTGCGTTTGACGGCATGGCGGTTGAACGCCAGATCCTAAAAGGGAAAGGCATTCCAGAAGAAGTCATTCCTACCTTGATTAAGGCACGGAAGGAAGTCACCGTGAAACATTATCACCGCATTTGGCGAAAATATGTAGCGTGGTGCGAGGATCGGAGGGTTCCGACGGAGGAATTCCAACTGGGTCGTTTCCTACATTTCCTGCAATCAGGATTATCTATGGGTCTCAAATTGGGATCCATTAAGGTTCAAATTTCGGCCCTGTCAATATTCTTCCAAAAAGAATTGGCCTCTGTCCCTGAGGTCCAGACTTTTGTCAAGGGAGTACTGCATATACAGCCTCCTGTGGTGCCTCCGGTGGCACCGTGGGATCTAAATGTAGTTTTAGATTTCCTCAAATCCCATTGGTTTGAACCATTGAAAAAGGTGGATTTGAAATATCTCACATTGAAAGTGACTATGTTACTAGCCCTGGCCTCTGCCAGGAGAGTATCTGAATTGGCGGCTTTATCTTATAAAAGTCCTTATCTAATCTTCCATTCGGATAGGGCAGAACTGCGGACTCGTCCGCATTTTCTCCCTAAAGTGGTATCAGCATTTCATCTGAACCAACCTATTGTGGTGCCTGCGGCCACTAGCGACTTGGAGGACTCCAAGTTGTTGGACGTTGTCAGAGCCTTAAAAATATACATTTCAAGGACGGCTGGAGTCAGAAAATCTGACTCGCTGTTTATATTGTATGCACCCAACAAGTTGGGCGCACCTGCTTCTAAGCAGTCGATTGCTCGTTGGATTTGTAACACAATTCAACTTGCACATTCTGTGGCAGGCCTGCCACAGCCTAAAACTGTAAAAGCCCACTCCACAAGGAAGGTGGGCTCATCTTGGGCGGCTGCCCGAGGGGTCTCGGCATTACAACTCTGCCGAGCAGCTACGTGGTCGGGGGAGAACACGTTTGTAAAATTTTACAAATTTGATACCCTGGCAAAGGAGGACCTGGAGTTCTCTCATTCGGTGCTGCAGAGTCATCCGCACTCTCCCGCCCGTTTGGGAGCTTTGGTATAATCCCCATGGTCCTTTCAGGAACCCCAGCATCCACTTAGGACGATAGAGAAAATAAGAATTTACTTACCGATAATTCTATTTCTCGGAGTCCGTAGTGGATGCTGGGCGCCCATCCCAAGTGCGGATTATCTGCAATACTTGTACATAGTTATTGTTAACTAATTCGGGTTATTGTTAAGGAGCCATCTTTAAGAGGCCCTTTCTGTTATCATACTGTTAACTGGGTTTAGATCACAAGTTGTACGGTGTGATTGGTGTGGCTGGTATGAGTCTTACCCGGGATTCAAAATGCCTCCCTTATTGTGTATGCTCGTCCGGGCACAGTACCTAACTGGAGTCTGGAGGAGGGTCATAGGGGGAGGGGCCAGTGCACACCACCTGACCTAGTAAAGCTTTACTTTTTTGTGCCCTGTCTCCTGCGGAGCCGCTATTCCCCATGGTCCTTTCAGGAACCCCAGCATCCACTACGGACTCCGAGAAATAGAATTATCGGTAAGTAAATTCTTATTTTCTTCAAATATGTCCCATGCTGGGAAGAAGCCACAGTTTTGAGATGTCTCTCGAATCAAATCCCACAGCTGTGCCTCTCACCCCAACTACGTACCCTGAAAAGCGTACACTTGCCATATAATGCCACTGACATATGAGGGGTGCAACATATAGTTTGAGGCAGACGAAGTTGTTAGAAACCCCTTGCTTATGGTGACGTGGCAAATATGGCACCATATACGGAAACAAAATAATTTTAATTGTCACCACTCTCTTTTCCTTCCGTTTGTTTTAAACCCGGAATTTCAAAATGGCACTGCCTCCGTCCCCTTCACAAGATGGGCGGATATTGGGATTGCATATGTTCGTGCATTGGTCAACATCAACGATCATAGGCCTTTACAATTTGAGGAAATCTTAACTACGTATAAGTTACCCCACTCTCACCTTTTGGCGATTCACCAGGCACAACACTATGGGGTAAATTTACTAAGGTGAGAGTTTTTAAGAACTGGTGATGTTGCCTATAGCAACCAATCAGATTCTATCTATTATCTTCTAGAAGCAGCTTAATAAATGTTAAGTAGAATCAGATTGGTTGCTATGGGCAACATCACTAGTTCTAAAAAAACTCCCACCTTAGTAAATTTACCCCTATGTGAGCTCATTGATTCGGGTTCTGTCTCCAAATGACTGGTCGAATTCCCTGGATTTACTGCTGGCTAGACCAATGGGTGGGGGAAAGACTATATCCCCACATTATAAGCTTCTTTATACCCCATTAGACCATGACATTATTACTACGGGACTCTCCTCTTGGAAAGCAACTTTTCCTCATATAACCATTAGCAAGCTGTTAAATTCCTTATGCTACTCCCAATCCGAACCGCAGGTTCATCATGGGTTTGTCTGACACTGATAGTTGCTCTAAATGTGGTATGTCTAATGCCACTTTTATCCATTGCATGTGGGATTGTCCCTTGATAAGGCAATTTTGGACTTCAGTTAACCGTTTCGCTTTTACATATCTACATACCTCCCAACTTTGATATCAGCGGAGGAGGGCGTGGCCTAACAAAAAAGGGGGGTGGCCTCGCTGCAATCGCAAGCCACGCCCTGTTTTCGTCATTATGGGGGCATGAACAGCGCTGTGAGAGCTGCTGGTCGTGCCCCCTGTCCATCTCTGCCGTGTATAGATGCTGTGCGCAGGGGGGGGATCTCCCAACTGCCCCCCCCACCCGCGGGACACTGCGACCCACTGGTGGGACAGCGGGACAGACCGTGAAAAACGGGACTGTCCCGCCAAAATCGGGACAGTTGGGAGGTATGTATCTAGTAAGCTACCTCCCGCTCTCAACAGAATGGGCTATATTGGGGATATTGCCTACGGCACTACCAGTGCCAGGTGAGAGTAGAAAACTATTATTGGTTATTTCAGCAGTTGCACGAAAATGCATATTACAGATGTGGGTAAATAGTATACACAATCTCCGTCCCTTTCTTTATTTAGAAATAAACTATATTATGCTTTTCATATGGATTGGCTTGAAACTACTTTACATAAGGAGTTTCAAAAGTCTTCCTTTTTACAATTATGGGAGGGCTTTATAGATTCACTGAACCCAGAACTCAAACGCCAGATACACACTTGTTTTAGGCATACCTCTTGGTATGAAACACGTGTGTTCTTGGAAGATCCGCCAATAGTTTTGGCACATTCACATTGAATTCTGTTTTTTCGGAGGATGACTCCGGAGATGGGGGGAGGGGGAGGGGGGGGGGGGGAGAGGCTGCCGACCATGCCTAGATGGGGACTCTGTGGCTCTGTATTGAACTTTTATGCTTACATAGCTATGTTTTCCTGTAATTGTTAAAACTTGGTGTAGACAACCTGCTTCACCCACTGTACCCATGTATTTATCGTTTTTGATGTATGGAATATTTTGTGATATGTTCTAGTGTGCTCTGATGAATAAAGAGAATTAAAAAAAAAAAAAAAAACCATATAGTTTGAGGCTAATAGGGACGAGGAATATTATATATATATATATATATATATATATATAATAAATGCCTTCCCACTATTTAGAGTGTTAAACTCCTTATTTGGGGAAATAATTCGCAGATTGAGAATACTCTCTTATACTGTGCACTGCTACAGGTGTGGCCCAGAGACTCTCGCTTGCGTAGATCTCTGGGGTTATAGTTACGTGGTCAGGCTCCTTACTTGATGATTTAGATTATATGTATAGGAGTGACATTTGCTTGTTTCTATGTCACTTACAGGATTCTACAGGCTTCACGGCTGGAGGCCATGAAGGAGATTGGCCTGCGTCACGCAGGGGCCACTACTCTCCAGTTTAGACAAGCAGGGGATGGTGGCTACACCAATGGACTGCAGATACAGAATCAAAGAAAGGTAAGGCGGGTCCGCCCTTCACAGGTGAGGCCCTGTTGGGACGCACTGGATATGTGAATGTTCATGCAAACTGCGGCTAAGTCGACATATCTTCCTTTCGCAGCTGCACAGACCAGGAAATTATCACCTACACTGCAATCCCATCAAACCGCAAGGTTTAAATATGAGTCCAAGGGTTCCTCCACTTCCTTTAGAGGACGCTGGGGAAAATCCAGAAAACCTGCACTGCCAGGTTCCCAGGGACGTATTTCAGAGTCTGCCTTCTCAAACCCTTCGGTTTGTCGGTGGACCTCACTGCCTGGGGATCAGGCAGGTGGGAGCGATACTAAGATTTCAGTTAAACATCTGGGCAATATCCTGCCTAGACCCCTGGAAATGGTTAGGTTGCCCAGGGGTGCAGACTGGAGTTTCTAGTACTCCCGCCTCACAGATTATTACTAGCTTCTCAGACAGAAAGTACACTACTGCTGGAAGCTATTCAAACATTTGCCAAACAAATGTCATTGTTCCAGTTCCACCTCACCTACAACACAAGGGTTATTACTCAAACCTGTTTGTGGTATCGACATCGGATGGTTCGGTAAGGCCAATATTAGACCTAAAACCATTGAACCCTACTTGAGGGAATTCAAATTCAAGATGGAGTCTCTAAAAGCGGTGATCTCAGGTCTGGTGGAGGGGGAATTCCTAGTATCCTTGGATATCAAGGATGCGTACCTTCACATTCCGATCTGGCCGCCTCACCAGGCTTATCTAAGATTTGAGCTGCTGGACTGTCACTATCAGTTCCAGGCATTCCCTGAGGTTCAGACATTCTTGAAAGGAGTTCTGCACATCCAACCACCCTTTGTGCCTCCTACGGCACCTTGAGATCTTAATGTGGTGTTGCAGACGTCCCTGAAATCCGATTGGTTCTAACTTTTGCAGGAGGTGGACGTAAAGTTCTTACTTGGAAGGCTGTCACAGGGGGCACTGTCGCACAAGAGCCCTTACTTGATTTTCCATGAGGATAGAGCTGAGCTCAGAACGCGTCAACGATTTCTTACAAAGGTTGTGTCGGCTTTTCATATCAACCGACCTATTGTGGTGCCAGTAGCTACTGACACCTCGATTACTCAAAGTCCTTGGATGTTGTGAGGGCTTTGAAAATATATGTGAAGAGAACTTCTCGTCACAGAAAGTCGGACACTCTGTTTGTCCTTGATTTCCAACAAGGTTGGGTGTCCTGCTTCTAAGCAGACAATTTCTGGCTGAATCAGGTTTTCTATCCAGCATGCTTATTCTACGGCAGGCTTGCCGTGTCCAGAATCTGTTACGGCCCACTCTACTCTTAAAGTGGGTTCTTCCTGGGCAGCTGCTCAGGGTGTTTCGGCTTTACAGCTTTGCCGAGCAGCTACTTGGTCAGGGTCGAACACGTTTGCTAAGTTTCTACAAGTTCGATACTTTGGCCTATGAAGCCTCAGCACTCTCCCTTCCGTACTGGGAGCTTTGGTACATCCCCATGGTACTAAATGGAACACCAGCATCCTCTAGGACGTAATAGATAATAGGAATTTAATTACCTACCGGTAAATCCTTTTCTCGTAGTCCGTAGAGGATGCTGGGCACCCGCCCAGTGCTTCATTTTCCTGCATTGTTGCTTGGTTAAGTATTGGTTCAGCTGTTGCTGTTCCTATTTCATGCTGGATAGCAGGGTTTCTTCTAGTTCCTGCTGGTTAGTTGCATGCTAGTTAACATGGTTTCTTCATGTTTCATACTGGTTAACATGGTTTCTTCATGATGCATGCTGGTTGGCAAGGTTTCTTCATGTTTCATGCGGGTTAGCATGATTTCTTCATGTTGCATGGTGGTTGGCATGGTTTCTCCATGTTGCATGCTGGTCAGCATGATTTTTCAATTCAGTGTGAGCTGGTGTGATTCTCACCACTATCTGTGTATTCCTTCTCTCGAAGTATGTCCATCTCCTCGGGCACAGTTTCTAGACTGAGTCTGGTAGGAGAGGCACACTATCAAATTCTTAAAGTGCCATATAGGGAGGAGCCAGCCCACACTATTAAAATCTTAAAATGCCCATGGCTCCCAAGGGACCCGTCTATACCCCATGGTACTAAATGGAACCCCAGCATCCTCAACGGACTACGAAAAAAAGGATTTACCGGTAGGTAATTAAAATCCTATTATTTAGGTTTCTTTTACCACATGCTCCAATGAAAATGCTAGCACTTGTCCTTTTTCCAAATGCTAGCATTTCAGTTAATGATCGCCAGGACTTGCTGAAACTTGTTGTTTCTCAAACTTTATTCATGCTTATAAATAAGAGAGAATGGTGTTGTGGGCCTGATGCAGCCCCATGCTGATTAGTCTGGGACTGGTGCACATTAAAGTAAGGGGACCCCCACACTATAGATATCACAGGCATATTTATCAAAATAATTTTTACTAAAATAATGTGAAAAAGGGTGTTTTCACACCCCTTTCACATTATTTTTGTATCACCTGAATGTACTAAAGGGCAATTGGAGGAGAATTCTCAAAATTCTTCTATAAGCCCTTAAATTGGCATTTTATTAGTAAACAGATACATACTTGTAAGGGAAATGTGATCTCTCCGAACTTACTAAAAAAAAAAAAATTGTAAAAAAATACCAGAGGGAGCTTTGTGATAATAAGAATTTACTTACCGATAATTCTATTTCTCGTAGTCCGTAGTGGATGCTGGGGACTCCGTCAGGACCATGGGGAATAGCGGCTCCGCAGGAGACAGGGCACAAAAGTAAAAGCTTTAGGATCAGGTGGTGTGCACTGGCTCCTCCCCCTATGACCCTCCTCCAAGCCTCAGTTAGGATACTGTGCCCGGACGAGCGTACACAATAAGGAAGGATTTTGAATCCCGGGTAAGACTCATACCAGCCACACCAATCACACTGTACAACCTGTGATCTGAACCCAGTTAACAGCATGATAACAGCGGAGCCTCTGAAAAGATGGCTCACAACAATAATAACCCGATTTTTGTAACAATAACTATGTACAAGTATTGCAGACAATCCGCACTTGGGATGGGCGCCCAGCATCCACTATGGACTACGAGAAATAGAATTATCGGTAAGTAAATTCTTATTTTCTCTGACGTCCTAAGTGGATGCTGGGGACTCCGTCAGGACCATGGGGATTATACCAAAGCTCCCAAACGGGCGGGAGAGTGCGGATGACTCTGCAGCACCGAGTGAGAGAACTCCAGGTCCTCCTCAGCCAGGGTGTGCCCCTGACCAAGTAGCAGCTCGGCAAAGTTGTAAAGCCGAGACCCCTCGGGCAGCCGCCCAAGATGAGCCCACCTTCCTTGTGGAATGGGCATTTACATATTTTGGCTGTGGCAGGCCTGCCACAGAATGTGCAAGCTGAATTGTACTACACATCCAACTAGCAATCGTCTGCTTAGAAGCAAGAGCACCCAGTTTGTTGGGTGCATACAGGATAACAGCAAGTCAGTTTTCCTGACTCCAGCCGTCCTGGAAACCTATATTTTCAGGGCCCTGACAACATCTAGCAACTTGGAGTCCTCCAAGTCCCTAGTATCTGCAGGTACCACAATAAGCTGGTTCAGGTGAAACGCTGACACCACCTTAGGGAGAAACTGGGGACGAGTCCGCAGCTCTGCCCTGTCCGAATGGACAATCAGATATGGGCTTTTGTGAGACAAAGCCGCCAATTCTGACACTCGCCTGGCCGAGGCCAGGGCCAACAGCATGGTCACTTTCCCTGTGAGATATTTCAAATCCACAGATTTGAGCGGTTTAAACCAATGTGATTTGAGGAATCCCAGAACTACGTTGAGAACCCACAGTGCCACTGGAGGCACAAAAGGGGGTTGTATATGCAGTACTCCCTTGACAAACTTCCGGACTTCAGGAACTGAAGCCAATTCTTTCTGGAAGAAATTCGACAGGGCCGAAATTTGAACCTTAATGGACCCCAATTTGAGGCACATAGACACTCCTGTTTGCAGGAAATGTAGGAATCGACCGAGTTGAAATTCCTCCGTGGGGGCCTTCCTGGCCTCACACCATGCAACATATTTTCGCCAAATGCGGTGATAATGTTGTGTGGTCACCTCCTTCCTGGCTCTGACCAGGGTAGGGATGACCTCTTCCGGAATGCCTTTTTCCCTTAGGATCCGGCGTTCAACCGCCATGCCGTCAAACGCAGCCGCGGTAAGTCTTGGAACAGACATGATCCTTGCTGAAGCAAGTCCCTTCTTAGTATCTCTTGAAGTTCCGGGTACCAAGTCCTTCTTGGCCAATCCGGAGCCACGAGTATAGTTCTTACTCCTCTCCTTCTTATAATTCTCAGTACCTTGGGTATGAGAGGCAGAGGAGGGAACACATACACCGACTGGTACACCCACGGTGTTACCAGAGCGTCCCAGCTATTGCCTGAGGATCTCTTGACCTGGCGCAATATCTGTCCAGTTTTTTGTTCAGACGGGACGCCATCATGTCCACCTTTGGTCTTTCCCAACGGTTCACAATCATGTGGAAAACTTCCAGATGAAGTCTCCACTCTCCCGGGTGGAGGTCGTGCCTGCTGAGGAAATCTGCTTCCCAGTTGTCCACTCCCGGAATGAACACCGCTAACAGTGTTATCACATGATTTTTCGCCCAGCGAAGAATCCTTGCTGCCATTGCCCTCCTGCTTCTTGTGCCGCCCTGTCTGTTTACGTGGGCGACTGCCGTGATGTTGTCCGACTGGATCAGCACCGGTTGACTTTGAAGCAGAGGTCTTCCTAGGCTCAGAGCATTGTAAATTGCCCTTAGCTCCAGTATATTTATGTGGAGAGAAGTCTCCAGACTTGACCACACTCCTTGGAAATTTCTTCCCTGTGTGACTGCTCCCCAGCCTCTCAGGCTGGCATCCGTGGTCACCAGGACCCAGTCCTGAATGCCGAATCTGCTGCCCTCTAGTAGATGAGCACTCTGCAGCCACCACAGAAGAGACACCCTTGTCCTTGGAGACAGGATTATCCGCTGATGCATCTGAAGATGCGATCCGGACCATTCGTCCAGCAGATCCCACTGAAAAATTCTTTCGTGAAATCTGCCGAATGGAATCGCTTCGTAAGAAGCCACCATTTTTCCCAGGACTCTTGTGCATTGATGCACTGACACTTGGCCTGGTTCTAGGAGGTTCCTAACTAGCTCGGATAACTCCCAGGCTTTCTCCTCCGGGAGAAACACCTTTTTCTGGACTGTGTCCAGAATCATCCCTAGTAACAGCAGACGTGTCGTCGGAATCAGCTGCGATTTTGGAATATTTAGAATCCACCCGTGCTGTCGTAGAACTACTTGAGATAGTGCTACTCCGACCTCCAACTGTTCTCTGGACCTTGCCCTTATCAGGAGATCGTCCAAGTAAGGGATAATTAAGACGCCTTTTCTTTGAAGAAGAATCATCATTTCGGCCATTACCTTGGTAAAGACCCGGGGTGCCGTGGACAATCCAAACGGCAGCGTCTGAAACTGATAGTGACAGTTCTGTACCACGAACCTGAGGTACCCTTGGTGAGAAGGGCAATTTGGGACATGGAGGTAAGCATCCTTGATGTCCAGGGACACCATATAGTCCCCTTCTTCCTGGTTCGCTATCACTGCTCTGAGTGACTCCATCTTGATTTGAACCTTTGTATGTAAGTGTTCAAAGATTTCAGATTTAGAATAGATCTCACCGAGCCGTCTGGCTTCAGTACCACAAATAGTGTGGAATAATACCCTTTTCCTTGTTGTAGGAGGGGTACTTTGATTATCACCTGCTGGGAATACAGCTTGTGAATTGTTTCCAATAATGGGAGACGTTGGTAAAGCAGATTTCAGGAACCTGCGAGGGGGAGACGTCTCGAATTTCCAATCTGTACCCCTGGGATACTACTTGTAGGATCCAGGGGTCCACTTGCGAGTGAGCCCACTGCGCGCTGAAACTCTTGAGACGACCCCCCCCCCCACCGCACCTGAGTCCGCTTGTACGGCCCCAGCGTCATGCTGAGGACTTGGCAGAAGCGGTGGAGGGCTTCTGTTCCTGGGAAGGGGCTGCCTGCTGCAGTCTTCTTCCGTTCCTCTACCCCTGGGCAGATATGACTGGCCTTTTGCCCGCTTGCCCTTATGGGGACGAAAGGACTGAGGCTGAAAAGACGGTGTCTTTTTCTGCTGAGATGTGACTTGGGGTAAAAAGGTGGATTTTCCAGCTGTTGCCGTGGCCACCAGGTCCGATGGACCGACCCCAAATAACTCCTCCCCTTTATACGGCAATACTTCCATGTGCCGTTTGGAATCTGCATCACCTGACCACTGTCGTGTCCATAAACATCTTCTGACAGACATGGACATCGCACTTACTCATGATGCCAGAGTGCAAATATCCCTCTGTGCATCTCGTATATATAGAAATGCTCTATAGTCAATAAAATACTGTCCCTGTCAAGGGTATCAATATTTTCAGTCAGGGAATCCGACCAAGCCACCCCAGCGCTGCACATCCAGGCTGAGGCGATCGCTGGTCGCAGTATAACACCAGTATGTGTGTATATACTTTTTAGGATATTTTCCAGCCTCCTATTAGCTGGCTCCTTGAGGGCGGCCGTATCTGGAGACGGTAACGCCACTTGTTTTGATAAGCGCGTGAGCGCCTTTAATTTTCTATCGGGGGAAACCCACGCATCATCACACACTTCAATTAATTTATCTGATTCAGGAAAAACTACAGGCAGTTTTTTCACACCCCACATAATACCCTTTTTTGTGGTATTTGTAGTATCAGAAATATGTAACACCTCCTTCATTGCCCTTAACATGTAACGTGTGGCCCTAATGGAAAATACGTTTGTTTCTTCACCGTCGACACTGGAGTCAGTGTCCGTGTCTGTGTCTGTGTCGACCGACTGAGGTAATGGGCGTTTTAAAGCCCCTGACGGTGTTTGAGACGCCTGGACAGGTACTAATTGGTTTGCCGGCCGTCTCATGTCGTCAACCGACCTTGCAGCTTGTTGACATTATCACGTAATTCCCTAAATAAGCCATCCATTCCGGTGTCGACTCCCTAGAGAGTGACATCACCATTACAGGCAATTGCTCCGTCTCCTCACCAACATCGTCCTCATACATGTCGACACACACGTACCGACACACAGCACACACACAGGGAATGCTCTGATAGAGGACAGGACCCCACTAGCCCTTTGGGGAGACAGAGGGAGAGTTTGCCAGCACACACCAAAACGCTATCATTTTACAGGGACAACCTTATATAAGTGTTTTCCCTTATAGCATCTTAATATGTAATAATATCGCCACAAAAATGCCCCCCCTCTCTGTTTTAACCCTGTTTCTGTAGTGCAGTGCAGGGGAGAGCCTGGGAGCCTTCCCACCAGCAGTTCTGTGAGGGAAAATGGCGCTGTGTGCTGAGGAGAATAGGCCCCGCCCCCTTTTCGGCGGGCTTCTTCTCCCGTTTTTTTTTACAACCTGGCAGGGGTTAAATACATCCATATAGCCCCAGGGGCTATATGTGATGTATTTTTAGCCAGCATAGGTACTTTCATTGCTGCCCAGGGCGCCCCCCCAAGCGCCCTGCACCCTCAGTGACCGTTGGTGTGAAGTGTGCTGAGAGCAATGGCGCACAGCTGCAGTGCTGTGCGCTACCTTAAGAAGACTGGGAAGTCTTCAGCCGCCGATTTCTGGACCTCTTCTCTCTTCAGCATCTGCAAGGGGGTCGGCGGCGCGGCTCTGGTGACCCATCCAGGCTGTACCTGTGATCGTCCCTCTGGAGCTAGTGTCCAGTAGCCTAAGAAGCCAATCCATCCTGCACGCAGGTGAGTTCACTCCTTCTCCCCTAAGTCCCTCGATGCAGTGAGCCTGTTGCCAGCAGGACTCACTGAAAATAAAAAACCTAACAAAACTTTTACTCTAAGCAGCTCTTTAGGAGAGCCACCTAGATTGCACCCTTCTCGGCCGGGCACAAAGATCTAACTGAGGCTTGGAGGAGGGTCATAGGGGGAGGAGCCAGTGCACACCACCTGATCCTAAAGCTTTTACTTTTGTGCCCTGTCTCCTGCGGAGCCGCTATTCCCCATGGTCCTGACGGAGTCCCCAGCATCCACTTAGGACGTCAGAGAAAATAACGCTCCATCACTGTATACTGGCAGTGAAGGCTGTGCTCGGATCTGGCCCCTGTGATCAAGCTTGTGTGTCTGATGGACACAGAGGCTGATAACTGTGTAAAAAAAAAAAAACAATAAAAAAAGCAATACTTACCTGCACCCAGGGACCGATGAATGGTGATCCGTGACGGCAGCCAGTCATCTCATCGCTGTGCTCCTGCTGTGACCACTAGTGCAGTAAAGTGATGCTGTGAAGCTGGCATCTCAGTTTACAGCACCACGGGTCACAGCGTCATCGGTCCTGACTGCAGGTAAGTGTAAGTGCAGGGGGTTCATGAGTGGCGCCACATGCGCGGTACAATTGCAGTAAGCAGTTTTGCAGGGACAGAGCTTTCTCGCAAGCTCTGTCCCTGCATGTGATAAATGATATATCCTTGCTATGCATTCAATTGTCACAATGCAATTTTGCTCGAATTTATCACAATCCATCAGCAGGCGGATTGGGAGAAATATGCCCCTTAATCTTGCGACCAGCCCAGCTTGACATAGCCTGCTATTTTTGTGGGTGGACCCCACACTCTTTGTCATTAGTAGTGAATTAAACTTTGTCAATCCACAGCAGGTTACATTGGCTTCTAAACCTTTGCAAACTCGCCAGTTTAGTAAATCTTCCACTCGGAGTCTGATCTGCTGTGGAGCCGGGTGACGGGGAAATGAAGAAACTTCACTCCCCCCCGTCACTGCCCCCCCCCCCCCCCCCCAACCCCTCCGCATTCGGGTCGCCTGTCAGCTGTATCCGCCGTCGGGCAGCTTGCGAGCTGAACGCATAGAGTGTAGGGTCCATCAGAGACATTATTGTTGACAGTAAGTGCTGCACGGTGAGAGTCTTCCCATTTTGCAGTAGATGGTGCAGGTGTGGCCACCTCTGGTCTCTGTCTGCAGAGCCATCACAAGGGGTGATAAAAAGAACGTTCTAATTTATTTGAACTATGAATACAGTAGTGTGCTCAAATCAAACTGAAACAGGAAGAAAAACAAGTACTGTAGGCGTTGAATGAAAATTGTGCAGCAATACTCCCACGTCTCATCTGATCCACCTATATTATTCTCATAACATCCATGTCAAAATATCTTATACACATAGGAGTGTCTCTCAATGCTATCTGTAAAGTGTAATCATATGACATACAGTACTGTCCAAAAGGAAAAGCACAACTGATTACAGATACTACACCAGAAACACTGACTGCAAGCCAGGGGCGTTTTAAGAGAGGAGGAGGCCCGTGTGCAGCCTTCTGCTTCAGGGGCCCCCTCCTCTCTGACTGATGCTCAGGATTTAATACTTACCTCTCCGGAGTCCCCCGGCGGTGCCATCCTTCTCTGCGGCAGCAGCAATAGAGTCTGAGAACAGACCCTATTGCGCATGCGCAAACCTCCAGGAACACGGCGTGGCGGCCATTTTCCCGAAGATTTTGCTAATGCGCCGTGCCATCTTTCCTGGCGTTTTCAGCAGCCGCAATAGAGTTTGTTCCCCCTAGTGTTCAAACTCTATTGCGTTGACGAAAAGGGATGGCTTCGACGGGGGACTTCAGAGAGGTAAGTATTAAGCAAATGGGTGCAGTGTGTGTGGGGTGGACCCCCCTGGACCTGGAGGCCCGTGTGCCTCGCACACACTGCACCCATTATAGAAACGCCAATGCTGCAAGCGTCTTTACAGAACTATGACATCACAACCATCTATTGCTAATTGTGTTGTCTCTTATGTTTCAGTTTATACATTTCAGCACCTATTGCCCTAATAACTGTCATATGCTGGGTAATTAAACACTAGGCTCTTTTAAAGTCATGTAATGAAAAAATAAGAATTTACTTACCGATAATTCTATTTCTCATAGTCCGTAGTGGATGCTGGGGACTCCGAAAGGACCATGGGGAATAGCGGCTCCGCAGGAGACTGGGCACAAAAGTAAAAGCTTTAAGACTAGCTGGTGTGCACTGGCTCCTCCCCCTATGACCCTCCTCCAAGCCTCAGTTAGGATACTGTGCCCGGACGAGCGTACACAATAAGGAAGGATTTTGAATCCCGGGTAAGACTCATACCAGCCACACCAATCACACCGTACAACTTGTGATCTGAACCCAGTTAACAGCATGATAACAGAGGAGCCTCTGAAAAGATGGCTCACAACAATAATAACCCGATTTTTTGTAACAATAACTATGTACAAGTATTGCAGACAATCCGCACTTGGGATGGGCGCCCAGCATCCACTACGGACTATGAGAAATAGAATTATCGGTAAGTAAATTCTTATTTTCTCTGACGTCCTAGTGGATGCTGGGGACTCCGAAAGGACCATGGGGATTATACCAAAGCTCCCAAACGGGCGGGAGAGTGCGGATGACTCTGCAGCACCGAATGAGAGAACTCCAGGTCCTCCTCAGCCAGGGTATCAAATTTGTAGAATTTAGCAAACGTGTTTGCCCCTGACCAAGTAGCTGCTCGGCAAAGTTGTAAAGCCGAGACCCCTCGGGCAGCCGCCCAAGATGAGCCCACTTTCCGTGTGGAATGGGCTTTTACAGATTTTGGCTGTGGCAGGCCTGCCACAGAATGTGCAAGCTGAATTGTACTACAAATCCAACGAGCAATAGTCTGCTTAGAAGCAGGAGCACCCAGCTTGTTGGGTGCATACAGGATAAACAGCGAGTCAGATTTTCTGACTCCAGCCGTCCTGGAAACATATATTTTCAGGGCCCTGACTACGTCCAGCAACTTGGAATCCTCCAAGTCCCTAGTAGCCGCAGGCACCACAATAGGCTGGTTTAAGTGAAATGCTGAAACCACCTTAGGGAGAAATTGAGGACGAGTCCTCAATTCTGCCCTGTCCGTATGAAAAATTAGGTAAGGGCTTTTATAGGATAAAGCCGCCAATTCTGAGACACGCCTGGCTGAGGCCAGGGCTAACAGCATTACCACTTTCCATGTGAGATATTTTAAGTCCACAGTGGTGAGTGGTTCAAACCAATGTGATTTTAGGAACCCCAAAACTACATTGAGATCCCAAGGTGCCACTGGAGGCACAAAAGGAGGCTGTATATGCAGTACCCCCTTGACAAACGTCTGAACTTCAGGAACTGAAGCTAGTTCTTTTTGGAAGAATATTGACAGGGCCGAAATTTGAACCTTAATGGACCCTAATTTTAGGCCCATAGACAGTCCTGTTTGCAGGAAATGCAGGAAACGACCCAGTTGAAATTCCTCTGTAGGGGCCTTCCTGGCCTCACACCACGCAACATATTTACGCCAAATACGGTGATAATGTTGCACAGTTACATCCTTCCTGGCTTTGATCAGGGTAGGGATGACTTCATCCGGAATGCCTTTTACCTTCAGGATCCGGTGTTCAACCGCCATGCCGTCAAACGCAGCCGCGGTAAGTCTTGGAACAGACATGGTCCCTGCTGGAGCAGGTCCTTTCTTAGAGGTAGAGGCCACGGGTCTTCTGTGAGCATCTTTTGAAGTTCCGGGTACCAAGTCCTTCTTGGCCAATCCGGAGCCACGAGTATAGTCCTTACTCCTCTCCTTCTTATGATTCTCAGTACTTTGGGTATGAGAGGCAGAGGAGGGAACACATACACTGACTGGTACACCCACGGTGTTACCAGAGCGTCCACAGCTATTGCCTGAGGGTCCCTTGACCTGGCGCAATATCTGTCCAGTTTTTTGTTGAGGCGGGACGCCATCATGTCCACCTTTGGTTTTTCCCAACGGTTCACAATCATGTGGAAGACTTCTGGGTGAAGTCCCCACTCCCCCGGGTGGAGATCGTGTCTGCTGAGGAAGTCTGCTTCCCAGTTGTCCACTCCCAGAATGAACACTGCTGACAGTGCTATCACATGATTTTCCGCCCAGCGAAGAATCCTTGCAACTTCCGTCATTGCCCTCCTGCTTCTTGTGCCGCCCTGTCTGTTTACGTGGGCGACTGCCGTGATGTTGTCCGACTGGATCAGCACCGGCTGACCCTGAAGCAGAGGCCTTGCCTGACTTAGGGCATTGTAAATGGCCCTTAGTTCCAGGATATTTATGTGAAGTGACGTTTCCATGCTTGACCACAAGCCCTGGAAATTTCTTCCCTGTGTGACTGCTCCCCAGCCTCTCAGGCTGGCATCCGTGGTCACCAGGACCCAGTCCTGAATGCCGAATCTGCGGCCCTCTAGAAGATGAGCACTCTGCAACCACCACAGGAGAGACACCCTTGTCCTTGGAGACAGGGTTATCCGCTGATGCATTTGAAGATGCGATCCGGACCATTTGTCCAGCAGATCCCACTGAAAAGTTCTTGCGTGGAATCTGCCGAATGGAATCGCTTCGTAAGAAGCCACCATTTTTCCCAGGACCCTTGTGCATTGATGCACTGACACTTGGCCTGGTTTTAGGAGGTTCCTGACTAGGTCGGATAACTCCCTGGCTTTCTCCTCCGGGAGAAACACCTTTTTCTGTACTGTGTCCAGAATCATCCCTAGGAACAGCAGACGTGTCGTCGGAATCAGCTGCGATTTTGGAATATTTAGAATCCATCCGTGCTGTCGTAGTACTACTTGAGATAGTGCTACTCCGACCTCTAACTGTTCTCTGGACCTTGCCCTTATCAGGAGATCGTCCAAGTAAGGGATATATAAGACGCCTTTTCTTCGAAGAAGAATCATCATTTCGGCCATTACCTTGGTAAAGACCCGGGGTGCCGTGGACAATCCAAACGGCAGCGTCTGAAACTGATAGTGACAGTTCTGTACCACAAACCTGAGGTACCCTTGGTGAGAAGGGCAAATTGGGACATGGAGGTAAGCATCCTTGATGACCAGAGACACCATATAGTCCCCTTCTTCCAGGTTCGCTATCACTGCTCTGAGTGACTCCATCTTGAATTTGAACCTTTGTATGTAAGTGTTCAAGGATTTCAGATTTAAAATAGGTCTCACCGAGCCGTCCGGCTTCGGTACCACAAACAGCGTGGAATAATACCCCTTTCCCTGTTGTAGGAGGGGTACCTTGATTATCACCTGCTGGGAATACAGCTTGTGAATGGCTTCCAATACCGCCTCCCTGTCGGGGGGAGACGTTGGTAAAGCAGACTTCAGGAACCGGCGAGGGGGAGACGTCTCGAATTCCAATTTGTACCCCTGAGATACTACCTGCAGGATCCAGGGGTCCACTTGCGAGTGAGCCCACTGCGCGCTGAAATTCTTGAGACGGGCCCCCACCGTGCCTGAGTCCGCTTGTAAGGCCCCAGCGTCATGCTGAGGACTTGGCAGAAGCGGGGGAGGGCTTCTGTTCCTGGGAAGAGGCTGTCTGCTGCAGTCTTTTTCCCCTTCCTCTGCCCCGGGGCAGATACGAGTGGCCTTTTGCCCGCTTGCCCTTATGGGGACGAAAGGACTGAGCCTGAAAAGACGGTGTCTTTTTCTGCTGAGAGGTGACCTGGGGTAAAAAGGTGGATTTCCCAGCCGTTGCCGTGGCCACCAGGTCCGATAGACCGACCCCAAATAACTCCTCCCCTTTATACGGCAATACTTCCATATGCCGTTTGGAATCCGCATCACCTGACCACTGTCGCGTCCATAACCCTCTTCTGGCAGAAATGGACAGCGCACTTACTCTTGATGCCAGAGTGCAAATATCCCTCTGTGCATCTCTCATATATAGAAATGCATCCTTTAAATGCTCTATAGTCAATAATATATTGTCCCTGTCCAGGGTATCAATATTTTCAGTCAGGGAATCCGACCAAGCCACCCCAGCACTGCACATCCAGGCTGAGGCGATTGCTGGTCGCAGTATAATACCAGTATGTGTGTATATACTTTTTAGGATATTTTCCAGCTTCCTATCAGCTGGTTCCTTGAGGGCGGCCGTATCAGGAGACGGTAACGCCACTTGTTTTGATAAGCATGTGAGCGCCTTATCTACCCTAGGGGGTGTTTCCCAACGCGCCCTAACCTCTGGCGGGAAAGGGTATAATGCCAATAATTTTTTAGAAATTAGCAGTTTTTTATCGGGGGAAACCCACGCTTCATCACACACCTCATGATCATCACACACATTCATCTGATTCAGGAAAAACTACGGGTAGTTTTTTCACACCCCACATAATACCCTTTTTTGTGGTACTTCAAAACCTCCTTCATTGCCGTGATCATGTAACGTGTGGCCCTACTGGAAAATACGTTTGTTTTCTCACCGTCGACACTGGAGTCAGTGTCCGTGTCTGGGTCTGTGTCGACCACCTGAGGTAACGGGCGCTTTAGAGCCCCTGACGGTGTTTGAGACGCCTGTACAGGTATTAACTGATTTGCCGGCTGTCTCATGTCGTCAACAGTCTTTTGTAAAGTGCTGACACTATCACGTAATTCCTTCCATAAGACCATCCAGTCAGGTGTCGACTCCCTAGGGGGTGACATCACTAATACAGGCAATTGCTCCGCCTCCATACCATTTTCCTCCTCATACATGTCGACACAACGTACCGACACACAGCACACACACAGGGAATGCTCTGATAAAGGACAGGACCCCACTAGCCCTTTGGGGAGACAGAGGGAGAGTTTGCCAGCACACACCAGAGCGCTATATATATGCAGGGATAACCTTATATAAGTGTTTCTCTAACGTCCTAGTGGATGCTGGGGACTCCGTCAGGACCATGGGGAATAGCGGGCTCCGCAGGAGACAGGGCACATCTAAAAAAGCTTTTAGGTCACATGGTGTGTACTGGCTCCTCCCCCCATGACCCTCCTCCAAGCCTCAGTTAGGTTTTTGTGCCCGTCCGAGAAGGGTGCAATCTAGGTGGCTCTCTTAAAGAGCTGTTTAGAAAAGTTTTTTTTTAGGTTTCATTCAGTGATTCCTGCTGGCAACAGGATCACTGCAACGAGGGACTTAGGGGAGAGATCTCCAACTCACCTGCGTGCAGGATGGATTGGGATCTTAGGCTACTGGACACTGAGCTCCAGAGGGAGTCGGAACACAGGTCAGCCTGGGGTTCGTCCCGGAGCCGCGCCGCCGATCCCCCTTACAGACGCTGAAGAAGACGGCAGAACGGAGGTCCGGAAACAGGCGGCAGAAGACTTCACAGTCTTCATGAAGGTAGCGCACAGCACTGCAGCTGTGCGCCATTGTTGTCACACGGCTCACTGACCTAGTCACGGAGGGTGCAGGGCGCTGCTGGGGGCGCCCTGGGCAGCAATATAAGTACCTTATTGGCAAAATAAATACATCACATATAGCCATTAAGGCTATATGTATGTATTTTAACCCAGGCCAGTTCTTAAAAACCGGGAGAAAAAACCTGCCGAAAAGGGGGCGGAGCTTATTCTCCTCAGCACACAGCGCCATTTTCCCTCACAGAAAGGCTGAGGGGAAGGCTCCCATGCTCTCCCCTGCACTGCACTACAGAAACAGGGTTAAAACAGAGAGGGGGGGCACTGATTTGGCGATATAAATATATATTAAATGCTATAAGGGAGGAACACTTTTATAAAGGTTGTCCCTGTATAATTATAGCATTTTGGTGTGTGCTGGCAAACTCTCCCTCTGTCTCCCCAAAGGGCTAGTGGGTCCTGTCCTCTATCAGAGCATTCCCTGTGTGGGTGCTGTATGTCGGTACGTGTGTGTCGACATGTATGAGAAAAATGTTGGTGAGGAGGCGGAGCAAATTGCCTGTAATGGTGATGTCACTCTCTAGGGAGTCGACACCGGAATGGATGGCTTACTTGTGGAAGTACGTGATCATGTCAACACGCTGCGAGCCGGTTGACGACATGAGACGAGCGGCAAACAAATTAGTACCTGTCCAGGCGTCTCAGACACCGTCAGGGGCTTGTAAAAACGCCCATTTACCTCACGGACACTGACTCCAGTGTCGACGGTGAAGAAACAAACGTATTTTCCTTTAGGGCCACACGTTACATGTTAAGGGCAATGAAGGAGGTGTTACATATTTCTGATACTACAAGTACCACAAATAAGGGTATTTTGTAGGGTGTGAATAAACTACTTGTAGTTTTGCCTGAATCAGATAAATTAAATGAAGTGTGTGATGATACGTGGGGTTCCTCCGATAGAAAGTTATGGGCGGTATACCCTTTCCCGCCAGAAGTAAGGGCGAGTTGGGAAACACACCTTAGGGTGTATAAGGCGCTCACACGCTTATAAAACAAGTGGCGTTACCGTCTCCAGATACGGCCGCCCTCAAGGAGCCAGCTGATAGGAAGCTGAAAAATAGCCTAAGAAGTATATACACACATACTGGTGTTATACTACGACCAGCAATCGCCTCAGACTGGATGTGCAGCGCTGAGGGGGCTTGGTCGGATTTCCTGACTGAAAATTTTGATACCCTTGACAGGGACAAGATTTTATTGTCTATAGAGCATTTTAAGGATGCATTTCTATATATGCGTGATGCGCAGAGGGATATTTGCATTCTGGCATCAAGAGTAAATGTGATGTCCATATCTGCCAGACGAAGACACGACAGTGGTCAGGTGAGGCAGATTCCAGACGGCACATGGAAGTATTGCCGTATAAAGGGGCGGTCCATCGGACCTGGTGGCCATGGCAACAGCTGAAAAATCCACCTTTTGTTCCCCGAGTCACATCTCAGCAGAAAAGGACACAGTCTTTTCAGTCTCAGTCCTTTCGTCCCCATACGGGCAGGCGGGCAAAGGCCAGTCATATCTGCCCAGGGGTAGAGGAACGGGAAGAAGACTGCAGCAAGCAGCCCATTCCCAGGAACAGAAGCCCTTCACAGCTTCTGCCAAGTCCGCAGCATGACGCTGGGGCAGTACAAGCGGACTCAGGTGCGGTAGGGGGTCATCTCAAGAGTTTCAGCACGCAGTGGGCTCACTCGCAAGGGGACTCCTGGATCCTACATGTAGTATCCCAGGTGTACATTGGAAATTCGAGACGTCTCCTCCTCACAAGTTCCGGAAGTCTGTTTTACCAACGTCTACCTCCGACAGGGAGGCAGTATTGGAAACAATTCACAGGCTGTATTCCCAGCAGGTGATAATCAAAGTACCCATCCTACAACAAGGGAGGGGGTATTATTCCACACTATATTGTGGTACTGAAGCCAAACGGCTCGGTGAGATCTGAAATATTTGAACACTTACATACAAGCGTTCAAATCAAGATGGAGTCACTCAGAGCAGTGATAGCGAACCAGGAAGAAGGGGATGAGATGGTGTCACTGGATATCAGGGACATTTACCTACATGTCCAAATTTGCCCTTCTCACCAAGGGTACTTCAGGTTCGTGGTACAGAACTGTCACTATCAGTTCAGACGCTGCCGTTTGGATTGTCCACGGCGCCCCGGGTCTTTACCAAGGTAATGGCCGAAATGATGATTCTTCTTAAAAGAAACTTGGACGCTTTCCTGATAAGGGCAAGGTCCAGAGAACAGTTGGAGGTCGGAGTAGCACTATCTTTAATAGTTCTACGACAGCACGAGTGGATTCTAAATATTCCAAAATCGTAGCTTTTCCGAGGACACGTCTACTGTTCCTAGGGATGATTCTGGACACAGTCCAGAAAAAGGTGTTTCTCCCAGAGGAGAAAGCCAGGGAGTTATCCGAGCTAATCGGGATCCTCCTAAAAACAGGAAAAGTGTCAATGCATCATTGCACAAGAGTCCTGGTAAAAATGGTGGCTTATTACGAAGCAATTCCATTCGGCAGATTTCACGCAAGAACTCTTCAGTGGGATCTGCTGGACAAATGGTCCGGATCGCATCTTCAGATGCATCAGCGGATAACCCTATATCCAAGGACAAGGGTGTCTCTCCTGTGGTGATTACAGAGTGCTCATCTTCTAGAGGGCCACAGATTCAGCATTCAGGAGTGGATGCTGGTGACCACGGAGGCCAGCCTGAGAGGCTGGGGAGCAGTCACACAGGGAAAAAATTTCCAGGAAAGTGTGATCAAGTCTGGAGAATTCTCTCCACATAGATGGAGCTAAGAGCAAAATTATAAGGCTCTAAACTTAGCAAGACCTCTGCTTCAAGGTCAGCCGGTATTGATCCAGTGGGATAACATCACGGCAGTCGCCCACGTAAACAGAAAGGGCGACACAAGAAGCTGGAGGGCAGTGAAAAAACTGCAAGGATTTTTCGCTAGGCGGAAAATCATGTGATAGCACTGTCAGCAGTGTTCTCTCCGGGAGTGGACGACTGGGAAGCAGACTTCCTCAGCAGGCATGACCTCCACCTGGGAGAGTGGGAACTTCATAGGGAAGTTTTTCCGCATGATTGTGAGCCATTGGCAAAGACCAAAGGTGGAAATGATGGCGTCCCGCCCGAACAAAAAACGGGACAGGTATTGCGCCAGGTCATGAGACCTTCAGGCGATAGCTGTGGATGTCCTAGTAACACCGTGGGTGTAACAGTCGGTGTATGTGTTCCCTCCTCTGCTTCTCATAACCAAGGTATTGAGAATTATAAGACATAGAGGAGTATGAACTATACTCGTGACTCCGGATTGGCCAAGAGGGACTTGGTACCCGGAACTTCAAGAGATGCTCACAGAGGACTAAGGGCCTGGGGAGCTAAGAAGGGACTTGCTTCAGCAGGTACCATGTCTATTCCAAGACTTACCGCGGCTGCGTTTGACGGCATGGCGGTTGAATGCCGGATCCTGAAGGAAAAAGGCATTCCATAAGAGGTCATACCTACCCTGGTCAAAGCCAGGAAGGAGGTGACCGCACAACGTCATCACCACATGTGGTGAAAATATGTTGCGTGGGTGAGGCCAGGAAGGCCCCACGAAGAAAATTCAACTAGGTCGAATTCTACACTTCCTGAAAACAGGAGTGTTTTGAGCCTAAAATTGGGGTTCTTTAAGGTTTTAAGTTTCGGCCCTGTAGAATTTCTTCCGAAAAGAATTGACTTCAGTTCCTGAAGTCCAGATTGTCAAGGGAGTATTGCATATACACCCCTTTTTGTGCCTCTAGTGGCACCGTGGCATCTCAACATAGTGTTGGGATTCCTTAAAATCATATTGGTTTGAACCGCTCAAATCTGTGGATTTGAAATATATCACATGGAAAGTGAACAAGCTGTTGACCAATATCTCACATGGACAGTGACCATGCTGTTGGTCCTGGCCTCGGCCAGGCGATTGTCAGAATGGGCGGCTTTGTCTTACAAAAGCCCATATTTAAATTTCCATTCGGACAGGGCAGAACTGGGACTCGTCTCCAGTTTTCTTCCTAAGGGGGTGTCAGGTTTTTCACCTGAAACAACCTATTATGGTGCCTGCGGCTTCTAGGGACTTGGAGGACTCCAGGTTAATAGACGTTGTCAGGACCCTAAAAATATATATATATATATATATATATATATATATATATATATAGTTTAGGACGGCTGGAGTCAGAAAGTCTGACTTGCTGTTTATATTGTATGCACCCAACAAGATGGGTGCTCCTGCGTCTAAACAGACGATTGCACGTTGGATCTGTAGCACAATCCAACTTGCACATTCTGTGGCAGGCGTGCCACAGCCTAAATCTGTAAAGGCCCACTCCACTAGGAAAGTGGGCGCATCTTGGGCGGCTGCCCGAGGGGTCTCGGCATTACAACTTTGCCGAGCAGCTACGTGGTCAGGGGAGAACACGTTTGTAAAATTTTACAAATTTGATACTCTGGCTAAGGAGGACCTGGAGTTCTCTCATTCGGTGCTGCAGAGTCATCCGCACTCTCCCGCCCGTTTGGGAGCTTTGGTATAATCCCCATGGTCCTGACGGAGTCCCCAGCATCCACTAGGACGTTAGAGAAAATAAGAATTTACTTACCGATAATTCTATTTCTCGTAGTCCGTAGTGGATGCTGGGCGCCCATCCCAAGTGCGGATTGTCTGCAATGCTTGTACATAGTTATTGTTACAAAAATCGGGTTATTCTTGTTGTGAGCCATCTTTTCAGAGGCTACTTCGTTTTGTTATCATACTGTTAACTGGGTTCAGATCACAAGTGGTACGGTGTGATTGGTGTGGCTGGTATGAGTCTTACCCGGGATTCAAGATCCTTCCTTATTGTGTACGCTCGTCCGGGCACAGTACCTAACTGAGGCTTGGAGGAGGGTCATGGGGGGAGGAGCCAGTACACACCATGTGACCTAAAAGCTTTTTTAGATGTGCCCTGTCTCCTGCGGAGCCCGCTATTCCCCATGGTCCTGACGGAGTCCCCAGCATCCACTACGGACTACGAGAAATAGAATTATCGGTAAGTAAATTCTTATTTTTTCCCTTATATAGCTGCTGTATAGATTTATCTGCCAAATTAGTGCCCCCCCCTCTCTTGTTTTACCCTGTTTCTGTAGTGCAGGACTGCAGGGGAGAGTCAGGGAGCTTCCCTCCAACGGAGCTGTGAGGAAAAATGGCGCCAGTGTGCTGAGGAGATAGGCTCCGCCCCCTTCTCGGCGGCCGTTCTCCCGCTTTTTTATGGAAAAACAGGCATGAGTTAAATGTATCCATATAGCCCAGGAGCTATATGTGATGCATTTTTTGCCCCCTAAGGTGTTTATATTGCGTCTCAGGGCGCCCCCACCCAGCGCCCTGCACCCTCAGTGACCGGAGTGTGAAGTGTGCTGAGAGCAATGGCGCACAGCTGCGGTGCTGTGCGCTACCTTATTGAAGACAGGACGTCTTCTGCCGCCGATTTTTCCGGACCTCTTCTGCTCTTCTGGCTCTGTAAGGGGGACGGCGGCGCGGCTCTGGGACCCATCCATGGCTGGGCCTGTGATCGTCCCTCTGGAGCTAATGTCCAGTAGCCTAAGAAGCCCAATCCACTCTGCATGCAGGTGAGTTCGCTTCTTCTCCCCTTAGTCCCTCGATGCAGTGAGCCTGTTGCCAGCAGGTCTCACTGAAAATAAAAAAACTAAAACTAAACTTTTTTCTAAGCAGCTCAGGAGAGCCACCTAGACTGCACCCTTCTCGTTCGGGCACAAAAATCTAACTGAGGCTTGGAGGAGGGTCATAGGGGGAGGAGCCAGTGCACACCAGGTAGTCTTAAGGCTTTTACTTTTGTGCCCAGTCTCCTGCGGAGCCGCTATTCCCCATGGTCCTTTCGGAGTCCCCAGCATCCACTAGGACGTCAGAGAAATACAAATATATTTATCACAACTGTCCTTCTCCCTAAGTAGACTATTTTTACATAACGCTTAATGTGAGTAGACAATGCAGTGACTCATGAAAGGTTGTGTGTGTGTTCCAAAAAGCGGAGGAGGTGCTGTCAAACCCACAGACTCCCTCCAAGTATTAACCGCTTTCTCTACCTCTCTATGGGTTTAATTCAGATCTGATCGCAGCAGCAAATTTGTTAGCAGTTGGGCAAAACCATGGGGGTCATTCCGAGTTGATCGCTCGCTAGCAACTTTTTGCAGCGCTGCGATCAGGTTAAATCTCGGCAAATCTGTGCATGGGTATGCACCGCAATGCGCAGGCGCATCGTACGGGTACAAAGAGGATCGGTGCTGGGCGATGGATTTAACGAAGAATCCATTCGCACAGCTGATCGCAAGGTGATTGACAGAAAGAGGGCATTTGTGGGTGTCAACTGACCGTATTCTGGAAAAACGCAGGCATGTCCAAGCGTTTGCAGGGCGGGTGTCTGACGTCAATTCCGGGACCAAAAAGACTGAAGTGATCGCAGCGGCTGAGTAAGTTCAGAAACTACAAAAAAAAATTGTGCCGTCGGCTGCAAAAGCGTTCGCATACTTGCTAAGCGAAAATACACTCCCCCATAGGCGGCGACTATCTGATCGCAGCACAGCAAAAAGTTGCTAGAGAGCGATCAACTCGGAATGACCCCCCATGTACACTGCAGGGAGGGCAGATATAACATGTGCAGAGAGAGAGTTAGATTTGGGTGGGGTGTGTTCAAACTGAAATCTAAATTGCAGTGTAAAAATAAAGCATCCAGTATTTACCCTGCACAGAAACTAAATAACCCACCCAAATCTAACTCTCTCTGCACATGTTATATCTGCCACACCTGCAGTGCACATTGGGGGTCATTCTGACCCATTCGCACTCTGCTGTTTTTCGCAGCGATGTGAACGGGTCGGTTCTGCACATGCGCATCGTTGGCCGGTGACGGGCAGCGATGCTGTCACCGGGCAGCTATGCCGCTAACGAAGAAAGCGGTCGCAGTGGCGACCGCAACAAGATTGAAAGGAGAAAGGCGGAACTGGGCGGCAACTCACCATTTTCGGGGAGTGGTGAGTCCAACGCAGGTGTGTCCAGGCGTTTGGAGGGCGGATGTCTGACGTTAATTCCGGGACTTGCAGCGCTGGATCGATCACACAAAACTTTTTTTGCATAGCAGGGCTGCACAAGCGTTCGTAGCCTTGCTATGCAGAAATACACTCCCCCATAGGTTGTGTCTAGTTGATCGCACGGGCAGCAAAAAGTTGCTACGTGCGATCAACTCGGAGTGACCCCCATGGTTTTGCTCAACTGCTAACAAATTTGCTGATGCAGTCAAATCTGATTTACCCCCTATATATGTATTTCAGCAAAGATAGCATCTAGTTGGGTAGATGCAGACTAGAGCAAAGGATAAAAGAGCTCTTCTGGATGCTTCTGGAGTAGTGTAATGTGAGTGGAGTTTGCATACAATTTCCTATATGAGTAGAGCCTTTTTTCTCTTACGTCCTTGGGGATACTGGGAATCCATTTAGTACCATGGGGTATAGACGGGTCCACTAGGAGCCTTGGGCACTTTAAGAATTTGATAGTGTGTGCTGGCTCCTCCCTCTATGCCCCTCCTACCAGACTCAGTTTAGATAATGTGCCCGAAGGAGCCGGTCACGTCGCTGGAAGCTCCTGAAGAGTTTTCTGCATTTATTTTGTATGTTTGTTATTTTCAGGCAGGACTGGATGGCACCAGCCTGCCTGCTTCGTGGGACTTAGGGGGGGAACATCCCAACCTCTTGAGGGGTTAATGGTCCCGTTCCCCGCTGACAGGACACTAGCTCCTGAGGGAACTATTCGCAAGACCCACCACGGTGAGCGTACATTCCCGCAGCACGCCGCCACCCCTAACAGAGCCAGAAACATAGAACCGTAGAAACATAGAATTTGACGGCAGATAAGAACCACTTGGCCCATCTAGTCTGCCCCTTTTTTTTATCCTTTAGGTAATCTCAACCCTTTTTGAACCTTAATTCTTTGTAAGGATATTCATATGCCTATCCCAAGCATGTTTAAATTGCTCTACAGTCTTAGCCTCTACCACCTCTGTTGGGAGGCTATTCCACTTATCCACTACCCTTTCTGTGAAGTAATTTTTCCTTAAATTTCCCCTGAACCTGCCTCCCTCCAGTTTCAGTGTATGTCCTCGAGTTCTAATACTTCTCTTCCTTTGAAGAACGTTTCCCTCCTGAACTTTGTTAAAACCTTTGGTATATTTGAAAGTTTCTATCATGTCTCCCCTTTCCCTTCTCTCCTCCATACTATACATGTTAAGATCTTTTAGCCTTTCCGGGTAAGTTTTGTGATGTAGGCCATGCACCATTTTAGCCGCCCTTCTTTGTACACTCTCTAATGTATTTATATCCTTCTGGAGATATGGTCTCCAGAACTGGACACAGTATTCCAGATGAGGCCGCACCAATGACCTATACAGTGGCATTATTACTTCTCTTTTTTTCCTGCTACTGATTCCTCTTCCTATGCAACCAAGCATCTGACTTGCCTTTCTCATTGCTTTGTTGCATTGCTTTCCTGCCTTTAAGTCACTTGAAATAGTGACTCCTAAATCCCTTTCCTCTTCAGTAGTTTCCATTATAGTACCCTTGATACTATATTTAGCCTTTGGGTTTTTGAGACCCTAGTGCATGATTTTGCATTTTTTTGCATTAAACTGTAGTTGCCATGTTCTTGACCATTTTTCAAGTCTAGCTAGGTCATCAATCATTTGTTTTACCCCTCCTGGTGTGTCTACCCTGTTACATATCTTTGTATCATCTGCAAAAAGGCATACTTTCCCTTCAATACCATTTGCAATGTCACCAACAAAGATATTAAAGAGAACTGGTTCGAGTACAGATCCCTGGGGTACTCCACTGGTAACATTTCCCTCCATAGATTGCACTCCATTTACTACAACTGTCTGTTTCCTATCCTGCAACCAGTTTCTTATCCATTTAACTATTTTATAATCCACCCCCACACTTTCAAGTTTATTTATCAGTCTGCGATGTGGGACAGTGTCAAATGCCTTACTAAAGTCTAGATATGCTACATCTACAGCTCCCCCTTGATCTATTATTTTCATCACAGAGTCAAAAAAGTCAATAAGATTTGTTTGGCATGATCTCCCACCAGTAAATCCATGCTGTTTTGGATCCTGTAAGTTGTTTGATTTAAGATATTCCACAACTCTTTCTTTTAGTAGTTTTTCCATTACTTTCCCTACTACTGATGTAAGGCTTACTGGTCTGTAGTTACTTGCTTCTTCCTTGCTACCACTTTTGTACAGTGGAACTACATTTGCTCTTTTCCAGTCCTCTGGAATGGCACCTGTATTTAGTGACTGGTTAAATAATTCTGTTAATGGTGCCACCAGCACATCTTTTAGCTCTTTTAGTATCTTTGGGTGTATACCATCTGGCCCCATTGATTTATCCACTGTTAGTTTTGAAAGTTCAGTTAGGACCTTCTCCTCTGTAAATGTACTTTTATCTACCTTATTTTTATGAATGTCCTTGCAACTTAACTCTGGCCCCTTCCCTTCTCCTTCTGCAGCAATGTCAGGTCCGGGTGTTTTTGTGAATCCGTTAACCTGGAACCAACCACAGGTGTAGGTGCTGGGGTATGAAGAAAACAGGGAGGACGAAGGATGTTCCGTTTCATATATTTATTAAAGTAACAATTCAGTAAGGGTTAAATAACTAGTTGTTAATCATCATTATACTGAAGTATTGCAGGAATGGCAGAAATAATATGCAAGAGAAAACTCAGAAATAAATGAAAGAAATGTTCATGGAAACATATGCAAAAACAAGCTGAAGAATAAATGTTGAATTGTCCAAATATAAACAAGCTTTGATGCTGAGCTGCAGATTGAGTTTAACTGGTTAATGCAGACATGGAGAATCAACTGTAAGAATTTGCAATGGAGCTTTAAGAGTTAACTGAGAGACTGTGATGAATTATCCTTGTAATGACAACATAGAAAATAAAAGTACTGAATTGGGTTACTTGCGGGTTCCGGAGATCACTGTGAAACTGTAGTAGATGGCAAGGTGATGAATGGGTTAAATGCAGAGTTGAACAAACGAACAGCTGAGGGAATTGGAATCCTCCAGACTTTGTATGAAAGGCAGACAGACAAGGTAACCTCATGCAGGATACTGGGAATCCAAGTATTTCCAATAGGTGTGCAATTGACTGATAGCACAATGGAGAGCCGGTGAATCTTTGGCAGTGAAGGCTGCAAACGGACCTCTGGGAACGGAGGCGATATCTGGACCACGGGAATCACACAGGAATGCACGGAGAGAGTTCAGAGCTAGAGCACAGCTTTGATACAACAAAGCACTGGCCCAGAGTGACATAATCCCAGCCTACTTAAAGGCAGCACAAGCACGGGATTGGCTTACACCTGCTCACAGGTGTTTTCACAAGTGCTCAGTATTAGCTATTTGGTCTCCAACATGGCCACCTCCTATACAGCAGACACACCGCAGTGCCTTAGGCCATTTGGTCCCCGCACTCACAGTTCCCAGACTCTGCATTACCTGTGCCATTGATCACGCCGTGTCCCCACACGGGCGCACAGCACCGCGAGCAACCGCACTGGCAACGGATGAACCCCAGAACCCGCAAAGGTGAGAGACCGGTTCGTGACAGTACCCCCTCTTCTACGGGTGGTCTCCGAACACCTTTGAACCTTGTCAGGATTTTTGGAGAAGTATTTCTGTACCAGTCTTGGAGCATGAACATCTTCAGAGAAAACCCAGGATCTCTCCTCCGGACCGTAACCCTTCCAGTCGACCAGAAACTGTAAACGTCCATATCGGGAACGTGAGTCCACAATCTCTTTAACTTCAAATTCCTCATTCTGCAAAGAGTGAACTTTAGGAGATTTGGACTGGGTAGTACGGAACTTATTGAGAATCAAAGGCTTCAGTAAAGATGTATGAAAGGCGTTAGGAATTCTCAAAGACGGTGGCAGCTTGACTTTGTATGACACAGGATTGAGTACCTTTACAATGGGAAATGGACCAATAAACCTGGGAGCAAATTTCTTAGAAGGAACTTTGAACTTGAGATTGCGCGTAGAAATCCAAACTTGGTCTCCCACTTTGTAATTCGGTACAGCTTTACGTTTTCTATCTGCAAAAGATTTATAACGAGCGGAAGTTTTGACCAAGGACTTACGTACACAACTCCAGATGCTAGATAGACGTTGAAGCTCTTGATCTGCCGCTGGGACCTCTAGGGCTGGCAATGGATGAAACTCTGGCACACGAGGATGAAAGCCGAAGTTAATATAAAAGGGCGTAGATTCTGAAGATGAATGGAAGAGATTATTATGAGCAAATTCTGCCAATGGAAGGTAGTCAACCCAGTCATCCTGTGAGGACGATATATATAGCCGGAGAAATGTTTCAAGGTCTTGGTTGACT
Organism: Pseudophryne corroboree; assembly: GCF_028390025.1. Classification (NCBI taxonomy): domain Eukaryota; kingdom Metazoa; phylum Chordata; class Amphibia; order Anura; family Myobatrachidae; genus Pseudophryne; species Pseudophryne corroboree. The sequence continues at coordinate 375,881,079 of NC_086444.1, read as the reverse complement.
CTCTCAGTTTGTCCATCTGTCTGAGGATGATATGCAGAAGAAAAGTTCAACTTGACATTTAAAGATGAACAAAGCGACCTCCAAAACTTGGCCACAAACTGTGTTCCCCGATCAGAGATAATTTCTCGAGGAAGGCCATGCAACTTGAAGATTTCAGAGATGAACAATCTGGCTAGTAAAGGGGCTGATGGTAACCCAGTTAATGAAATGAAATGTGCCATTTTCGAAAATCGATCCACTATCACCCAAATGGTATTTCGCCCTTTTGATGGAGGTAGATCGGTCACGAAATCCATTGAGATATGAGTCCATGGTTGTTTGGGTATGGATAGTGGATGTAGTAGACCTGGTGGAGAACTTCTTGGACTCTTATGTTGGGTACATTTAGGACATGCTGCTATAAACTCTTGGACATCGGCTTTGAGACGTGGCCACCAATAAGACTGTTGAATAAATTTGAGAGTCTTTAGAACCCCAGGATGACCCATGAAGGAAGAGGCGTGAGCCCAGGTAAGCAGCCGTTTTCGAAGACTTGTGGCGACAAAGGTCTTGCCAAGCGGAGGAACTGGAGAGGTTCGAGTCATTAAAAAGGACGTAGGATTCACAATGGCTTGATTCGTGGTAGCATCATTTAATTCAGAAGAAGCAAAGGACCGGGAAAGGGCATCTGCCTTTTTGTTCTGAGACCCTGGACGATAGGTGAGTTTGAAATCAAATCGTGAGAAGAAAAGCGCCCATCGAGCTTGTCGTGGATTCAGACACTGAGCTGACTGCAGATACAGAAGATTCTTATGATCAGTATAAACTGTAATGCGATGTTGAGCTCCTTCTAGAAGGTATCTCCACTCCTCAAATGCCAACTTGATGGCAAGTAACTCTTGCTCACCGATTGCATAATTACGTTCTGCCGGGAGGAACTTACGGGAGAAATATCCACAGGGATGGACCTTTTTATCTTCAAAGACTTGTGACAACACAGCTCCTACTGCTTCTGTAGATGCATCCACCTCTAGTAGAAAGGGACGACTCAAATCAGGCTGTCGAAGAATGGGGGCTGACACAAAGGCTTGCTTTAAATCAGAGAAGGCTTTGATTGCTTCAGAAGACCAGTTCGTAGGATTTGCTCCCTTGCGAGTTAGGGCTGTGATGGGAGCAGCTAATGTAGAATAATTCTTGATGAATCTCCTATAGAAATTCGCAAAGCCGAGAAATCGCTGAATCCCCTTGAGAGTTGAAGGAGTGGACCAATCTCGGATAGCTTGTACCTTACCTGGATCCATACATAGCTCTGATCCAGAAATGATGTAACCAAGGAACGGTATGGAAGATACTTCAAAAGTGCACTTCTCTAACTTACAATAAAGTTGATTTTTCCGCAGACGTGTCAGTACCTCTTTAACTTGGTGACGGTGAGACTTTAGATCCTTAGAGAATATTAGGATATCATCCAGGTACACTACTAGACACTTGTAGAGAAGATCACGAAAAAGTTCATTCACATAGCTTTGAAAAACTGCAGGTGCGTTACAAAGGCCAAAGGGCATTACGAGGTATTCGTAATGCCCATCCCGGGTATTAAAAGCGGTCTTCCACTCGTCCCCTGCACGGATGCGGATTAAATTGTAGGCCCCTCGGAGATCCAGTTTTGTAAACACAGTAGCTCCCTTTACCCGGTCAAATAATTCTGGAATTAAGGGTAATGGATACTTGTTTTTCACAGTGATCTCATTGAGTCCACGGTAATCTATGCATGGTCGTAACCCACCGTCCTTCTTCTTAACGAAAAAGAATCCGGCTCCTGCAGGTGAAGAAGATGGTCTGATAAATCCTTTGGTTAGATTTTCTTGTATATAATCAGACATAGCTTGCGTCTCTGGGATGGATAGCGGATAAATTCGTCCCCTAGGAGGTGTTTTACCCGGAACCAGGACAATTGGGCAGTCCCATTCGCGATGAGGAGGTAGAGAGTCTGCTGCTTGTTTACTGAAAACATCCGCAAAGGATTGATACACCGGAGGTAGGTCGGGAAGGCTGATTGACCGGAGAGGTACAATTGAGGCTAAACAGTCCTTGGTACAAGATTTACCCCATGAGAGGACTTCCATGGTTTGCCAATTAAGTTGAGGGTTATGTTTCTGCAGCCAAGGTAAACCAAGTATCACATCTTGAGAGGCTTTGGGAATCACGTAGAAGGAGAGGTATTCGGAATGGAGCACACCAACTTTCATCTTGAGACATACGGTTCGATGAGTAATTATACCATCTGGAATTCGACTTCCATCCACTGCTGTAACGGCAACTGCTGCTTCCAGAGGCATGGTTTGAACTTTAGACCGCATGACAAAGGCTGAGGAGATGAAGTTCTCGGCTGCCCCAGAATCTAGGAGAGCTGAAACTTTCACTGTAGAACTTGGAACTTCTAATTGAATAGACAAGGTCGGCTCTTTCCCAGAACGTGATTCTAGAGTAACTCCTAGCTTAACCTCTCTTGAATAAGCTAGGAGCGAGAGTTTCCCGGTCGGAGTTTGCAGAATTTAACTAAATGTTCAGAGGACCCACAGTACATGCAGAGGTTACCCTGTCGACGACGAAGTCGTTCCTCTTCTGTGAGGCGAGAGCGCCCAATCTGCATAGGTTCGTCTGTCGTTACCGGAGACTGTGACGAAGAATCTTGTCGAGGCCTAGGATGATAACGTGGACTGGATCGCTCTGCCCTGGATTTCTCTAAACATCGCTCCCTGTAGCGTAGGTCAAGTTTGTTACAGAGAGAAATCAATTCATCCAGTTTAGTCGGCACATCCCGGATAGTTAAATCGTCCTTGATTCTCTCAGAAAGTCCATTCCAAAACGCGGCGATCAGGGCCTCCTCATTCCAGTTTAACTCTGAAGACAACGTGCGAAACTGAACAATATATTGATTGACAGGACGTAAACCTTGACGTAGACGGAGAATCTCCAAAGAAGCTGAGGTGGTCCTGCCGGGTTCGTCAAAGATTCTCCGGAAAGAAGATACAAACTCTTTGTAATTAGAGAGGATAGGATCACCTCTCTCCCATAATGGTGATGCCCACTCCAGAGCCTGACCGGAGAGGAGGGCAATAATATATGCGACTTTAGAACGAGCTGATGGGAAACTGGCGGACATCAGTTCGAACTGGATCTCGCATTGATTCAGAAATCCCCTGCAAAGTTTTGGAGTTCCGTCAAACTTACTTGGAGAGGGTAACTGCAAGCGGGACGTAGGCAGCATCACAGGAGAAGCTGTAGTGGTAACTGGGACAACCGGAGTTGGAAGAATCTGGACTTGAGACGTTTTAATTGCTGTATGAAGAGTCTCTAAACGGTCTGCCATAGTTTGCATAAACTGCACTATTTGTGTCTGTATAGACTCCTGGTTTTCCAGACGGGAAAGGATATTTGACGTAGCACCGCCTCCTGCGAATTGGTCACTTGACGGATCCATGGGGCCAGTGCTTACTGTCAGGTCCGGGTGTTTTTGTGAATCCGTTAACCTGGAACCAACCACAGGTGTAGGTGCTGGGGTATGAAGAAAACAGGGAGGACGAAGGATGTTCCGTTTCATATATTTATTAAAGTAACAATTCAGTAAGGGTTAAATAACTAGTTGTTAATCATCATTATACTGAAGTATTGCAGGAATGGCAGAAATAATATGCAAGAGAAAACTCAGAAATAAATGAAAGAAATGTTCATGGAAACATATGCAAAAACAAGCTGAAGAATAAATGTTGAATTGTCCAAATATAAACAAGCTTTGATGCTGAGCTGCAGATTGAGTTTAACTGGTTAATGCAGACATGGAGAATCAACTGTAAGAATTTGCAATGGAGCTTTAAGAGTTAACTGAGAGACTGTGATGAATTATCCTTGTAATGACAACATAGAAAATAAAAGTACTGAATTGGGTTACTTGCGGGTTCCGGAGATCACTGTGAAACTGTAGTAGATGGCAAGGTGATGAATGGGTTAAATGCAGAGTTGAACAAACGAACAGCTGAGGGAATTGGAATCCTCCAGACTTTGTATGAAAGGCAGACAGACAAGGTAACCTCATGCAGGATACTGGGAATCCAAGTATTTCCAATAGGTGTGCAATTGACTGATAGCACAATGGAGAGCCGGTGAATCTTTGGCAGTGAAGGCTGCAAACGGACCTCTGGGAACGGAGGCGATATCTGGACCACGGGAATCACACAGGAATGCACGGAGAGAGTTCAGAGCTAGAGCACAGCTTTGATACAACAAAGCACTGGCCCAGAGTGACATAATCCCAGCCTACTTAAAGGCAGCACAAGCACGGGATTGGCTTACACCTGCTCACAGGTGTTTTCACAAGTGCTCAGTATTAGCTATTTGGTCTCCAACATGGCCACCTCCTATACAGCAGACACACCGCAGTGCCTTAGGCCATTTGGTCCCCGCACTCACAGTTCCCAGACTCTGCATTACCTGTGCCATTGATCACGCCGTGTCCCCACACGGGCGCACAGCACCGCGAGCAACCGCACTGGCAACGGATGAACCCCAGAACCCGCAAAGGTGAGAGACCGGTTCGTGACAAGCAAATACTGAGCAAAAATAATTATTTAGGTGATCTGCTATTGCCTTGTCTCGCTCCACCAAATTCTCACTCTCTGGGGTAAATTTACTAAGATTCGTGTTTTCCCGTTTCAGGTCAAAGTTCAATCACGAATGACATCGAAAGTGTAAAACTGCAACTTTTTGAATTTGTTACGATGGATTTACTAAGCTGTCGTATTCGGGTTTTTCTTTTCTTCCGATGTCGATGTCATTCGTGTTTTTTTTTTGTTTTTTACGGCAGTGATTAGCAAAACACTGCCGACTTTTTTTACAATTAATCTCGGCCGGATCTGTGTGATCCGTGCTGGGGTTAATTTTTTTTTTTTTTTAATTAAACACTGTAAAATCTAAAAAAAAAATTGCGTGGGGTCCCCCCTCCTAAGCATAACCAGCCTCGGGCTCTTTGAGACGATCCTGGTTGCAGAAATATGGGGAAAAAATTGACAGGGGTTCCCCCATATTTAAGCAACCAGCATCGGGCTCTGCGCCTGGTCCTGGTTCCAAAAATACGGGGGACAAAAAGAGTAGGGGTCCCCCGTATTTTTAAAACCAGCACCGGGCTCCACTAGCTGGACAGATAATGCCACAGCCGGGGGTCACTTTTATATAGTGCCCTGCGGCCGTGGCATCAAAAATCCAACTAGTCACCCCTGGCCGGGGTACCCTGGGGGAGTGGGGACCCCTTCAATCAAGGGGTCCCCCCCCCCAGCCACCCAAGGGCCAGGGGTGAAGCCCGAGGCTGTCCCCCCCCATCCAATGGGCTGCGGATGGGGGGGCTGATAGCCTTTGTTGTAAAAGAAAAGATATTGTTTTTAGTAGCAGTACTACAAGTCCCAGCAAGCCTCCCCCGCATGCTGGTACTTGGAGAACCACAAGTACCAGCATGCGGCGGAAAAACGGGCCCGCTGGTACCTGTAGTACTACTACTAAAAAAATACCCAAAAAAACACGACACACACACCGTGAAAGTATAATTTTATTACATACATACACACATACATACATACTTACCTTATGTTCCCACGCAGGTCGGTCCTCTTCTCCAGTAGAATCCAAGGGGTACCTGTTGAAGAAATTATACTCACGAGATCCAGGGGTCCAGGGTCCTCGGGGAATCCAGGTGTAATCCACGTACTTGAAAAAAATAACAAAACGGACACTCGAGCCACGCACTAAAAGGGGACCCATGTTTGCACATGGATCCCCTTTTCCCGACTGCCAGAAACCCACTCTGACTGATGTCTAAGTGGGTTTCTTCAGCCAATCAGGGAGTGCCACGTTGTAGCACTCTCCTGATCGGCTGTGTGCTCCTGTCCTAACTGACAGGCAGCACACGGCAGTGTTACAATGTAGCGCCTATGCGCTCCATTGTAACCAATGCTGGGAACTTTCTTGCTCAGCGGTGACGTCACTTTAGGTCAACCGCAGGGCAGAAAGTTCCCATCATTGGTTACAATGTAGCGCATAGGCGCTACATTGTAACACTGCCGTGTGCTGCCTGTCAGTGAGGACAGGAGCACACAGCTGATCAGGAGAGTGCTACAACGTGGCGCTCCCTGATTGGCTGAAGAAACCCACTTAGACAGAAGTCAAAGTGGGTTTCTGGCATTCGTGGAAAGGTGACCCATGTGCAAACATGGGTCCCCTTTCAGTTCGTGGTCGGGACACCGTTTTGTTATTTTTTTCAAGTACGTGGATTACCCCTGGATTTCCCGAGGAGCCTGGACCCCTGGATCTCGTGAGTATAATTTCTTCAACAGGTACCCCTTGGATTCTACTGGAGAAGAGGACCGACCTGCGTGGGAACTTAAGGTAAGTATGTATGTATGTGTGTATGTATGTAATAAAATTATACTTTCACGGTGTGTGTGTCTTGTCTTTTTTTGGGTATTTTTTTAGTAGTAGTACTACAGGTACCAGCGGGCCCATTTTTCCGTCGCATGCTGGTACTTGTGGTTCTCCAAGTACCAGCATGCGGGGGAGGCTTGCTGGGCCTTGTAGTACTGCTACTAAAAACAATATCTTTTCTTTTACAACAAAGGCTATCAGCCTCCCCATCCGCAGCCCATTGGATGGGGGGGGACAGCCTCGGGCTTCACCCCTGGCCCTTGGGTGGCTGGGGGGGGGGGGACCCCTTGATTGAAGGGGTCCCCACTCCCCCAGGGTACCCCGGCCAGGAGTGACTAGTTGGATTTTTGATGCCACGGCCGCAGGGCACTATATAAAAGTGACCCCCGGCTGTGGCATTATCTGTCCAGCTAGTGGAGCCCGGTGCTGGTTTTAAAAATACGGGGGACCCCTACTCTTTTTGTCCCCCGTATTTTTGGGACCAGGACCAGGCGCAGAGCCCGATGCTGGTTGCTTAAATATGGGGGAACCCCTGTCATTTTTTTCCCCATATTTCGGCAACCAGGATCGGCTCAAAGAGCCCGAGGCTGGTTATGCTTAGGAGGGGGGACCCCACGCAATTTTTTTTGAAAAAATAAGCACTTTCCCACCCCTTCCCACTGATATACATGCACGGATCTCATGGATCCGTTCATGCCTATCCAATCACGAATAAAAAAAAAAGGTCTGTTTTTTTTTAGCACTTTTTTACGAGTTGTAATTTTTCACGGCAGTGTTTGTTTTTTTTTTGCTTTGCACTTCTTAGTAAATGACCGAGATTCATACTTAAACAGCCGCGTTTTGACCGATGGTGTATTCATTCGTAATTTTTTACTTGGACTTGCAAAAAATTACGAATGCCCTCATCTCTGCCGTGATTAGTGTTTAGTAAATTACCGAGATGACACTTTGATGAAAAAACGGCATCTCGGTCAAAATCGGGAGCTTAGTAAATTTCCCCCTCTGTCTTAAGTCTTATTATTCCTCCATTTGATTTTCTCCTTTCATTTATATACTTAAAAAAGGTTTTGCCCCCTTTATCTACTGACTGGGCCATTTTCTCCTCGGCTTCTGCCTTTGCACGTCTGATCAATTTCTTAGCATCCTTCCGTCTGTCAAAATACACCTCTTTGTCATTATTATTTTGAGTCTGTTTGTATTTCCTAAAAGCCATCTTTTTTGCTTTCACACTAGTTGATACTTCTTTTGTGAACCACACTGGCTTCCTTTTCCTGGTGCTTTTCCTAACCCTTTTGATACAAAGGCCTGTTGCCCTTAGTATTGCACTTTTCAGTTTTTCCCACCTCTCCTGCACCCCTTCGAAGTTCCTCCAGTCCGCCAATGAATCACTTAAACATCTCCCCATTTTTGCAAAGTCAGCATTTCTAAAATCCAACACCTTTGTTTTTGTGTGACAGGAGTTGGATCCTGTCTTTATACTAAACCATACTGTTGATGATCACTGGATCCCAGGTGCTCACCCACATATATGTCTGATATCCTGTCACCATTTGTAAGAATTAAATCTAATATTGAGTCTGTGCGAATGGGCTCCCTCACCAATTGCTTGAGAGATGCTCCCTGTAAGGAATTTAGAAATTTGCCACTTGTAGCTGAACTTGCAAAGGACCCCTCCCAATTTACATCAGGTAAATTAAAGTCTCCCATGATTATGACTTCTCGCTTTAAAGCCATTTTAGAGATGTCCAACAATAGGTTCCTGTCCAAATCCTGCCCTCGGCCTGGTGGTCTATAGATCACCCCAATGCGAATAATGTCCTTCTCCCCGGTTTCTGTGGTGACCCAAAGGGCCTCAGTTTTGTCCTCAACATTTTGTATTAAAGTAGCATTTATGCTTTTTGTCCACATACATTGCTACCCCTCCTCCTATTCTTCCCATTCTATCCTTCCTAAATAAATTGTATCCTGGTATAGCTATGTCCCAGTCATGATTCTCATTGCACCATGACTCAGTAATTGCGACAATATCCAGGTTATCCCTTGTCATTATTGCAATTAGCTCTGGAATTTTGTCTCCTAAGCTCCTAGCATTTGCACACATAGCTTTAAGAATTTTGTCTGTGCATCTGTTATTAGTAGCCATGTCCAGACAGTACAAAATAAATGTCAAGTTTAAAGTTGAAATTACCTGTTCGGTGATGTTGTTCAGTGTTTGTTTTTTGTTTTTTTTTCACTAATCAGGAATCACACTCTGTCCTTTACACCACGACTACACCTCACTAAATGTAAAGATATTGGGGGTAATTCCAAGGTGATCGCAGCAGAAATTTTTTTAGCAGTTGGGCAAAACCATGTGCACTGCAGCGGAGGCAGATATAACATTTGCAGGGAGAGTTAGATTTGGGTGTGGTGTGTTCAATCTGCAATCTAATTTGCAGTGTAAAAATAAAGCAGCCAGTATTTACCCTGCACAGAAATAAAATAACCGACCCAAATCTAACTCTTTCTGCACATGTTATATCTGCCCCCCCCCTGCAGTGCACATGGTTTTGCCCAAATGCTAAAAAATTTCCTGCTGCGATCAACTTGGAATTACCCCCATAGTACACCTGTCCACAATGGCCAAATGGTCAAAGGAGGTAAACACCAGACAGCATGCAGTAATAAACTGTTTCACTGAACAACTTCCCCACACATGCAATGCCAATTACAAGCAACTCATTACATCAAAAACATACATGAGTTTGCATAAGAGAGAACTGTAGTGAGCAGATTGGGGCTGTCTTTTCTTGTTTTTTTAGACAGATAATATGCATAAGATGAATTATATACTTTTGAGGCATTAAGGCAGTCCATATGTCATAGTTTTGGTGTGTTGTTGTTCCCCTCTGTTTTCCTTCGGTTTAATGCAGGTATAACGCTAATATTATAATAACACTTTTATGTCAGCACTTCTATGGAAGCACTACCAGCCGTATACTAGACTTTAAATAGGAAAATTTGCAATATGAATGCAATGATTGCTAACTCCACCCAATACTATCCCCCTTTAAAGCTAAGGCCATAAATTAGCTAAGACAAACAGGCATTACATTCCAATAAGGCAGCCAGCTAAATCTTTACAAATAACAAAAAACAAAACCTATTTCAATGTACCTATATAATACAACACTGCTATGCCACACAATCCTATTTCATTTGCATAGAAGAGTGGTGAGTACTAAGCCGGCGTCCCAGTTAGCAGGTCGCCGGCCATTATGGCAGCATGGGTGTACGGAGACACGCGGCTTCTACATGGGAAGGCTGGGTCTCCAGACTCAGTACACAGTGCAGATGCACCACTTCTGAGGGAGCGAACTGAGTCTAAGTATACTACGTGTGTACACAGTACCCAGACTGGCATTACAGACTTAAAAGGGGACTGACTCCATTTTAAGCACTAAAATTACCTCAGCCAGTATAAAAAAAGTGCGGGAAGACCGCGCGCATGGCTTCACTATGAGCGGGTTCAGCAGCTCACCAGCACCATTTTCCCTCTGCAGTGGACACAGATGCTGACTGACAGGGATGCGCAGCTCCTCCGGAGAGACTCCAGATTACCTCCGCGGTACCAGGGGGTCAATGCAGGAGGGGAGCGCTTACTAGGGTACTAAGTCCCCAATCTGGGTTCTTAGTCTGTGACCCGGCTAAGCTTGGCATTAGCAGTAAGGGCGCTGTGTGCTGGCTCCATATTATCTCTGTGTCTCTCTGGAAGGGCTTTTTGTGGGTTAACTGTGCATTTAACCTGTTCCTGTGTGTGTGTGCTGTCACTGTCACAGTATGTCAGACAAAGAGTGTGTTTCATGTAAGGCACAGTGTTCTTCTTCTCCAGGGGGTTCACTGCAGTGTAGTTAGTGCAATGTACCATCCCAGGCTAGCGGGGCAGAGCCAGCTTGGCTGGATTCCATTAGGGGAATGATTTCCAATATTTCTTCTAAATTGTCCCGCAATGAGAAAGAGAAGCAATACTTAAGATAAATTATGACTGAGTTTATGAACAGAGACTCAGTACCCAAACCAGTGTCTCAGTCCCCTGCCATTTGTCCGCAGTCTGATTCTGATGATGACGGATCAGACATGGAGGAGGGGGAGGTGGACTCAGAGGTGGGGAAGGCTACTCTGTCACAGGGAATAGAGGCTCTCATAGACGCTATCAGAGAAGCTCTGCATATCCCTGATAAGGTAACAGAGGAGACTGAGGAATCTTATTTTAATATTAAAAAGAAATCCTCAGCCACTTTTCCTGTATCAAAGGAACTAAATACCCTGTTTGAAGAACCGTGGGTTAATCCTGACAAGAAATTTCAAATCCCTAAAAGGTTGATATAATCTTTTCCTTTTACTCCTGAAGATAAAAAAAATAGGAAAATCCACCGATAGTGGATGCAACAGTATCCAGGCTATCACGGAAAATTGTAATGTCTGTCCCGGGTTCAGCTTCTCTAAAAGACATGGCTGATCGTAGAATTGAGAATACACTCAAATATTTGTATACAGCTGCTGGGGTGGACCAGAGACCCACTATAGCATGTGGGTGGATTACTAAGGCCATCGCCAAATGGTCGGGTAACCTAATTGAGGGGTTAGGTACCTTGCTTCGGGGAGATTATTGTACTCCGGCAACATATACAGGACTCTGCAAATTTTATGGTGGAATCCATAAAAGAAATAGGCTTGCTTAATGCACGCTCCACTGCTATGGCAGTGTCAGCACGCAGAGGCTTATGGCTACACCAGTGGACGGCTGACGCAGACTCCAGGAAAGACGTGGAAGGCCTACCCTTCACAGGAGAGGCCTTATTTGGAGATGAACTAGACAAATGGATCTCCAAAGCTACTGTGGGTAAGTCCACGTATCTTCCTTATGCAGCTCCACCATCCAGGAAGGCCTACTCGGGACCTAATATACAGTCTACTTATGCAGCTCCACCATCAGTCTACTTATGCAGCTCCACCATACAGTCTACTTATGCAGCTCTAATATACAGTCTACTTATGCAGCTCCACCATCCAGGAAGGCCTACTCGGGACCTAATATACAGTCATTTCGGGTTCTTCTACAGCCACCAGGAGCGCTAGAGGTAACCACGCAAACCAGCAACTGTCGGTTCACAGCAACAGAGCTCAAGCTCTGCTTCCTCAAAACCTTCAGTATGACGGTGGACCGCGATGCCTGGAAAACTGGCAGGTGGGAGCCCGATTAAAATTTTTCAGTCAAATCTGCACAGGTTCGTGCCAGGATCCCTGGGTCATAGATCTTATTTCCCAGGGCTACAGACTGGAGTTTCAAGAGCTCACACCTCACAGATTCTTCAAATCGGGCTTACCAGTTTCACAAGAGGCAAGTATAACCTTACAGGACGCCATTCAAAAACTAGTACAAACTCAGGTCATTGTTCCAGTTCCACCTCATCTGCAAAACAAGGGATATTATTCCAACTTGGATGGTTCTGTAAGACCGATTTTGAACCTCAAGTCGTTGAACCCGTACTTATGAGTGTTCAAATTCAAGATGGAGTCTCTTAGACCAGTGAACTCAGGTCTGGAGGAGGGGGAATTCCTAGTGTCTCTGGATATCAAGGATGCGTACCTTCACATTCGGATCTGGCCACCTCATCAGGCTTATCTACGGTTTGCACTGCAGGACTGTCACTACCAGTTCCAGGCCCTGCCATTCGGTCTCTCCACGGCACCGAGAGTGTTCACCAAGGTGATGGCAGAGATTATGTTTCTACTCCGCCAACAAGGAGTGAACATAATTCCTTACCTGGATGATCTTCTGATAAAAGCACCGTCCAGGGAGCGGTTGTTGCACAGCATTGGCCTCTCAACCAGACTACTCCTGGATCACGGGTGGATTCTGAACTTACCAAAATCTCACCTAGAACCGACGCAGAGGCTTCCTTTCCTGGGAATGATACTGGACACAGGGTCTCAGAGAGTGTTCCTTCCCTTGGAGAAGGCTATGGTAATCCAGTCAATGGTTTGGGCTGTCCTGAAGCCAACCCGTATCTCGGTGCATCTCCCTTCTGTGGTGGCTACAGACTTCTCACCCCGTCGAAGGTTCGGAATTTAGATTTGGATTCTGCTAACCACAGATACAAGCCTCAGAGGTTGGGGAGCAGTCACCCAGGGGGTGCAGTTTCAAGGAAGATGGTCAAGTTGGGAAGTCGTCCTTCTAATAAACATCTTGGAACTCAGGGCTATCTACAACGCCCTTCTGCAGGCCTCATCTCTACTTCGGAATCAGGCCATTCAAGTCCAGTCGGATAATGTAACGGCAGTAACGTACATAAACTGACAGGGTGGAACAAAAAGCAGAGCAGCAATGTCAAAGGTGTCAAGAATTCTCCCCTGGGTGGAAAAACACACCGTGGCATTGTCGGCGGTCTTCATTCCGGGAGTAGACAACTGGGAAGCAGACTTCCTCAGCAGACATGACCTGCACCCGGGGGAGTGGGGCCTCCACCCGGAGGTGTTCAGGTGGTTGACACGTCAGTGGGGATATCCACAGATCATCATGATGGCCTCTCGACTCAACAAGAAGCTCAAGCGGTATTGTTCCAGATTGAGAGACCCACAAGCCGTGGCTGTAGATGCAACAGAAAAATGGAAACCAAGACTTAACTAGCGCTCTCTTAGTTTCTTCTGGTCCTTATGCTCCCATGGAATCTCCTTGCTCAGGATCGACTCCCATGTGGAAAAGAAGGATATGTGTATATAGTGAAGTGCTGTTTAATAATCAGCATATAACACATAAAATTACATCCAATACAATTGATAAAAAATTGATATAAAATCCAATATATTGCACAATCCCTTCAAGCATATGTATGAGGACGGGCTAATTACCAGATAATTATGAACTGTGGTTTAAACAGTTCAATCAGCGCATGAAAGATGTAATGTGGGGTTACCGGATCTTCCCACCATGCCACTCAGATCTCATCGAGAACCGGTCAGACACCAGTAAAATTACACAGGTTACCATCAATAAAAGAGATTGGAAAATAAACGAATTCATTATGTGCAACACATCGAATGTTGTGTATGCAATAGAGTGCGCATGCGGCCTCTGGTATTTGGGACGCACTTCCAGAGCATTGAAAACTTGTATTGGCGAACATTTGAGGAACATAAAGAAAGGCCTGAATATGCATGCATTGTCAGAACACTTCAGGGTTGTACATCAGTGTAACACTTCAGCCATCAAACGGTTTTGCGGAATAAAACATGTAAAGAACAACTGGAGGTGTAAGGATGTGTCAAGTCAGCTAGCTAAGAAAGAAATGCAGCTAATATATGAATTTGGCACTCTGAAACCGGGAGGGATCAATTCGGATTTCGAAGTGAAGTGGTTTCTTTAGTGTATATTTTAAGAATAGGGGGTACATTGGATTTGTTTATTTTATCCTTGCAATATTTTATATTATAGATATTTTTAAAGTTCTACTATTTTGTGATTTTCTTTTAATTGGAGTTTATATGGTGACTTTCCCTCAAATCATATTTTAGGAAGACATGGAGGAAGATTTGCACGGGGACTTGCCAATAAATGATATAAGGACTGCTACTCGTAAGATTTTTTTCCCACCTGTACAGATGACAGGGTAAATCCCAGGACTTTAAAGATCAAGCCCTCAGGTTCCCATGACAACAGGACCGGAAGTGACGTCACGGTGTTAAGGGAAGAAATGAATCTGGTTAAAACCTGCTAATAACAATGGAGGCTTTGGGTGTCCAAAGCAGGGAGGCCTGGATAGGAATCCTGTCATAATGAGGAACATCTAATCCACCATAAGACACAGCGATAACGGAGCGCTGAGAGCGTCCGGTTCCCATGGCAACGGGACCGGAAGTGACGTCGCGCTACAGTGTACAGGATAGAATCACACATGGAGAAGAGGGTCGTCATGACAACGGTCCGTAGCACAGACCAGGGGCGTGGTGAAACTAAAGGAATACCCATGCATCCCTCAGGTATATGAAGAGGGAACGGAGGTTGTCAGGGCAACAAGCCCACCCAGAAGCTGTACATAGGATTAGGACAGGAAGTGGCTATGGACGCTCTGGCAGAGGATCATGGGACTTGTAGTAAATTATGTATAGGATTCAGCTGGGCGCCTAGCCTTCTGATTGGGAGAATGTGGTTTAAATGTCAGGAGTGAGAGGAAGGTGATCATTCAGCTTGCAAACCTTGAGAAAGACCCCAGGCAGGGGTAGAAACGCGTTGGTTGTTTCCTGAACAAGCCTGAGGACGGACGCAAGGACCAGGTTCTCGATGAGATCTGAGTGGCATGGTGGGGAGATCCGGTAACCCCACATTACATCTTTCATGCGCTGATTGAACTGTTTAAACCACAGTTCATAATTATCTGGTAATTAGCCCGTCCTCATACATATGCTTGAAGGGATTGTGCAATATATTGGATTTTATATCAATTTTTTATCAATTGTATTGGATGTAATTTTATGTGTTATATGCTGATTATTAAACAGTACTTCACTATATACACATATCCTTCTTTTCCACATGGGAGTCAATCCTGAGCAAGGAGATTCCATGGGAGCATAAGGACCAGAAGAAACTAAGAGAGCGCTAGTTAAGTCTTGGTTTCCATTTTTCTGTTGCATACTATATGGGTGAGGGGTGAAGGAAAACCTCCATAGAAACTTTGAGACTATACCAGCTGCTATATTTGCGCACTACGATATCCTATTTATTCTTTGTATTGCGTGGCTGTAGATGCTCTGACAACTCCGTGGGTCTATCAGCTGGTGTAGGTGTTTCCTCCACT
Organism: Pseudophryne corroboree; assembly: GCF_028390025.1. Taxonomy (NCBI): domain Eukaryota; kingdom Metazoa; phylum Chordata; class Amphibia; order Anura; family Myobatrachidae; genus Pseudophryne; species Pseudophryne corroboree. The sequence goes on along the minus strand of NC_086444.1, from coordinate 375,865,792 downwards.
TCCTCTGATTCCAAGAATTCTAAAGAGAATAAAAGAGGAAAAGTTTCAAGCAATCCTCATTGCTCCGGACTGGCCTTGAAGGGCCTGGTATGCGGATCTTCTCGGGATGCTGATTGAAGATCCATGGCCTCTACCTCTTTGCGAGGATCTTCTGCAACAGGGCCCGTTCATCTATCAAGACTTACCATGGCTACATTTAATGGCATGGAAGTTGAATGGCTGATTCTAGCCTGGAGTGGGATCCCTGACAAGGTCATCCCGACTATGATCGTGCCAGGAAGGGGGTAACGTCTAAATATTACCACCGTATATGGAAGAAGTATGTCTCTTGGTTTGAGGGCAGACAATATTCTGCGGTGGAATTTCATCTGGGACATCTCCTGCTTTTTCTGCACTTGGGAGTGGATGTGGGCCTACACCTAGGCTCATTAAAGTCCAGATTTCGGCCTTGTCTATTTACTTTCAGAAACAATTGGCTTCTCTCCTTGAGGTCCAGACGTTCTTGAAAGGTGTTCTGCACATCCAGCCTCCCTTTGTGCCTCCCACTGCACCTTGGGATCTCAATTTGGTGTTGCAGTTCCTCCAATCGGACTGGTTTGAACCATTACAGGAGCTGGACGTAAAGTACCTTACGTGGAAGACCGTCACACTGTTGGCATTGGCTTCAGCAAGACGTGTGTCGGAGCTAGGGGTTTTGTCTCATGAGTCCCTACATAATTTTCCATGAGGACAGAGCTTAACTCAGAACTCGTCAGCAATTTCTTCCTAAGGTGGTGTCCTCGTTTCACATCAACCAACCTATTGTGGTTCCGGCTGTTACGGACACCTCTGCTACTTCAAAGTCTTTGGATGTTGTGAGGGCTTTGAAGGTGTATGTAAAGAGAACAGCTCGTCACAGGAAATCTGACTCGCTGATCGTTTCTCTATGAGCCCAATAAAATTGGGTGTCCTGCTTCAAAGCAGTCCATTGCATGCAGGATCAGGCTCACTATCCAGCATGCTTATTCCAAGGCAGGCTTGTCGGTTCCAAAATCTGTACAGGCCCACTCTACTAGGTCGGTGGGTTCTTCTTGGGCGGCTGCCCGGGGTGTCTCGGATTTACAGCTCTGCCGAGCAGCTACTTGGTCAGGTTCGAACACGTTTGCAAAGTTTTACAAGTTCGATACTTTGGCCTTTGAGGACCTTCAGTTTGGTCAATCAGTTCTGCAGGAACCTCGCTCTCCCACCCGCTTTAGGAGCTTTGGTACTTCCCCATGGTACTAAATGGATTCCCAGTATCCTCAAGGACGTAAGAAAAATTGGATTTTAATTACCTACCAGTAAATCCTTTTCTCGTGGTCTGTAGGGGATACTGGGCGGCTGCCCGGTGCTTCGTTCTTCCTGCACTGTTACTTGGTTCAGTAATGTTGTTTGGTTCAGCTGTTGCTGTTCCTGTTTTCAAGTTTGGTTCGTATGGCTTGCCTTTTGTTCTGTGTGTGCTGGTTCGTAATCTCACCACTTTCCTTATCTATTGTCTCTCAACGTATATGTCCGTCTCCTCGGGCACAGTTTCCTAGACTGAGTCTGGTAGGAGGGGCATAGAGGGAGGAGCCAGAGCACACTATCGAATCTTAAAGTGCCCAAGGATCCTAGTGGACCGGTCTATACCCCATGGTACTAAATGGATTCCCAGTATTCCCTACGGACTACGAGAAAAGGATTTACCGATAGGTAATTAAAATCCTATTTTATTTTTTTTCCAATTACATTGGTAGTAATCAATGTAAGCAAGCAAATTGTTATTGTAAAGATTACGGTTGTAAACTTAATGATTAAGCACATCTCCACTCCTCCTTACCAGGACTACTTACCTCTTGGTTACTGGTTACTGACCCTTGAGTGTTCCTCTTCCCAAGACATTGGCACTGCCTAACTAATGTCAATGTAGCCTGAATTAGAAAATCAAGTTTTGTGACAGAACAGAGAGCATCATGCCTCCTCTGTTACTTCCAACCTAATGCCCCCTGTATTACTTCCATCCTCACAAGTCTTGTGTCACTTCCAGCCTCATGCCTCCTCTCACTTCCTGCCATATGCCTCCTGTGTCACTTCCAACCTCGTGCCTCCTGTGTCACTTCCAGCCTCATGTGTCACTTCCAGCCTCATGCTGCCTCTGTCACTTCCACCCTCATGCCTCCTGTGTTACTTCCAGCCTAATGCATACCTCCCAACTTTTGACGCTGCTAATTCGTAATTCGGGACTTGCTGCATCAAAAGGGGGCATGACCTTGGGGGGAGTAGGTGGGGCCTCAAGTGGAGGGGCGTGGTCTAGTGCAGCGAACCCTGTTTTTATAATATTGGGGACATTCCCAGCTCTCCCTGAGCAGCTGTGCAGCCCCGGCTAACCCTCCCTGCACTGATAGATGCCGTGTGCATGCTCACAGCATCTATTCAATGATCACCGGCTGCACTGCAGAGCAGCAGTGATCACTGACTCTCCCAATCCGGCCAACCCCCCTCCCCGCCCGCGGACACCCTGACCTGTGTATTCAGGACAGTTGGGAGGTATGCTAATATACCCCCTGTATCACTTCCAGCCTCATGCCATCTGTGTCACTTCCAGCCTCGTGCCTCCTGTGTGACTTTCAGCCTGATGCTACCTGTATGACTTCTGGGTTCAGTTCCAGCTTCCTGCCTCCTGTCTCACTTTCAGCCTTATGCTCCCTTGTGTCACTTACAGCCTCATGCCTCCTTTGTCATTTCCAGCCTCATGTGTCACTTCCAGCCTCATTCCTCATGACTCCCTTCCAGCCTCATGCAGTGTCACAGACTAATGCCTCACTTCAGAACCAACCCCTGTTCCCGCCAACCCCTTTAACTTACCTTCTTATCTTCAGGCTGTCCAGTTCCTGCTGTTACACTGAACGAAGATAGGATACATTGAACCAGGGTTAGTGTGAGAGAGTTGAGTCGAGGTGCAGAGCCTATCAGACCCCTCAGCTTTCACCAAAAATCGACCTCACTACCTGGAATCTGCAGATCACGGCACTCTTACTGCCCCCCAGAGAAGACGCAAGGGAGTGCAGGCATGTTACAGAATCAGCAGACAGAAGAATGGTCAGGCAAGCTGAGTACAAGGTGCAGAACAAGACCAGTCCAAGGTCAGGGTCACAGGTGGAATGAGGGGAAAAAGCTGAAGTTAGGGTCACAAGCACAGGTGCAGGACAGAAATAACAAGCCAGGTCAGCAAACAGGATACAGTTAGCAGAGGATACGTTGTGTTATGCCTGACGAGTACTCAGAGAATGCTGTGACACCAGCTGACCCTAATGCAGTGGGACATACTGGGATTTCTCCAATACCTGATGGGCAATTCAGACACTGGTACTGGGTATCTCAGTCAATTGCTAATGGACCTGATGCTGCCCTAACAATGGCATAAAGTATTACTACATTTTAATAGGGGCACTATTTACTGTGCACACTTGTGGCATTACAAATTTGTAGATACTCTTTCTCTTACGTCCTAGAGGATGCTGGGGTCCATATTAGTACCATGGGGTATAGACGGGTCCACCAGGAGCCATTGGCACTTTAAGAGTTTAATAGTGTGGGCTGGCTCCTCCCTCTATGCCCCTCCTACCAGACTCAGTTTAGAAAATGTGCCCGGAGGAGCTCTACAGAGTTCTCTTGGTAAAGAGTATTTTTCTTCCTTTTCAGTTTTTTTTATTTTACAGGGTGGCTGTTGGCGACAGCCTCCCTGCAGCGTGGGACTGGGGGAAGGGAGCAGTGTCCGCCCCGTGGGGTATTGAGCTCCCGCTGACTGGAAGTTGGCTCCAGAGAGGTCTGATCACGCCCCGCCACAGAGGAACGCTCGCCCCGGCAGCCAGCCGCCACCACCTCGGGAGCTGAAGTGTGGCGAGTGAGTCAGCGGTACCTTGGTGCGGCGCTGGGAGGGAGCGCCCTGGGCCAGCTCCGGACCCTACACTGGTCGTTTCAGGCATGTCGGGGTCTGCGGATCCAGGTCAGTACTATCCTCCGGGCCAGTATAATCCTCATGTGAGCGGGAAGACAGCGCCATTGAAAGGGGCGGAGCTTCTCCTCAGAGCGGACCCAGCAGTGTTCAGCGCCATTTTTCCTGCCTGCAGTCACGGTTCACTGGATCCAGGTCCCTCCAGAGCTTTCTCCAGCAGTCTGTACGGTACCAGGGGGCTGTAGAAGGGAGGGGAGGCTGCTTAAAGGCTGTGTCACCTATTAAGGGACACAGTCAGCGCTAGGAAGTGACTCCCTTTACCTGAAAAGCACTGTGTATGGGTTGGCTCCAATCTCTGTGTCTCTCTGCCATTCTTGGGGGGAAACTCTGTCTACATAATACCCTGTGTGTTTGTAGGATGTTTGAGTGTGTGTGACAACATGTCTAGGGACACTGTTTCATATGCTGCAGAGGATTTGTCTTCCCAGGAAGACTCCATTCCATGTAATCAGGATTGCACTGTTTTAGCGCAGATCCCAGCTAGAGAGCCAGAATGGTTAGTCTCTCTGAGGGGGACTATTTCTCAGTTTTCTGATAGGGTTGCTAGGACTGAGCATGCCACTCAGGTCCTCCAGTCCTCTATGGTGGTATAGTCTGATTCTGCCTCCTCGGGGTCCCCTGCGGTACATTCTCATAAACGTGCGCTTGCAATTATGCAGGATGACACGGACACCGACTCTGATGCTGCAGACGGTGGTGAGGATGTGTTGAGGGGGACGGCATCACTTGCCAAGGGGGTGCAGTTGATGATTGAGGCTGTTAGGGATGTTTTACACATTTCGGACACAGCTCCGGAACAGGTGGAGGAGGCCTTTTTTACGGATAATAAGAAGCCCCCCCTCACCTTCCCGGCATCCAAAGAATTGAATGCTATCTTTGAAAAGGCATGGGAAACTCCGGAAAAGAAATTCCAGATTCCCAAGAGGGTCTTGGTGGCTTTTCCCTTCCCAGAGGAAGATAGGAAGAGATGGGAGTCCCCGCCGATAGTCGACGCCTCTGTATCCAGGCTGTCCAAGCAGGTGGTATTACCGGTTCCGGGATCTACCGCATTAAAGGACCCGGCAGATTGCAAGGTGGATGCTACGCTGAAATCCATTTACATGGCTTCAGAGGCTATATTGCGGTCTACTATAGCCTGTGCTTGGATTGCTAAAGCTATTGCCAGGTGGTCAATCACTCTGCAGGAGGAATCGACTACGCTGGACAAAGGTGACGATTTATTTTTACATAGTATTCAGGATTCTGCAGGGTTCCTGGTGGATTCCATGAAGGACCTGGGTTCCATGGCTGCGGGGATCTCCTCCATGTCCGTCTCGGCTCGCAGAGGTCTCTGGCTGCGCAAGTAGTCTGCGGACGCGGAATCCAGGAAGTGTGTAGAGGGCCTACCATACAAGGGTCAGGCTCTCTTTGGGGAGGCGCTGGATGCGTGGATTACCACGGCTACCGCGGGTAAGTCTCCTTTTCTTCCCTCAGCTGCACCGGCTACGAAGAAGCCTTTTTCATCTACTACGTCACAGTCCTTTCGGCCCGCGAGGCCTAGAAAGAATAAGCCTTCGAACACCTTCTTCAGAGGTGGTCGTGCCAAAGGAAAGAAACCTGCTCCCGCAGGTTCTCAGGCCCAGAAGCCCGCTTCTGATACCCCTAAGTCCTCCGTATGACGGTGGACAGCTAGGCCTGGAGGAAGGTCAGGTGGGGGCAAGACTCCGGCAGTTCAGCCACGTCTGGGTGTCGTCGGGTCTGGACCCCTGGGTTCTGGATATAGTGTCCAGAGGATACAGACTGGAGTTTCAAGATCCCCCGCCTCACCAATTCTTCTAGTCAGGCTTGCCAGCCCTGCTGGCAGACAGGACAATTCTTCTGGAGGCCATCAGAAAATTGGTGATGTCAGAGGTCATTGTTCCGGTCCCACTTCAGCAGCGGAACAAGGGTTATTGTCACAATCCGGGTACTGAGACATCGGTTTCTACATGCCTCCTGATGTTGGCTCAGTGAGCCAGGGTCGGGCTTTAACTACGGTCATGGTTACTGCCTGCAGCGCTGGTATCAGCGGCCTCCTCAGTAAATGTACTCACGGTGGTGCGGCGCTCTCAGCCCCGTCGCGGCCGTCATTGCCGCGCCTGTGGTCCTCTGCTGGATGCGGTCCTCGGTGTGCCCCAGCCACCACTTCCATCCCTGTGGTCGCTGTGCGCGTCTGGGCGCATGGAGTTCGGCTGCGGCGGCCTCCGCCGTCGTTGTTGTTTGTACACATGCTTCACAGTACTTAGTTCCCCTTCTGTTTCTGTCAATGGGCGCAGCCATCTTGGACTTTGAAACATGATACCCATTCACCTATCCCCAGTGCTGCTGGAGCCATGTCATAATTGCCAGACCAATCCCTGCTATGCAGCAGGTATAAATATCCTGTCCCAGCACCCAGAAGATTGTCAGTGCTTCCATTGTCTATCCTGTGAATACAGTGTGCAGTTCAGTGTGGACTTCTCCTGCAGTTCAGCCTGACTCCCTGGTGGTTTCCCCTTGCGGTGTTGTTCCAGCTCTCCAGTGTTTAAGCCCTGTGGTGCAGCCTGTCATCTTTGCTCCCGCACCCAGTGCTAACAAAAGGATTATGCTCCGGCTTTCCAGTAGCCACTTTCCAGTTACCCTCAGTGTTCCTACGAACCCCAGCTTCTTCTACACTTCTCCTGCGTACCCCAGCTTCTTCTACAGTTCTCCTGCGAACTCCAGCTTCTTTTACAGTTCTCCTGCGAACCCCAGCTTCTTTTACAGTTCTCCTGTGAACTCCAGCTTCTTTTACAGTTCTCCTGCGATCCCCAGCTTCGCCTACAGTTTATCTACGAACAACTGCCTCATTTATAATTTACCTGAGCACCCCAGTATTATTTACAGTTTACCTGCTAATCTCAACTTCACGTTATACCTCACCTGGGTTCCCAAGTGTTGTACTGAACTTTCACGCTCATTCCGGATTACTGGTCCTAACCTCACCTGTGACTTTTATTTGTTTCATTGCACCTTATATGACTTTTTATTTAATAAACACCCTCAAAGATATCTCCAGTTGTCATGGTCACGCCTTCGGGCACTTACTGCTACTGTCGAACGCATGTCTAGGAGTCCACTCACTCCTCCTAAATTCTGGTATCCATCAGCCCCTTTAACTGAGGCTTCCAGTTACCTTCACCAGCCCTCAGTTGTGACAGTTATTATTCAAACCTTTTTGTGGTACCGAAACCGGATGGTTCGGTACAGCCTATTCTAAACTTAAAATCTTTGAATCCTTATCTCAGGGAGTTCAAATTCAAGATGGAATCTCTGAGAGCTGTCATCTCAGGACTGTCGGAGGGGGAGTTCCTGGTGTCCCTGGACATCAAGGATGCTTACCTCCACATTCCCATTTGGGCGCCGCATCAAGCATATCTCCGGTTTGCGCTTATGGACGATCACTATCAGTTCCAGGCGCTACAGTTTGGCCTCTCCACGGCACAGAGGATCTTCACCAAGGTGATGGCAGAGATGATGGTTCTCCTCCGCAAACAGGGGGTGAATATAATTCCATATCTGGACGATCTCCTGATCAAGGTGTCGTCCAGGGAGAGGTTGTTGCTTTCCATCACGCTCACGACGCAGCTGCTCAGGAGGCACGGTTGGATCCTAAACCTTCCAAAGTGTCATCTGGAGCCGACAAGGCGGCTGTCTTTCCTGGGAATGATCCTCGACACGGACGTGCAGAGGGTATTTCTCCCGGTGGAGAAAGCGTTGGTGATTCAAGCAATGGTCCGGGAGGTCCTAAAGCCTGCCCGGGTATCGGTTCATCAATGCATACACCTTCTGGGTAAGATGGTTGCTGCCTACGAGGCTCTGCAGTACGGCAGGTTTCATGCTCGACCCTTTCAGCTGGACCTATTGAACCAGTGGTCGGGCTCTCACCTACACATGCACAAGAGTATACGCCTGTCTCCGAAAGCCAGGATTTCACTCCTCTGGTAGCTACAACTTCCACACTTTCTGGAAGGGAGAAGGTTCGGAATTCAAGACTGGATCCTTTTAACCACAGATGCAAGGCTAACAGGTTGGAGAGCAGTCGCTCTGGGGGAAACCTTTCAGGGACGATGGTCGGATCAAGAGTCGCTTCTCCCAATAAACATCCTGGAACTCAGGGCCGTTTACAACGCCCTTCTGCAAGCAGCACACCTTCTACAGGATTGGGCTGTTCAGGTGCAGTCGGACAATGTGACCACAGTGGCCTACATAAACCGATAAGGCAGAACGAAGAGCAGAGCTGCCATGGCAGAGGTGTCAAAAATCCTCATCTGGGCAGAAAGGCACGCAGTGGCGATGTCGGTAATCTTCATTCTGGGCGTAGACAACTGGGAAGCAGACTTCCTCAGCAGACACGATCTCCATCCAGGGGAGTGGGGCCTCCATCCGGAGGTGTTCGAGGAGGTAACCGGTTGGTGGGGGGTTCCTCACATAGACATGATGGCCTCCCGCCTCAACAAGAAGCTACGGAGGTACTGTTCCAGGTCAAGAGACCAACAGGCAGTGGCGGTGGACGCACTGTTAACACCGTGGATGTTCAAGTCAGTGTATGTGTTCCCTCCACTTCCTCTGATACCAAAGGTTCTTCAGCTCGTGAGAAGAACAAAGGTTCTGGCAATCCTCATTGCTCCGGACTGGCCAAGGAGGGCTTGGTACGCATTTCTGCTGGATCTTCTGCTGGAAGATCCACGGCCTTTACCTCTTCGGGAGGATCTGCTTTTGCAGGGGCCGTTCGCTTATCAAGCCTTACCGCGGCTTCGTTTCACGGTATGGCGGTTGAACGCCAGATCTTAGCTCGGAAGGGTATCCCGAGTGAGATCATTCCTACCCTGATACAGGCCAGGAAGGGGGTAACGTCTAAGCATTACCATTGCATTTGGAAGAAATATGTTTCTTGGTGTGAGGCCAAGAAGTTTCCGGTGGTGGAGTTTCAACTTGGACGTTTTCTCCTTTTCCTGCAAGCATGGGTGGATATGGGACTGAGACTGGGCTCCATCAAGGTCCAGATCTCTGCTTTGTCCATCTTCTTCCAAAAACAATTGGCTGTTCTTCCTGAGGTTCAGACCTTTTTGAAAGGGGTTCTGCACATCCAGCCTCCCTTTGTGGCGCCTACGGCTCCATGGGATCATGATGTGGTGTTGCAGTTCCTGCAATCTGCTTGGTTTGAGCCACTACAGGAGGCTGATCTCAAGTTTCTCATGTGGAAGGCAGTCACCTTGTTGGCCTTGGCTTCTGCACAATGCGTGTCGGAATTGGGGGCTTTATCTTGTAAAAGCCCCTATATGATCTTCCATTAAGACAGGGCGGAACTTAGGACTCGTCCACAGTTCCTACCTAAGGTTGTGTCGGCTTTCCACATCAACCAACCTATTGTGGTGCCAGTGGCTACTGACTCCTCAATTGCTTCAAAGGCCTTGGATGTAGTGAGGACTTTGAAGATTTACGTGAAGAGGACGGCTCGTCATAGGATAAGTGACTCTCTGTTTGTCCTCTATGATCCAAAGAAAATTGGATGTCCTGCTTCTAAGCAGTCGATTTCACGCTGGATCAGGTTCACTATCCAGCATGCTTATTCCACGGCAGGATTGCCGTGTCCGAATTCCATAAAGGCTCACTCTACTCGTAAAGTGGGCTCTTCCTGGGTGGCTGCCCGGGGTGTCTCGGCGGTGCAACTCTGCCGATCAGTTACTTGGTCTGGGTCAAACACTTTGCCAAGTTTCACAAGTTCGATACTTTGGCCTCTGATGACCTCAAGTTTGGTCAAGCAGTGTTGCAGGAGCCTCCGCGCTCTCCCTCCCGTTCTGGGAGCTTTGGTACATCCCCATGGTACTAATATGGACCCCAGCATCCTCTAGGACGTAAGAGAAAATAGGATTTTGGTTACCTACCTGTAAATCCTTTTCTCGTAGACTGTAGAGGATGCTGGGCTCCCGCCCAGCGCTTTGTTTTCCTGTATTGGTTTTCTGGTTTAGTGTTACCTGGTTCCTAGGTAAGTTCTGCGTTATTTACTGTTTGAGCTGTTGCTGAAGTTATTCCGGCATGTTTGGCGGATTTTCATGTTTGTGTGAGCTGGTATGAATCTCGCCACTATCTGTGTAATTCCTTCTCTCGAAGTATGTCGTCTCCTCGGGCACAGTTTCTAGACTGAGTCTGGTAGGAGGGGCATAGAGGGAGGAGCCAGCCCACACTATTAAACTTTTAAAGTGCCAATGGCTCCTGGTGGACCCGTCTATACCCCATGGTACTAATATGGACCCCAGCATCCTCTATGGACTACGAGAAAAGGATTTACCGGTAGGTAACCAAAATCCTATTTGTACCATGTGCATGCCCGTGCTTGTAGCAGCAGCAGGCAATAAATCCACTGTCAAGATTATTTTACAATTGTTTCTCCCTAGTACCCAGTGGCAAAGGGTACAAAGGCATACCTCCTAACTGTCCCAATTCCAGTTGGACAGTCCCACTATTCGGACACTGTCTCGCTGTCCCATCCATGGGTCGCAGTGTCCCTGCGGCAAGGGGGCAGATGTGTGAGCCTTTAATCACCCGCTGCTCTGCTCTGCAAAGTGTCTGGTAATCTCTTCTATTCAGTGCTGGGAGGTCAGCAAGGGGCTGCCCAGCTACTCATGGAGCGCTGGGCGTGCCTCCAAAGTCATAGAAAACATCTGCCATGCCCACTAGGCAGAAACCAAGCCCCCTCCCACCCAAGGCCATGCCCCCTTCATTGAAAAGTTGGGAGGTATGCAAAGGGAAACACAGCACTACTGTTCATTGGCCTGATGCTCTCTAGATAAGAGGTGTGGCTATTAAAGAATGAGATTGAACTTGTAAAAAATAAACCATATTGGGGGTCATTCCGAGTTGTTCGCTCGCAAGCTGCTTTTAGCAGCTTTGCACACGCTAAGCCGCTGCCTACTGGGAGTGAATCTTAGCTTATCAAAATTACGAACGAAAGATTAGCAGAATTGCGAATAGACACTTCTTAGCAGTTTCTGAGTAGCTCCAGACTTACTCGGCATCTGCGATCAGTTCAGTGCTTGTCGTTCCTGGTTTGACGTCACAAACACACCCAGCGTTCGCCCAGACACTCCTCCGTTTCTCCAGCCACTCCCGCGTTTTTCCCAGAAACGGTAGCGTTTTTTCACACACTCCCATAAAACGGCCAGTTTCCGCCCAGAAACACCCACTTCCTGTCAATCACACTCCGATCACCAGAACGAAGAAAAAACCTCGTAATGCCGTGAGTAAAATACCTAACTGCATAGCAAATTTACTTGGCGCAGTCGCACTGCGGACATTGCGCATGCGCATTAGCGACTAATCGCTCCGTTGCGAGAAAAAAATAACGAGCGAACAACTCGAAATGACCCACATTGTGTGAGTTAAAAGGGAGCGGGGGAACACTGACCTTTTATTATTCCAAAATGGTTTTGCAAGTTTCACCCCTCTGGCACAGATAGTTTGCTATCACACAGCATTAGAAGAGGTTGTGTTTTTCCCATGCATTTTTTAGTTAAATTAAACAAAAACGCCCACCAAATCTTCCATATGTGAAAACAAGGTTTACGGGGGAGATTGTATGTCATGTGTACGTGTGTTTAGGGCCCCATACACTTATACACATAGTTACCTACTTTGCTGCCTCCTCTTCCGGGAGGAGGCAGCGTTGTAGGTGTATGGGGGGCGTGGCCGGCACAAGATAGGCGGTCTGTGGGGCGTGGCCGGCAGCAGGATGGGCGGTCCGGGGGGCGTAACATCAGGGTCGCGTCATCGTGGCTCCGCCCCCCGCTGTGCTGTGCCGAGAAACAAGCTGCTGCATAGCGGGGGGCGGAGCTACGATGACGCGATTCAGCGCAAATCGCGTCATCGGACCCCCTCGGGCCGCCCGCTTGTTCTCTGCTGCGGGCGGCCGAGGGGGAAAGCGGGAGGCTTGCCCACCTTCCCGGGGTCCGGGAGGGTCACCCGATTTTCGGGAGCCTCCCGACCATTCCGGGAGGGTAGGCAAGTATGCTTATACAACATGACGGTCTGTCATGTCTTATAAGATTCGTCCAAACTCACGGCAGCCTCCCTGCTGGTAAGATAGTATTAGATATATCGTATGCAGTTTTTTTTGCATACGATGTATCTTTTACTATCCTATCTATTTACTGCGGGATCCGACATATCACGAGTGCAGCACTCGTGATATGTCGGATCTAGGAGGATCCGTCTGATGCCCACGGGAACGCGCATCGGATCGGGGTAAAAGCATCCTGAAAATGCCCGATTTCACCCAATATATCAGGCCGCATGCCCGAATTGGGCTGAAATCGGCCTAGTGTATGGGGAACTTTTGAGTGGCACAAGATTTAGTGATGGTCATGAGGATGTCGAAGATGATGAACATCCGAAAGGCCTTGCATATAAAAAAAATATGTGGAAAAATGTGAGAGATTTGTATGAAATAACCGTCGACTCAGTATCTGAATGACAGCCCTTATTCAGCATCAGTTGCAGTTTTGCTAATTTAGCAAGACTGCAACTGGCTAGAATTGCATGTTGGGGTCTGCCCAGCACAGGGCAAGCCGTCCAGCATGCTTATGCCTGACAGCTATGTAATAGCCAATTCAATTGCGATCGCATCGCTGACCCTGCAAAACAAGGGTAGCCCCTGCATGCGCAGCCCATGTTCTCCTTCGGAGCAGCCACGTGTGACGTCACGTGGTCACCCCCAAAATGACTCAGATCCGCCTGCGTTCCCGCATGCGCACTGGCCCAGAACTCTGCTAGATACGATCGCATTGCTGATTTATTTATTTATTTTTCTCTATCGTCCTAAGTGGATGCTGGGGTTCCTGAAAGGACCATGGGGAATAGCGGCTCCGCAGGAGACAGGGCACAAAAGTAAAGCTTTTACAGGTCAGGTGGTGTGTACTGGCTCCTCCCCCTATGACCCTCCTCCAGACTCCAGTTAGATTTTTGTGCCCGGCCGAGAAGGGTGCAATTCTAGGTGGCTCTCATAAAGAGCTGCTTAGAGAGTTTAGCTTAGGTTTTTTTATTTTACAGTGATTCCTGCTGGCAACAGGATCACTGCAACGAGGGACAGAGGGGAGAAGAAGTGAACTCACCTGCGTGCAGGATGGATTGGCTTCTTGGCTACTGGACATGAAGCTCCAGAGGGACGATCACAGGTACAGCCTGGATGGTCACCGGAGCCACGCCGCCGGCCCCCTCACAGATGCTGAAGCAAGAAGAGGTCCAGAATCGGCGGCTGAAGACTCCTGCAGTCTTCTTAAGGTAGCGCACAGCACTGCAGCTGTGCGCCATTTTCCTCTCAGCACACTTCACACGGCAGTCACTGAGGGTGCAGGGCGCTGGGAGGGGGGCGCCCTGGGAGGCAAATGAAAACCTTTAAAAAGGCTAAAAATACCTCACATATAGCCCCAGAGGCTATATGGAGATATTTACCCCTGCCTAAATGTACTAAATAGCGGGAGACGAGCCCGCCGGAAAAGGGGCGGGGCCTATCTCCTCAGCACACGGCGCCATTTTCTGTCACAGATCCGCTGGTCAGGAAGGCTCCCAGGTCTCTCCCCTGCACTGCACTACAGAAACAGGGTATAACAGAGAGGGGGGGCAAAATAAATGGCAATATATCAATATAAAAGCAGCTATAAGGGAGCACTTAATCATAAGGCTATCCCTGTCATATATAGCGCTTTTTGGTGTGTGCTGGCAGACTCTCCCTCTGTCTCCCCAAAGGGCTAGTGGGTCCTGTCTTCGTATAGAGCATTCCCTGTGTGTCTGCTGTGTGTCGGTACGTGTGTGTCGACATGTATGAGGACGTTATTGGTGTGGAGGCGGAGCAATTGCCAAATATGAGGATGTCACCTCCTAGGGGGTCGACACCAGAATGGATGCCTTTATTTGTGGAATTACGGGATAGCGTCAACTCGCTTAAGCAGTCGTTTGCCGACATGAGGCGGCCGGACACTCAATTAGTGCCTGTCCAGGCGCCTCAAACACCGTCAGGGGCTGTAAAACGCCCCTTGCCTCAGTCGGTCGACACAGACCCAGACACAGGCACTGATTCCGGTGGTGAAGGTGACGAATCAACCGTATTTTCCAGTAGGGCCACACGTTATATGATTTTGGCAATAAAGGAGATGTTACATTTAGCTGATACTACAGGTACCACTAAACAGGGTATTATGTGGGGTGTGAAAAAACTACCAGTAGTTTTTACCGAATCAGAAGAATTAAATGACGTGTGTGATGAAGCGTGGGGTGCCCCGATAAAAAACTGCTAATTTCAAAGAAGTTATTGGCTTTATACCCTTTCCCGCCAGAGGTTAGGGAGCGCTGGGAAACACCTCCTAGGGTGGACAAAGCGCTAACACGCTTATCAAAACAAGTGGCGTTACCCTCTCCTGAGACGGCCGCACTTAAAGATCCATCAGATAGGAGGATGGAAAATATCCAAAAAGGTATATACACACATGCAGGTGTTATACTACGACCAGCTATTGCGACTGCCTGGATGTGCAGTGCTGGGGTAGTTTGGTCAGAGTCCCTGATCGAAAATATTGATACCCTGGACGGGGACAATATTTTACTGTCGTTAGAACAAATAAAGGATGCATTTCCTTATATGCGTGATGCACAGAGAGATATCTGCACACTGGCATCACGGGTAAGTGCTATGTCCATTTCGGCCAGAAGAGCTTTATGGACACGACAGTGGACAGGCGATGCGTAGAGGAGTTATTTGGGGTCGGTCTATCGGATTTGGTGGCCACGGCTACGGCCGGGAAATCCACCTTTCTACCTCAAGTCACTCCCCAACAGAAAAAGGCACCGACTTTTCAACCGCAGCCTTTTCGTTCCTTTAAAAATAAGAGAGCAAAGGGCTATTCATATCTGCCACGAGGCAGAGGACGAGGGAAGAGACAGCAACAGGCAGCTCCTTCCCAGGAACAGAAGCCCTCCCCGGCTTCTACAAAAGCCTCAGCATGACGCTGGGGCTTCGCAAGCGGACTTGGGGGCGGTAGGCGGTCGTCTCAAAAATTACAGCGCGCAGTGGGCTCACTCGCAGGTAAATCCCTGGATCCTGCAGATAATATCTCAGGGGTACAGGTTGAAATTAGAGACAGAGCCACCTCGCCGTTTCCTGAAGTCGGCTTTACCAACGTCCCCCTCAGAAAGGGAGACGGTTTTGGAAGCCATTCACAAGCTGTATTCTCAGCAGGTGATAGTCAAGGTACCTCTTCTACAACAAGGGAAGGGGTATTATTCCACTCTTTTTGTGGTACCGAAGCCGGATGGCTCGGTACGGCCTATTCTAAATCTGAAGTCCTTGAACCTGTACATAAAGAAGTTCAAGTTCAAGATGGAGTCACTCAGAGCAGTGATAGCGAACCTGGAAGAAGGGGACTTTATGGTATCCTTGGACATCAAGGATGCGTATCTCCACGTTCCAATTACCCCTCACACCAGGGGTACCTCAGGTTCGTTGTACAAAACTGTCACTATCAGTTTCAGACGCTGCCGTTTGGTTTGTCCACGGCACCTCGGGTCTTTACAAAGGTAATGGCCGAGATAATATTTCTTCTTCGAAGAAAAGGCGTATTAATTATCCCATACTTGGACGATCTCCTAATAAGGACAAGGTCCAGAGAACAGCTAGAGATGGGTTTAGCACTATCTCAAGAGGTGCTAAAGCAGCACGGATGGATTCTGAATATTCCAAAATCCCAATTAATGCCGACAACTCGTCTGATGTTCCTGGGGATGATTCTGGACACAGTTCAGAAAAAGGTTTTTCTTCCCGAAGAAAAAGCCAAGGAGTTATCTGACCTGGTCAGGAACCTCCTAAAACCAGGAAAGGTGTCTGTACATCAATGCACAAGAGTCCTGGGAAAAAATGGTAGCTTCTTACGAAGCAATCCCTTTCGGCAGATTCCATGCAAAGGGATCTGTTGGACAAATGGTCAGGGTCGCATCTTCAGATGCACCTGCGGATAACCCTGTCGCCGAGGACAAGGGTATCCCTTCTGTGGTGGTTGCAGGAGGCTCATCTATTGGAGGGCCGCAGATTCGGCATGCAGGATTGGATCCTGGTGACCACGGATGCCAGCCTGAGAGGCTGGGGAGCAGTCACACAGGGAAGAAATTTCCAGGGAGTGTGGTCGAGCCTGAAAAAGTCTCTTCACATAAGCATTCTGGAACTAAGAGCAATCTACAATGCTCTAAGCCAGGCGGAACCTCTGCTTCAAGGAAGACCGGTGTTGATCCAGTCGGACAACATCACGGCAGTCGCCCATGTAAACAGACAGGGCGGCACAAGAAACAGAATGGCAGAGGCTGCCAGGATCCTTCGCTGGGCGGAGAATCACGTGATAGCACTGTCAGCAGTATTCATCCCGGGCGTGGACAACTGGGAAGCAGACTTCCTCAGCAGACACGACCTTCACCCGGGAGAGTGGGTACTTCATCCAGAAGTTTTCCACATGCTATTAAACCGTTGGGTAAAACCAATGGTGGACATGATGGCGTCTTGCCTCAACAAGACACTGGACAGTTATTGCGCCAGGTCAAGAGATCCGCAGGCAATAGCTGTGGACGCGTTGGTAACACTTTGGGTGTACCAGTCCGTATATGTGTTTCCTCCTCTGCCTCTCATACCAAAGGTATTGAGGATTATACGGCAAAGAGGAGTAAGACTAGTGGCTCCGGATTGGCCAAGAAGGACTTGGTACCCGGAACTTCAAGAGATGGTCACGGACGATCCGTGGCCTCTACTTCTGAGAAGGGACCTGCTTCAGCAGGGTCCTTGTCTTTTTCAAGACTTACCGCGGCTGCGTTTGACGGCATGGCGTTTGAATGCCAGATCCTAAAAGGAAAAGGCATTCCAGAAGAAGTCATTCCTACCTTGATAAAGGCAAGGAAGGAAGTCACCGCGAAGCATTATCGCCGTATTTGGCGAAAATATGTTGCGTGGTGCGAGCAGCGGAGTGCTCCGATGGAGGAATTTCAACTGGGTCGTTTTCCTACATTTCCTGCAATCAGGATTGTCTATGGGTCTCAAATTGGGATCTATTAAGGTTCAAATTTCGGCCCTATCAATATTCTTCCAAAAAGAATTGGCCTCAGTCCCTGAGGTCCAGATTTTTATCAAAGGAGTACTGCATATACAGCCTCCTGTGGTGCCTAAGGTGGCACCGTGGGATCTAAATGTAGTTTTAGATTTCCTCAAATCCAATTGGTTTGAACCACTAAAGAATGTGGATTTGAAATATCTCACATGGAAAGTGACTATGTTACTGGCCCTGGCTTCGGCCGGGAGAGTATCTGAACTGGCGGCTTTGTTTTATAAAAGCCCTTATTTAATTTTCCATTCGACATAGGGCAGAGCTGCGGACGCGTCCGCATTTTCTCCCTAAGGTGGTATCAGCGTTTCACCTGAACCAGCCTATTGTAGTGCCTGCGGCTACAGACGACTTGAAGGACTCCAAGTTGTTGGACGTTGTCAGAGCCTTAAAAATATACATTTAAAGGACGGCTGGAGTCAGAAAATCTGACTCGCTGTTTATACTGTATGCACCCAACAAGTTGGGTGCACCTGCTTCTAAGCAGTCGATTGCTCGTTGGATTTGTAACAAAATTCAACTTGTACATTCTGTGGCAGGCCTGCCACAGCCTAAATCTGTTAAGGCCCATTCCGCAAGGAAGGTGGGCTCATCTTGGGCGGCTGCCCGAGGGGTCTCGGCATTACAACTCTGCCGAGCAGCTACGTGGTCAGGGGAGAACACGTTTGAAAATTTTTACAAATTTGATACCCTGGCAAAGGAGGACCTGGAGTTCTCTCATTCGGTGCTGCAGAGTCATCCGCACTCTCCCGCCCGTTTGGGAGCTTTGGTATAATCCCCATGGTCCTTTCAGGAACCCCAGCATCCACTTAGGACGATAGAGAAAATAAGAATTTACTTACCGATAATTCTATTTCTCGGAGTCCGTAGTGGATGCTGGGCGCCCATCCCAAGTGCGGATTATCTGCAATACTTGTACATAGTTATTGTTAACTAATTCGGGTTATTGTTTAGGAAGCCATCTTTCAGAGGCTCCTCTGTTATCATACTGTTAACTGGGTTTAGATCACAAGTTGTACGGTGTGATTGGTGTGGCTGGTATGAGTCTTACCCGGGATTCAAAATCCTCCCTTATTGTGTACGCTCGTCCGGGCACAGTACCTAACTGGAGTCTGGAGGAGGGTCATAGGGGGAGGAGCCAGTACACACCACCTGACCTGTAAAAGCTTTACTTTTGTGCCCTGTCTCCTGCGGAGCCGCTATTCCCCATGGTCCTTTCAGGAACCCCAGCATCCACTACGGACTCCGAGAAATAGAATTATCGGTAAGTAAATTCTTATTATTAACAGTTTCTTATATAGCGCAGCATATTCTGTTGCGCTTTACAATTAGAACAACAGTCATAGAACAAAACTGGGTAAAAACAGACAGACAGAGGTAGGAAGGCCCTGCTCGCAAGCTTACTATCTATAGATGCATCTGCTACTGAATAAGACCCAATAGCAGAAATGGTAAATATAAACAAAGAAACTGTTAGGCAAGTTTTACATCAAGCTCTACTTAACATGACAAAAGTTTGTGCTAAGATGGGGGTAATTCCAAGTTGATCGCAGCAGGAAATTTTTTAGCAGTTGGGCAAAACCATGTGCACTGCACAGTAGCGGATCTTGCCACAGGCAAGCAGGACTTTTTCCCGGGGTGCCGCCTTCCGGAGGGCGCAGGGCGCCATCCGGAGGGCGCCGCACCAGGGCAAGATCCGCGGCTGCTGTGCCCCCTGCTGCCCATTGCCCCCCGCTGCCGCTGTGAAGAGAAACTAGACGCATACGCGTCTAGTTTCCCTTCGTGGAGAGGTCCTTTACTGTGCGGTGCGCGATGACGTCATCGCGCACCGCACATCATTTTAGTCTGTACAGGGGGCGTAAATGACCACGCCCCCTGTACGTAGCCACACCCCCTATTGTCACCGGGGGCGCACAGCGCCCAAGAACCGGCCCTGGCACTGCAGGGGAGGCAGATATAACATGTGCAGAAAGAGTTAGATTTGGGTGTGGTGAGTTAAATCTGCAATCTAAATTGCAGTGTAAAAGTAAAGCAGCCAGTATTTACCCTGCACAGAAACAAAATAACCCACCCACATCTAACTCTCTCTGCACGTGTTATATCTGCCACACCTGCAGTGCACATAGTTTTGCCCAACTGCTAAAAAATTTCCTGCTGCGATCAACTTGGAATTACCCCCCATGATTCCAAGGATTCTCACTGCCGAGGAGATAGAAACATATCAAAGCAAATCCAAATTAAAAGCCATGATAATTGTACTCTTTGATATTAAGGGTGTTATTTTGGCAGACTGAGTGCCAGAAGGCGCAACAGTGAATCAACATTACTACAAAAATGTTCTAGCACCTTTGTGGGAAATAATCAGAAGACAGAGGCCAGAGTTGTGGAAAAATGGTTTTATCATCAGGATAACACACCAGCCCACACAGCTCTCTGTGTGTGAAGCAGTTTTTGACCGAGAAACAGATTGCAGTGTTAGAACTCCCTCCATAGTCGCCAGACCTGCACCGTGTGACCTCTTTCTTTTCCCTAAAGTCAATCTGTAATCAAGGGAACCTTCTTTGCATCAGTTACTGAGGTAAAGAAGAAAATTACTGAGCTGTCGAGACAGCTGACAATGGGCCTAATTCAGACCTGATCGGTGCTGTGCGTTTTCGCAAAAGCAGCCGATCAGGCCTGAACTACAGGTGCCGGTGCCGCAGTGTGCCGGCGCATACCAGACAGCCGACGGCTGTCTCAGCCCTGTGAACGCCTCTGCCTGATTGACAGACAGAGGCGGTCGCTGGGTGGGAGAGGGCGGGCTGGCTGCGCTTGGCCGCCATTTAGGGGGCGTGGTCCGGCCAACGCAGGCGTGCCCCGGACCGTTGAGGGGCGGTCCGCGGTGACTGTGTGACGTCCCACACAGCCGCTGCGACCCTCACAGCGACGAGTAGCTCCTGCCAGCGCGCAGGAGCTGCGCTGGCAGGGAGCTACTCCTAAAGTACAAATGCATCGCCGCTGTGTGATGCTTTTGTACTTGTGCGGGGGGGTCGGGCCTGAAATGCGGGGAGGACTAGCCCTGTGCTGGGCGACCCCCCGCATGTCTGTGTGACTGATCGTAGATGTGCTAAATTTAGCACATCTACAATCAGGTCTGAATTAGGCCAATGGGCCTAATTTGGACCTGATCGCTGCTGTACGTTTTCGCACAGCAGCCGATCAGGTCTGAACTGCGCATGCGCTGTCGCCGCAGTGCGCCGGCGCATGCCAGACAGCCGACGGCCGTCTCAGCCCTGCGATCGCCTCTGCCTGATTGACAGGCAGAGGCGGTCGCTGGGTGGGAGGGGGCGGGCCGGCGGAGTTTGGTCGCCATTTTAGGGGCGCAGTCCGGGCAACGCAAGCATGCCCCGACCGTGCAGGGGCAGCTGCGTGACGTCACACGTAGCCGCTGCGACCCGGACAGCGACGAGTAGCTCCCTGCTAGAGCGCATGAGCTGTGCTGGTAGGGAGCTACTCTTCAAGTACAAAAGCATCGCCGCTGTGCTGGGCGTCCCCCCGCATGTCAGGGAAGTAATTGGAAGACAGCAGATACATTTACCAAAAACAGCCATGACATGCCGGTATTTTTTTCCAACCACTCCCCGTTAACACCTCCCTAACACCTTGACAGGTCACTTCCTGTCAATTACTTCTCCAAGATATCATTGAGAGCTAGATCACAGCACATGTATGTGCAGTCGCCTGATAGTCCCTACAGTGCGTGACAACGGCCATTGCATACAAACATGAATTAGGCCTATAGTCTGCATGTATCAATAGTATTATTGTGCCTTTGCGTGAAATGTGTTTTTGTATGATTTTGCAATCTTTTTTTTCCACCATGCTTGATGTTTGGTTGGCATTTTTTAATTTTAAAAATACATTTCTGACTGTAATTAACATCCCCTGCTTTATTTGCAGCAAGAACATATTTTCTTTTAGATTAGTGAGGGTCTTACTGAGTGAAACTAAAATACTTATTACCATACCATAGGGCAGGGCACGTATGTGACAATAACTTGGGTGTGATGTATGTGTTATGAAGAGTCTAAGGTGTGGTACAGAAGGACAGCTTTTAATGTTTGGGTTGTTTGTGCATGTTCAAACATCTTTATATGTCACTGTCATTTCTATCACATATATCATTTCCCATGATCCCTTTCCTGCCGCTCTACTTATGGAAGTTATCTGTTAGCACCAAAGAGCATGCACTGTCTTTCAACTTGCACAAAATTAAATATGATATATTATTCTTTTTTTTTTACACTGTATACCTCTGCGGTAAAAGAAACATTGGTGTAGAATGTTGCCATTTTTAATCTACATTTTTAAATAATACTAAATGGTGACCTTTGCCAATGTGTTTAGATGCTACAATAAGCACATGATCTGCATACAAGAATTCTCATGTAGCTATGGGAAATGTGCAACTATCAAATATACATAACTGAACTCCTACTTGTTTGGATGGTGCTCAGTACAAAGGTCTTTCTGTGCGACTGTTGTGGGTTTGCAGGTCCAGATGGAAATTTACATAGTAGAAAAAAATATAGAGGTCACTTTAAAAAGTCCTGCCTACTCTTACTTTTGGACCTTACCCTTATGAATTTTGAAGTTTACCTCATAAAATAATGCCCATGTATTAAATATCTCATGAGACATTTGCATACCTCCAAACAATCAAGTACTGGTCTGCCCTATGCTCTCCTCTAAGCATCCATGCTGCGCTTACCAGTGGCAATGCTTCTGGCACCTGTTCACCATTGTTCAGTAGTGACTGGAAGATGGCTCTCACCATTTCAACCTGCAGTCAGTAGCGCTTAGGGGGTAGGGGGTACTAATTACCTGGACCCAGGTCTGATGGAGGGGCCCAGTGGGTGCCAGGTCCTTCCCTCCTTACCTGGCAGCAGCTCAGCCCAGTACACGCTACTGTGTGCTGGGCTGCACTGTGGTCAGGGAGGCACTTAAAATACTATTTTTTTCTGTATTTTTTTCTAAGGGTAAGTGGCCACACCTCCTGTGATTTGGCCACACCCCCTTAAAAGTACCTGGTCCCATCCAGGCTCTTTAGTTCCCTGCCTGCAGTACACCGCTGCCTATATTGTATATCTGAACAGTTGGAGTTGGTAGGTATGCAATAGGACTGCAACATTATACAGTGCCGATATCTTACAGTGTAGCCGATGTAGTGCGTCAATAAATTGGGCAGTTAGTAGGTATAGAAATTGCCTGTCTGACACCAAATTCAAGGGTACATTTATTTTAATTTGTGGTGTGCCCTAAAAATTAAGAATCCTTATTGACGCATATTGAAGCTATAGGGATTTTTTTTTTCCATTGGAATTTATTAATCTAAATTGCTAAGATATGGAGTACGATATGAGTCTGACCCAGCAATTTGTTAGCCCACACATGTACTATACACGTGTGTCTGTTTCCGCATACTATAAAGGCAGAATCGCTTAATAAATAGGCACCTGAGATATATACATGAAGATACTAGACAGCTGTCAGATAAATAAGAATTTACTTACCGATAATTCTATTTCTCGTAGTCCGTAGTGGATGCTGGGGACTCCGTCAGGACCATGGGGATTAGCGGCTCCGCAGGAGACAGGGCACAAAAGTAAAAGCTTTAGGATCAGGTGGTGTGCACTGGCTCCTCCCCCTATGACCCTCCTCCAAGCCTCAGTTAGGATACTGTGCCCGGACGAGCGTACACAATAAGGAAGGATTTTGAATCCCGGGTAAGACTCATACCAGCCACACCAATCACACTGTACAACCTGTGATCTGAACCCAGTTAACAGCATGATAACAGCGGAGCCTCTGAAAAGATGGCTCACAACAATAATAACCCGATTTTTGTAACAATAACTATGTACAAGTATTGCAGAAAATCCGCACTTGGGATGGGCGCCCAGCATCCACTACGGACTACGAGAAATAGAATTATCGGTAAGTAAATTCTTATTTTCTCTGACGTCCTAAGTGGATGCTGGGGACTCCGTCAGGACCATGGGGATTATACCAAAGCTCCCAAACGGGCGGGAGAGTGCCGATGACTCTGCAGCACCGAATGAGAGAACTCCAGGTCCTCCTCAGTCAGGGTGTGCCCCTGACCAAGTATCAGCTCGGCAAAGTTGTAAAGCCGAGACCCCTCGGGCAGCCGCCCAAGATGAGCCCACCTTCCTTGTGGAATGGGCATTTACATATTTTGGCTGTGGCAGGCCTGCCACAGAATGTGCAAGCTGAATTGTACTACACATCCAACTAGCAATCGTCTGCTTAGAAGCAAGAGCACCCAGTTTGTTGGGTGCATACAGGATAACAGCAAGTCAGTCTTCCTGACTCCAGCCGTCCTGGAAACTATATTTTCAGGGCCCTGACAACATCTAGCAACTTGGAGTCCTCCAAGTCCCTAGTAGCCGCAGGTACCACAATAAGTTGGTTCGGGTGAAACACTGACACCACCTTAGGGAGAAACTGGGGATGAGTCCGCAGCTCTGCCCTGTCCGAATGGACAATCAGATATGGGCTTTTTGAGACAAACGCCGCCAATTCTGACACTCGCCTGGCCGAGGCCAGGGCCAACAGCATGGTCACTTTCCCTGTGAGATATTTCAAATCCACAGATTTGAGCGGTTTAAACCAATGTGATTTTAGGAATCCCAGAACTACGTTGAGATCCCACAGTGCCACTGGAGGCACAAAAAGGGGGTTGTATATGCAGTACTCCCTTGACAAACTTCTGGACTTCAGGAACTGAAGCCAATTCTTTCTGGAAGAAAATCGACAGTGCCGAAATTTGAACCTTAATGGACCCCAATTTGAGGCCCATAGACACTCCTGTTTGCAGGAAATGCAGGAAACGACCGAGTTGAAATTTCTTCATGGGGCCTTCCTGGCCTCACACCACGCAACATATTTTCGTCACATGTGGTGATAATGTTGTGCGGTCACCTCCTTCCTGGCTTTGACCAGGGTAGGAATGACCTCTTCCAGAATGCCTTTTTCCCTTAGGATCCGGCGTTCAACCGCCATGCCGTCAAACGCAGCCGCGGTAAGTCTTGGAGCAGACATGGAACTTGCTGAAGCAAGTCCCTTCTTAGCGGCAGAGGCCATGAGTCCTCTGTGAGCATCTCTTGAAGTTCCGGGTACCAAGTCCTTCTTGGCCAATCCGGAGCCACGAGTATAGTTCTTACTCCTCTACGTCTTATAATTCTCAATACCTTGGGTATGAGAAGCATAGGAGGGAAGACATACACCGACTGGTACACCCACGGTGTTACCAGAACGTCCACAGCTATTGCCTGAGGGTCTTTTGACCTGGCGCAATACTTGTCCAGTTTTTTGTTCAGGCGGGACGCCATCATGTCCACCTTTGGTCTTTTCCAACGGTTCACAATCATGTGGAAGACTTCCCAGTTGTCCACTCCCGGAATGAACACTGCTGACAGTGCTATCACATGATTTTCCGCCCAGCGAAAAATCCTTGCAGTTTCTGCCATTGCCCTCCTGCTTCTTGTGCCGCCCTGTCTGTTTACGTGGGCGACTGCCGTGATGTTGTCCCACTGGATCAATACCGGCTGACCTTGAAGCAGAGGTCTTGCTAAGCTTAGAGCATTGTAAATTGCCCTTAGCTCCAGTATATTTATGTGGAGAAAAATCTCCAGACTTGATCACACTCCCTGGAAATTTTTTCCCTGTGTGACTGCTCCCCAGCCTCTCAGGCTGGCCTCCGTGGTCACCAGCATCCAATCCTGAATGCCGAATCTGCGGCCCTCTAGAAGATGAGCACTCTGTAACCACCACAGGAGAGACACCCCTGTCCCTGGAGACAGGGTTATCCGCTGATGCATCTGAAAATGCGATCCGGACCATTTGTCCAGCAGATCCCACTGAAAAGTTCTTGCGTGGAATCTGCCGAATGGAATCGCTTCGTAATAAGCCACCATTTTTCCCAGGACTCTTGTGCAATGATGCACTGACACTTTTCCTGGTTTTAGGAGGTTCCTGACTAGCTCGGATAACTCCTTGGCTTTCTCCTCCGGGAGAAACACCTTTTTCTGGACTGTGTCCAGAACCATCCCTAGGAACAGCAGACGTGTCGTCGGAAATGGCTGCGATTTTGGATATTTAGAATCCACCCGTGCTGTCGTAGAACTACTTGAGATAGTGCTACTCCGACTTCCAACTGTTCTCTGGACCTTGCCCTTATCAGGAGATCGTCCAAGTAAGGGATAATTAAGACGCCTTTTCTTTGAAGAAGAATCATCATTTCGGCCATTACTTTGGTAAAGACCCGGGGTGCCGTGGACAATCCAAACGGCAGCGTCTGAAACTGATAGTGACAGTTCCGTACCACGAACCTGAGGTACCCTTGGTGAGAAGGGCAATTTGGGACATGGAGGTAAGCATCCTTGATGTCCAGGGACACCATATAGTCCCCTTCTTCCTGGTTCGCTATCACTGCTCTGAGTGACTCCATCTTGATTTGAACCTTTGTATGTAAGTGTTCAAAGATTTCCCATTTAGAATAGGTCTCACCGAGCCGTCTGGCTTCAGTACCACAATATAGTGTGGAATAATACCCCTTTCCTTGTTGTAGGAGGGGTACTTTGATTATCACCTGCTGGGAATACAGCTTGTGAATTGTTTCCAATACTGCCTCCCTGTCGGAGGAAGACGTTGGTAAAGCAGACATCAGGAGCCTGCGAGGGGGAGACGTCTCGAATTTCCAGTCTGTACCCCTGGGATACTACTTGTAGGATCCAGGGGTCCACTTGCGAGTGAGCCCACTACGCGCTGAAACTCTTGAGACGACCCCCCACCGCACTTGAGTCCGCTTGTACGGCCCCAGCGTCATGCTGAGGACTTGGCAGAAGCTGTGGAGGGCTTCTGTTCCTGGGAATGGGCTGCCTGCTGCAGTCTTCTTCCCTTTCCTCTATCCCTGGGCAGATATGACTGGCCTTTTGCCCGCTTGCCCTTATGGGGACGAAAGGACTGAGGCTGAAAAGACGGTGTCTTTTTCTGCTGAGATGTGATTTGGGGTAAAAAAGGTGGATTTTCCAGCTGTTGCCGAGGCCACCAGGTCCGATGGACCGACCCCAAATAACTCCTCCCCTTTATACGGCAATACTTCCATGTGCCGTTTGGAATCTGCATCACCTGACCACTGTCGTGTCCATAAACATCTTCTGGCAGATATGGACATCGCACTTACTCTTGATGCCAGAGTGCAAATATCCCTCTGTGCATCTCGCATATATAGAAATGTATCCTTTAAATGCTCTATAGTCAATAAAATACTGTCCCTGTCAAGGGTATCAATATTTTCAGTCAGGGAATCCGACCAAGCCACCCCAGCGCTGCACATCCAGGCTGAGGCGATCGCTGGTCGCAGTATAACACCAGTATGTGTGTATATACCTTTTTAGGATATTTTCCAGCCTCTCAGCTGGCTCCTTGAGGGCGGCCCTATCTGGAGACGGTACCGCCACTTGTTTTGATAAGCGTGTGAGCGCCTTATCCACCCTAAAGGGTGTTTCCCAACGCGCCCTAACTTCTGGCGGGAAAGGGTATACCGCCAATAATTTTCTATCGGGGGAAACCCACGCATCATCACACACTTCATTTAATTTTATCTGATTCAGGAAAAACTACAGGTAGTTTTTTCACACCCCACATAATACCCTTCTTGTGGTACTTGTAGTATCAGAAATATGTAACACCTCCTTCATTGCCCTTAACATGTAACGTGTGGCCCTAAAGGAAAATACGTTTGTTTCTTCACCGTCGACACTGGAGTCAGTGTCCGTGTCTGTGTCTGTGTCGACCGACTGAGGTAAATGAGCGTTTTACAGCCCCTGACGGTGTTTGAGACGCCTGGACAGGTACTAATTTGTTTGCCGGCCGTCTCATGTCGTCAACCGACCTTGCAGCGTGTTGACATTATCACGTAATTCCTTAAATAAGCCATCCATTCCGGTGTCGACTCCCTAGAGAGTGACATCACCATTTCAGGCAATTGCTCCGCCTCCTCACCAACATCGTCCTCATACATGTCGACACACACGTACCGACACACAGCACACACACAGGGAATGCTCTGATAGAGGACAGGACCCCACTAGCCCTTTGGGGAGACAGAGGGAGAGTTTGCCAGCACACACCAAAAACGCTATAATTATACAGGGACAACCTTTATATAAGTGTTTTTCCCTTATAGCATTTTAATATATATATACATATCGCCAAATAAGTGCCCCCCCTCTCTGTTTTAACCCTGTTTCTGTAGTGCAGTGCAGGGGAGAGCCTGGGAGCCTTCCCACCAGCATTTCTGTGAGGGAAAATGGCGCTGTGTGCTGAGGAGAATAGGCCCCGCCCCCTTTTCGGCGGGCTTCTTCTCCCGTTTTTCTGAGACCTGGCAGGGGTTAAATACATCCATATAGCCCCCAGGGGCTATATGTGATGTATTTTTAGCCAGAATAAGGTACTATCATTGCTGCCCAGGGCGCCCCCCCCCCAGCGCCCTGCACCCTCAGTGACCGCTGCTATGAAGTGTGCTGACAACAATGGCGCACAGCTGCAGTGCTGTGCGCTACCTTATGAAGACTGAAGAGTCTTCTGCCGCCGTTTCTGGACCTTCACTTTTCGGCATCTGCAAGGGGGGTCGGCGGCGCGGCTCCGGGACGAACCCCAGGGTGAGACCTGTGTTCCGACTCCCTCTGGAGCTAATGGTGTCCAGTAGCCTAAGAAGCCAATCCATCCTGCACGCAGGTGAGTTCACTTCTCTCCCCTAATTCCCTCGTAGCAGTGAGCCTGTTGCCAGCAGGACTCACTGAAAATAAAAAACCTAACAAACTTTTACTCTAAGCAGCTCTTTAGGAGAGCCACCTAGATTGCACCCTTCTCGGCCGGGCACAAAAATCTAACTGAGGCTTGGAGGAGGGTCATAGGGGGAGGAGCCAGTGCACACCACCTGATCCTAAAGCTTTTACTTTTGTGCCCTGTCTCCTGCGGAGCCGCTAATCCCCATGGTCCTGACGGAGTCCCCAGCATCCACTTAGGACGTCAGAGAAATGGGTCTTATTCAGACCTGGACGCAGCCGAATGGTCTGTGCACGCGCAGCGGCTGTAGTGTACGTGTGCAACCCTTCACCATGTGATCACATCCCGGAAAGGATGCATAGTGACTGACAGGCGACGGGGGCGGCGACGTGGCGTTGGGGAGGAGGAGAGCAGGAAACGCAGGCATTTCATGGATGTTTCCGGGACTGGCCGATGACGTTGCCTGTGTTTCCTGTGATCACATCTATTCGATGCAATCGCAATTGAATTGCAAACTGACCACAGGGCGGCACCACACATGCCCCCAGCATGTGCGCAGTATGCCGCAGATTCTGCTGCGATAGCAAAATCTGTGACTAACTCTGAATAACCCCCAATATGCAAAATTCTGATAGTGATTTTGATTATATTAGCAAAATACACTGGCTCTGAAAAATCCATATCAACTGCCCTCCTTTTTATTCTCTGTACTGTACCTTTACCTAGTTTGGAGCTGCTGGCTGTTGCTCTTCTGTATCAATGGTAGGCTTGGAGCGTGACGTTACAGTTCCGCATCTCACTCCCTGCCTGTCACTGACACGAAGAAGCAGCAGCTCCCAGCATCGCTGTAGGTATACGGCATGCACAATGCACACTGTATAATTGTTTTATTATTATACACTCACCTCCGTCCCCATTGCCAGCTAATATGAAAAGGGATGGGTTAACTTAATTCTATAGGGTTAGTCAGTGTTGTTGAGTGTGATGAAGCAGGGAAAAATAAAAACTGTAAAGGGATGACATCATGTTATTCATTCAGCGTTTTACACGTGTCCCTGAAATGCTGGCGCTTTTAGCTATCAGTAGGTCTCTTGCAGACTGCGACATGTCTTCCTCCAAGGTTTGTATATGTTCTACTCCATTCATTTTATCCAGTGTTCCAGTAGCTGAAGCAGAGAAATATCTCCACAGCAGCATACTTCTGCCACTGAGGCTGATTCAGAGGTGGACACAGCCCAGGACACAAGATTATGCTAAGGCAAGGACACTGTATAATGCCCCACACAGTAATGCACATCCCAGGATACCAGATTATGTCCCACACAGCTATGCCCAGCCAAGTATACCACGCAATGTCAAATCCAGGACACCAGATTATGCCCCACACAGTAATGTCCAGCCCAGGACACCAGATTATGCCCCACACAGTAATGTCCAGCCCAGGACACCAGATTATGCCCCACACAGTAATGTCCAGCCCAGGACACCAGATTATGCCAATTCCAAAATACCAGATTATGCCCCACACAGCAATGCCCAGCCCAGGACACCAGATTATGCCATGCCAACGACACCATATTATGCCCAACATAGTAATGCCGAGCCCAGGACACAAGACTAATCCCCACACAGTAATGCCAAGACCAGGACACCAGATTATGCCACACACAGTATGTCCAGCCCAGGACACCAGATTATGCCCATTCCAAAATACCAGATTATAACCCACACAGCAATGCCCAGCCCAAGACACCAGATTATGCCATGCCAACAACACCATATTATGCCCAACACAGTAATGCCGAGCTCAGGACACAAGACTATGCCCCACACAGTATTGCGAAGACCAGGACACCAGATTCATAGTTAAACGCAGGTGGGTGTTTCCGGTTGCCTGGAAACCCTCCTCCTCTTGGCCAGCGACTGAGATTATGACAACAATAGCAACAGAATGTAATCTGATTACGAGAGCTGTTGCCACAACCTGCAGTTTAAGGGACAGCGGTAGCAGCTTCTTCTACCAAGTTTGCTGTGTGTGTGGATCTGAACCCTCAGTCACTGCAGTGGCCCAGAGAGTAGCTGCTAGGAAGAAGAGACAGGCATTTTACAATGAGGTGGAAGATTGTGTGCTTAGAAAGTACAGTTCTGTCTCCTACTGTTTCTCTGTTTGTGTATTTATTAATTATGGGATGTTTAACTTTTACCTGACCACTTATTTTATTTATATTAGTTAAATATGTTTGCTACAGCCTATAATATAGACCATCTATAGTGTTAAATATTAATACTGTATTCAACATGGTATCCAGTGTATAAAAAAGACCAATGTGTACATTAATGTCTACGGTTGGTACAAGGTCCTTCTACCGCTTGCCCAAACTCCCGCACTTGCTCCAATGTTCCGCAGAGCGGGAGATTGTGGATTGTATTTGGAAACCCCCCTCTAGAAATCCTGCGTTTGCCACTGAGATTATGCCCAACACAGTAATGCCTAGCCCAGGACAACAAATTACACCCAGGGGGTCACGGCGCACTTGCACGGCTCGCCAGCTGGTAAAAACTGCCCTGCATACATTATATGGAGCTTTGTGACATTATTTTTGTATATTTATTCGTTAACATGTACAAATACTGATTTTTTTTCTGCACGTGAACAATACACAAATCAGAAGTAATAAACTATAAACCTAATTTTAAAATCACAAAGAACAAGCATAAATGGTTCTAAATGCTGGAAAAGAAAGTTGTTTTATTGTGTAGTTAGTCACTAATGAAAACTAGAGAGTAATAACTCCTCACAACTTGTGACTGACCCAAGAAATTAGTATCTATTTTGTCATTTGAAACACAAATGTTTAATTTATGATTATCTGCATTTTTTAAACCAATAAACATTTTTTTTTTTTCACACTTACAGTGTAAGTTATTGATTTTTTTTCGGGGGGTTAGTGGAAACCACTAGTGGGTTTACAGCTAAAGAAGGCTTAGTGTGTGGCGCACTCTTTTAAGATGATTTTATGAGTAAGTTAAAACTTACTCATTAAGACTGGTTGTCTTCTCCACAAGTGTAAGTCATTGAGCAATGTTGAATATACAGAGGGTATTACATCTTTGTAATCATCGTACAATGAAATTACAATGTACGGGTAACACATAAATAGAAAGACATTCCACAAAATAGAGTTTCGATAGAGGTTTGAGCAGAGCCGGCCTTAGGCATAGGCAAACTAGGCAAATGCCTAGGGCATTTGGTATGCTTAGGGGCACCATCAGCTTCTACTGATTAAAATGATATGCGGCATGCCTATATTCTGTGTGTGACTGCGGCTGTATCTGCATACGAAATGCTACATTGCACTGTATTCCTGGAAATCATTGTAGTGTAGCATTTTGTATGCAGATACAGTCGCAGTCGCACACAGAATATAGGCATGCTGCATGTCATTTTGATCAGCAGAAGCTGCTTATGCATCCTAGCCACATAGTAATGCAAATAAGATGCATTTTCGTAAGCAAAAGGTACCCGACGTTAGCAGAGCTGCCAGCTGACTCATGCCAGGCATCTCCTGCAGAACTAGCGGCGGTGCTAGGGGGCACCAGTCAAAATCTTGCCTAGGGCATCATATTTATTAGGGCCGGCTCTGGGTTTGAGATGTTATACATGCTTGCAATCCAGTCTTCAATTTTCCATATTGTTTCATCACAATATAATGGTCAAAGACGTCAGTCATCACAAAAGTTATACATATAACTGAATGAGAAATGAGAATGAGAAAGTAATAAGAATGAGCGAAAGAGGGGAAATGGAATAGAGAAAGATTATGAGGAAAAGAGGAAGAAACGGTGAGAGGTCAAGTGGTAAATGATAGAGAAGTGAGTGAGAAGAGGGGAGGCAATTAGCCTGGGAAGGTGTGTGTGTGTGTGTGTGTGTGGGGGGGGTCGACATCCACCTATCGATATAAGTATGCACTTTGCAATTTCAGGGACAAACTGCTGGTATTGCAATACTCAGGTTTCATATTTTGAAAACACACACGTTTATCTGATATTTAGGGGTGTATCTAATTATAGTCAGAACTGCTGTCTTGTCGGAAAGACATAATTTTCCGACTTTTTGAGGTCGAATTGTGATTCGACCTATTCAATGGGGCTGCCGTTTGTCGGACAACACGTGGATCGGCAGATTATTCGCGGAGCCACATGTTTTGTCGGATTTGCCGCAAATCCGACAGCTTTTAGTCCTGTTTTCGACAATGTCAATCCGACTTTAAAAAAAGTCGGATTGACATTGTCGAGAACGGCCAAAACCTGTCGGATTTGGTCGCAATTTGAATACTGCATTGTCGGATCCTTTCCGTTGGAAAGGATCCGACATGCACTGAATAGACCCGTTAATGGTATCTGATTGAGAAACAATAAATCTTTCCAATCCATCTTAAAACAAGAATTTACTTACCGATAATTCTATTTCTCGTAGTCCGTAGTGGATGCTGGGGACTCCGTCAGGACCATGGGGTTTAGCGGCTCCGCAGGAGACAGGGCACAATAATAAAAGCTTTAGGATCAGGTGGTGTGCACTGGCTCCTCCCCCTATGACCCTCCTCCAAGCCTCAGTTAGGATACTGTGCCCGGACGAGCGTGCATAATAAGGAAGGATATTGAATCCCGGGTAAGACTCATACCAGCCACACCAATCACACCGTACAACCTGTGATCTGAACCCAGTTAACAGTATGATAACAAGGAAGGAGCCTCTGAAAAGATGGCTCACAACAAGAATAACCCGATTTTTGTAACAATAACTATGTATAAGTATTTCAGACAATCCGCACTTGGGATGGGCGCCCAGCATCCACTACGGACTACGAGAAATAGAATTATCGGTAAGTAAATTCTTATTTTCTCTAACGTCCTAAGTGGATGCTGGGGACTCCGTCAGGACCATGGGGATTATACCAAAGCTCCCAAACGGGCGGGAGAGTGCGGATGACTCTGCAGCACCGAATGAGAGAACTCCAGGTCCTCCTCAGTCAGGGTGTGCCCCTGACCAACTAGCAGCTCGGCAAAGTTGTAAAGCCGAGACCCCTCGGGCAGCCGCCCAAGATGAGCCCACTTCCTTGTGGAATGGGCTTTTACTGATTTTGGCTGTGGCAAGCCTGCCACAGAATGTGCAAGCTGAATTGCACTACAAATCCAGCGAGCAATCGTCTGCTTAGAAGCAGGAACACCCATCTTGTTGGGTGCATACAGGCTAAACAGCGAGTCAGATTTTCTGACTCCAGTCGTCCTGGAAACATATATTTTCAGGGCCCTGACAACGTCAAGTAACTTGGAGTCCTCCAAGTCCCTAGTAGCCGCAGGTACCACAATAGGTTGGTTCATGTGAAAAACAGAAAACACCTTAAGGAGAAATTGAGGACGAGTCCTCAATTCTGCCCTGTCAGAATGAAAAATTAAGTAAGGGCTTTTATATGATAAAGCCGCCCATTCTGACACACGCCTGGCTGAAGCCAGGGCTAATAGAATCTTCACCTTCCATGTGAAATATTTTAATTCCACAGTGGTGAGTGGATCAAACCAATGTGACTTTAGGAAACTCAAAACAACATTGAGATCCCAAGGTGCCACTGGGGGCACAAAAGGAGGCTGTATATGCAGTACCCCTTTTACAAACGTCTGAACTTCAGGCACTGAAGCCAGTTCTTTCTGGTAGAAATTTGACAGGGTCGAAATTTGAACCTTAATGGACCCTAATTTTAGGCCCATAGACAGTTCTGTTTTCAGGAAATGTAGGAAACGACCCAGTTGGAATTCCTCTGTAGGGACCTTCTTGGCCTCACACCACGCAACATATTTTCGCCAAATGCGGTGAAAATGTTTTGCGGTTACATCCTTCCTGGCTTCGACCAGGGTAGGGATGACTTCATCTGGAATGCCCTTTCAGGATCCGGCGTTCAACTGCCATGCCGTCAAACGCAGCCGCGGTAAGTCTTGGAACAGACAAGGCCCCTGCTGGAGCAGGTCCTTTCTTAAAGGTAGAGGCCACGGTTCTTCCGTGAGCATCTCTTGAAATTCCGGGTACCAAGTCCTTCTTGACCCATCCGGAACCACGAGTATTGTTCTTACTCATCTCCTTCTTATGATTCTCAGTACTTTTGGTATGAGATGCATAGGAGGGAACACATACCCTGACTGGTACACCCACAGTGTTACCAGAGCGTCCACCGCTATTGCCTGAGGGTCCCTTGACCTGGCGCAATATTTGTCTAGTTTTTTGTTCAGGCGGGACGCCATCATGTCCACCTTTGGTTTTTCCCAACGGTTTACAATCATGTGGAAGACTTCCCGCTGAAGTCCCCACTCTCCCGGGTGGAGGTTATGCCTGCTGAGGAAGTTTGCTTCCCAGTTTTCCACTCCCGGAATTAACACTGCTGAGAGTGTTATCACATGATTTTTCGCCCAGCGAAGAATCCTTGCAGTTTCTGCCATTTCCCTCCTGCTTCATGTGCCGCCCTGTCTGTTTACGTGGGCGACTGCCGTGATGTTGTCCCACTGGATCAATACCGGCTGACCTTGAAGCAGAGGTCTTGCTAAGCTTAGAGCCTTGTAAATTGCCCTTAGCTCCAGTATATTTATGTGGAGAGAAGTCTCCAGACTTGATCACACTCCCTGGAAATTTTTTCCTTGTGTGACTGCTCCCCAGCCACTCAGGCTGGCATCCGTGGTCACCAGGACCCAGTCCTGAATGTCGAATCTGCGGCCCTTTCATAGATGAGCACTCTGCAGCCACCGCAGAAGAAAACACCCTTGTCCTTGGAGACAGGGTTATCCGCTGATGCATCTGAAGATGCGATCCGGACCATTTTCCCAGCAGATTCCACTGAAAGGTTCTTGCGTGAAATCTACCGAATGGGATCGCTTTGTAAGAAACCACCATTTTTCACAGGACCCTTGTGCAATGATGCACTGATACTTTTCCTGGTTTTAGGAGGTTCCTGACTAGCTCGGATAACTCCCTGGTCTTCTTCTCCGGGAGAAAACATCCTTTTCTGGACTGTGTCCAGAATCATTCCTAGGAACATTAGACGTGTCGTCGGAAAAAGCTGCGATTTTGGAATATTTAGAATCCACTCGTGCTGTCGTAGAACTACTTGAGATAGTGCTACTCCGACCGCCAACTGTTCTCTGGACCTTGCCCTTATCAGGAAAGCGTCCATATTTCTTTTAGGAAGAATCATCATTTCGGCCATTACCATGGTAAAGATCCGGGGTGCCGTGGACAATCCAAACGGCAGCGTCTGAACTGATAGTGACAGTTCTGTACCACGAACCTGAGATACCCTTGGTGAGAAGGGCAAAATTTGGACATGTAGGTAAGCGTCCCTGATATCCAGTGACACCATATCGTCCTGGTTCGCTATCACTGCTCTGAGTGACTCCATCTTGATTTGAACCCTTGTATGTAATTGTTCAAATCTTTTAGATCTCACCGAGCCGTTTGGCTTCAGTACCACAATATAGTGTGGAATAATACTCCTTCCCTTGTTGTAGGAGGGGTACTTTGATTATCACCTGCTGGGAATACAGCCTGTGAATTTTTTTCCAATACTGCCTCCCTGTCGGAGGGAGACGTTGGTAAAGCAGACTTCAGGAACTTGTGAGGGGAAGATGTCTCGAATTTCCAATGTACACCTGGGATACTACGTGTAGGATCCAGGAGTCCACTTGCGAGTGATCCCACTGCGTGCTGAAACTCTTGAGATGACCCCCCACCGCACCTGAGTCCGCTTGTATGGCCCCAGCGTCATGCTGCGGACTTGGCAGAAGCTGTGGAGGACTTCTGTTCCTGGGAATGGGCTGCCTGCTGCAGTCTTCTTCCCTTTCCTCTAACCCTGGGCAGATATGACTGGCCTTTTGCCCTCCTGCCTTTATGGGTACGAAAGGAATGAGACTGAAAAGACTGTGTCCTTTTCTGCTGAGATGTGACTTGGGGTAACAAAAGTGGATTTTCCAGCTGTTGCCATGGCCACCAGGTCCGATGGACCGCCCCTTTATACGGCAATACTTCCATGTGCCGTCTGGAATCTGCATCACCTGACCACTGTCGTGTCTATAAACATCGTCTGGCAGATATGGACATCACATCTACTCTTGATGCCAGAATGCAAATATCCCTCTGCGCATCTCGCATATATAGAAATGCATCCTTAAAATGCTCTATAGTCAATAAAATATTGTTCCTGTCAAGGGTATCAATATTTTCAGTCAGGAAATCCGACCAAGCCCCCTCAGCGCTGCACATCCAGGCTGAGGCGATTGCTGGTCGTAGTATAACACCAGTATGTGTGTATATACTTTTTAGGATATTTTTCAGCTTCCTATCAGCTGGCTCTTTGAGGGCGGCCGTATCTGGAGACGGTAACGCCACTTGTTTTTATAAGCGTGTGAGCGCCTTATCCACCCTAAGGTGTGTTTCCCAACTCGCCCTCACTTCTGGCGGGAAAGGGTATACCTCCAATAATTTTCTATCGGAGGAAACCCACGTATCATCACACACTTTAATTTATCTGATTCAGGAAAAACTACAAGTAGATTATTCCCACCCTACATAATACCCTTATTTGTGGTACTTGTAGTATCAGAAATATGTAACACCTCCTTCATTGCCCTTAACATGTAACGTGTGGCCCTAAAGGAAAATACGTTTGTTTCTTCACCGTCGACACTGAAGTCAGTGTCCGTGTCTGTGTCTGTGTCGACCAACTGAGGTAAATGGGCGTTTTTACAAGCCCCTGACGGTGTCTGAGACGCCTGGACAGGTACTAATTTGTTTGCCGGCCGTCTCATGTCGTCAACCGACCTTGCATCGTGTTGACATTATCACGTAATTCCTAAATAAGCCATCCATTCCGGTGTCGACTCCCTAGAGAGTGACATCACCAATACAGGCAATTTGCTCCGCCTCCTCACCAACATCGTCCTCCTACATGTCGACACACACGTACCGACACACAGCACACACACCGGGAATGCTCTGATAGAGGACAGGACCCCACTAGCCCTTTGGGGAGACAGAGGGAGAGTTTGCCAGCACACACCAAAAACGCTATAATTATACAGGGACAACCCCTTATACAAGTGTTTTCCCTTATAGCATTTTCACATATGTAATCATATCGCCAAATAAGTGCCCCCCCTCTCTGTTTTAACCCTGTTTCTGTAGTGCAGTGCAGGGGAGAGCCTGGGAGCCTTCCTCACAGCAGAGCTGAGCAGGAAAATGGCGCCGTGTGCTGAGGAGAATAGGCCCCGCCCCCTAAAACGGCGGGCTCTTCTCCCGGAGTTTGTGAGATCTGGCAGGGGTTAAATACATCCATATAGCCTCAAGGGCTATATGTGATGTATTTTAGCCATAAAAAAGGTATAATACATTGCTGCCCAGGGCGCCCCCCCCAGCGCCCTGCACCCTCAGTGACCGCTGGTATGAAGTGTGCTGACAACAATGGCGCACAGCTGCAGTGCTGTGCGCTACCTTATGAAGACTGAAAGTCTTCTGCCGCCTGTTTCTGGACCTCTGGACCTCTTCAACTTCGGCATCTGCAAGGGGGGTCGGCGGCACGGCTCCGGGACGAACCCCAGGGTGAGACCTGTGTTCCGACTCCCTCTGGAGCTAATGGTGTCCAGTAGCCTAAGAAGCAAATCCATCCTGCACGCAGGTGAGTTTACTTCTCTCCCCTAAGTCCCTCGTAGCAGTGAGCCTGTTGCCAGCAGGACTCACTGAAAATAAAAAACCTAACTTAAACTTTTATTCTAAGCAGCTCAGGAGAGCCACCTAGATTGCACCCTTCTCGGCCGGGCACAAAGATCTAACTGAGGCTTGGAGGAGGGTCATAGGGGGAGGAGCCAGTGCACACCACCTGATCCTAAAGCTTTTATTATTGTGCCCTGTCTCCTGCGGAGCCGCTAAACCCCATGGTCCTGACGGAGTCCCCAGCATCCACTTAGGACGTTAGAGAAATATAAAAAAAGTGTTTCCTTCAAGAGAGTAATGGATGGAGGGTGAGGGGATATCCATCGTTGCAGGATACTCTTGCGGGCAACTGGAGAAATTATAGTAAGATGTTTCAGACTATTTGGAGTCATGCGTATATCAGAATTTACCCCGCCCAACACTGCCACTCAGGGGTCAATGGTGGGAGTAGCTCAACCAAGATTGACATAGCATATTGTTTGCCTTGAGTTCAAAACTGCTTAGTAGAATGGTAGCTCCAAAACCAGTGAATCAACGTAACTGGAGAAATGTCACATTTAAAGCATCTGGAGGATTCAACAATTCCAATCACATTAGCTCTAGATGGAGATAAATATCCTCTCTAAAATATTGTTTATACAATCTCTCTGTATGATGTTGCAGATACAGCGTATAAGGAGTAAGAGAGAGTGGACAGTATATTAGAAGTTTGCTCCTGCCAAGATGTTATATCTCTTCGGTATTCATACGAGAAAAGAGAGGAGCAACAGAAGAGATCGATCTTGGAGGTTGGTGCAGGAGCAAGAATGCTGAGTCCAGAGCATTATTCCAGTCAGCTAGGGATAGCATACCTCCCAATAGTCCTGATTTTCGAGGAACAGTCACATTTTTTGGGACTGTCCTGATGTCCCACCCGTGGGCCACACTGCCCTGTGGTGGTGGTGGTGGTGGTGTGTGGGGGAGGGGGAGTTGGGAGACTCCTGTCACTCGCTGCTCCTCTGTAGAGCAGCGATGAATAGCCACCGCGCGCATGCGCACACCGTCTATTCACTGAGACAAAAGAGACTGGGGGCATGCCAGCAGCTCACAGAGTGCCAATACCTCCACAGTGACGGAAAATGGGGCGCGTGACTCGCAATTGCGGCATTGACATGTTGACACACCCCTGTTGCTGAGGACACAGCCCCTTTTCTGGTGGGCACGGCTTCACTGCGCAGAAGTCGAAAGTTGGGAGGTATGGAATAATAAGTTATGAAGTACAAAACTTATATAATGTTGCACTTGAAGGAAGGCAAAAGCATGAGGGCTTATAAACTCAAATTTATCTATAGCTTGGGAAAATGTTAAAAATTCACTAGATGTCTAATTAATGATAGACCTGCCTACATCCAAGAACCGAACGGAGAACCCGTGCTCCCGTTTTGGAAAGCTGAGTTGCCCAACAGGGAGAAACAAGCAGGAGGAGTTCAGCCGCCAGGATTTTCTTATTCTAAGCCAGACCGTTCTTGTTGACATTAGTAAAGTGTTATCTAAAATTTAAGGAGGGATATCTTTTTTTTTTTGCCAAATGCAATAGGGCTGCTAAGTGAATTTCTGGTATTAGTTGTTGTTCTAGATCAGAGTTAAGGGAGGTACACGGAGCAATGTTCACTTAATTTCTAAGCAATCTAACTAGATTGCTTAGAAATGAAGAACACATTGCTCCAAGTGTAGGGGTGCCAGCGACAGCTGGTGCTAGATTGGCCTACATACAGGCACAATCTAGCACATCGCTCATTTCAACGCTGGTTGAAATGAGCGCCCCCCCCCATCGCTCAGCACACATCTCTGATCACATCTCCCATGTGTACTACGCTTTGGCATTTCGATTGTGAGGAAAAAAAGCCAATCTTTGATATATCTGCAGATAGCTGCTTGATTATAGAGCAACAGGTAAGGGAAATTTATACCTCCTTCCGCTTTATTTTTTAGTAATATTGTAAGACTAATTTTAGGGGTGTAGTACATTATGCCGGCTGTCGGGATCCCGGCGTCCAGCATACCGGTGCCGGGATCACCACCGCCGGCATGCTGGCAGCAGGGTGAGCGCAAAAGAGCCCCTTGCGGGCTCACTGCGCTCACCACGCTGTGGGCATGGTACACTATTTATTCTCCCTCCAGGGGGGTTGTAGAGTCCCCAAGAGGGAGAATAGTTGACGGTATGCCGGCTGTTGGGATTCCGGTGCCGGTATACTGAGTGCCGGGATCCCGACAGCCGGCATATCAAATGCCTCCCAATTTTATGTTTATTTCCATTCCAGATAAAGTGCCGGAACGCTGAGTTAAGTAGTTACTCACCTATATTATTTAGTAAGGGTAGGTCCTGTAGCGGGTATAGAAGTTTTGGGAAAGATACCATTTTCATACGGTGAGCCCGTCCTAGGCAAAAAAGCTGTATATTTTGCCAACTTTTAAGTTCTGCGATAACTTTGGATATTATTTTGGTTATATTAAGAAAGTATGACAAAGAAACATGCTTAGGAAAGTGAATGCCTAGGTATAACATTATTTTTTAGTGATATATATATATCTATATATCTATCTCTCTCTCTATATATAGATACCAACAAATATAAAACCACAGCACTCACCACCCCAGAAGTGGGGTGCAGTGTCTGCACTCACCACTCATAGGGTGGGGTGCATGTAGCCCATGGCCACCTACTTAAAAATATACTAACAGAAAGTTCAGCACTCACCAAAGCAAGCTTTGGCGAGTGCTGAACTTTCTGTTTGTATATATATATATATATATATATATCATCAATAAGGAATTATATAACAGATCAATGTATTAAAAGAAAATCTTGCAGAGATCCAGCAGAGTTACTGCACCTGTATCATGGATGAACTTGTAACCTATGGCATATGGGCTACAAAAGCTATCACCAATGGTATACCTCCCTACACTGGAAGATGACGAGTAGGGACACCATGGCACGGTGCAGCAGCGTGGCCTTTCTAAGAGGGTGCGTGGCTTTGCGCGAGTGCTGCGATCGTCAGCCACGACCTCGTTTTCCGTCCCAAAACAAGGCACAGTTGGGAGGTATGCAAAGGCTTAGGCTTTCAGAGCTTGGTACTTTCAGGAACATTGCAGTCCTATGGGGAATGCTCCCGAGTCCAGAACTGGAGGGACAGCAGCATATATCTTCGGTACTCTTTTAATACATGCTGGTAATACAAAATTTGGAAAATGCAGTTATCTAAGAATTTTCCACAAAATGGATTTACTACATAAGACCCTAAGAAATATGATACAGCCTACTTAATTAACATATTTATCACATACTTCCCTACTTTCAGTGACTTCTAGAGTAGGGAGCAGTTATAGATTACTCGGCCATTTGTAGGGGCTCTGAAGTGCAGGGATGGCATCATGCGACGCTGGGTCTCGCATGATTGGTAAGTAGTGAGTGAGGGGGCAGAGCCATGTCTCCTT
Source organism: Pseudophryne corroboree (assembly GCF_028390025.1). Classification (NCBI taxonomy): domain Eukaryota; kingdom Metazoa; phylum Chordata; class Amphibia; order Anura; family Myobatrachidae; genus Pseudophryne; species Pseudophryne corroboree. The sequence goes on along the minus strand of NC_086444.1, from coordinate 375,824,537 downwards.
CTGTAGCCATTCCCCACAGCACCTGTGACCGCTGGAAGTCTCAGCAGCCCTGCCTACTTTTAATACTGTGCTTCCAATAGATTTGGAATTGATTGATGCAATTACCATTATTGAATGGGTGAAGCCAGGGTTTATCGAATGAGTGATGCCAGGGCTTACCATAAGGGGGGGTTCACATGTCTGGGGGCCTAGCAGGTCAAGGGCCCATGCTCAGCCTGAATACAGGAAACTCTCCTCCTCTGCCTCTCCCCATCTTTCTATACTTCCTCTGCTTTTTTTTCCCAGGACCCACTATCTCCCTGTCACCCTCTCCTTCTCACCATCACCCACTATTTCCATTTCATTACAGTTTGGCATTCAAATTCCCACCCAATTGGCGATCCTGACCAACATGTTGAGCGTCTGATAGGTAAGAGTGTCAGACCATTAGTCATTAGTAAATAAGATATTTTTTTTACAAAACGTACCACTCAAGTATTGACAATAAAAAGTATCATCATAACTCAATAGTTGCCATCTACCTGCGCAACCTAGCAACCCTAGGCCTACACCCTCCGTTACCTAGGAGACGCCGCTAGAGGCACAGTAGGGCCGGTCACAGCATGTGTTTCTATGGAGACAAACGCTTAAACCGTAGTGTATCATGGGATGAAACAAAGTGCAGAAAAAGGAGCCACGGGAAGCCGGATTAGCCGACCAATTGTAATTCGTGTGGGTGAACAACGGGCCAATCAGGGGCAGCGTGGGAAAGCAAGGCGGTAGGTAATAGAGGCTTCTCGGCGCGCTCGCAGAAGCAGTTAGCGTGTGTGTGCTTGAGAGAGAGAACTCTGTGACAGGAACCGACCGCTACACACAGTGAGTATACGACAGCTCCGCCTCTGCTCCCTTGTACCCAGAGCAGGGCGCTGCTGTATAGGCGTGGGGTGTTATTCAGTCACGCTGCTGGCGGTGTGCGGAGGATGGGCAGTGAGACTGACATGAGGAGACGGGCTGTCTTGTGCTCCCATGCCGTCCATGGGGCTTCCGTGTGTATAGTAAGTGTATGCTCCGTGTACCAGCTCTGACCAGCACTTGTCCCCACAGGCAGCCATGTCTGAGAGGAAAGCCGTCATCAAGAATGCTGACATGTCCGAGGAGATGCAGCAGGACTCTGTGGAGGTCGCCACCCAAGCCCTGGAGAAATATAACATTGAGAAGGACATAGCCGCGTTTATCAAAAAGGTGAGTGGCCGGCCCCATACCGCGCGGCTACGCCATCACTGTTACCGGCTAATGCACTGTCGCCACCTCGCTGCCCACGCCCGCCCACCCAGGTCCTCCGCTTCCCACCCCCGCATTCAGCCCCCCCTGTCCCCTAATGATGGGGTCATCTTTTTTCTTGTCCTCTCACTGATACACTGATCATATCCGCTCCATAATTACTGTAGGGTAGTCGTGGATCTTGCTTCACCTGCGAAGTGGTGTGTCCACCTGCATCATATTTCCTGGGAGCATTCATCCCCATCCTACAGTCTAATCAATAGTATATGTGCTTGTTACCTAATACTGCTTGTGTAGCACTGCTAATTACAGCATTGTACAGATGCTGCCTATTCCCATCTGCTTCTGCCCCAATGGAGCTCGTGCAAACACATTTTAATCTGCATCCATTATGTTACTGGTGTGTGGGTGGAAACCCACGCAGACATGGATAACATAAAGACTCCTGATGCTGTGAGATGGCAATGCCCACTGCCATGGCACTTACACAGATTTCATGTTGCTATGTTCACTTATAGTAGCTTATGTATTGATTTATCAATATGCATTAACTATTGGTTAATACAGTGCTCTTTGCGTCTATGCTAAAGATCACTAAATACTGTATATACGCAACACCAGTGGGTATTGTTTGCACTTCACTCAGGTGCCGATTTATTAATCCTGGAGAAGTGCTAAAAAAAATAATTGGCTGGTGCAGAATCACCTTCCACTTATCAATCATGGGTTTGAAAAAAATGAGCGAGCTGGCTGGTATCACCTTTTACTTGGCACTGCTTTATCACTTCTGCAGGCTTAATACATAGGCCCCTCAGTACACTGCTTCCCACATGGTGCCCACATCAGCAAATCCTCCTGTGCAGGTTCCCTCTATGGTGGGAAGGGAATATTACTGCAAAGAACCCATCCCAACATATTCAGGGGCAGATCTATTAAGCCTGGTGAAGTGGAAGGTGATGATGCACCAGCCAATCAGCACTTAACTTTTGTGTTACAGGCTGGGTTTGGAAAATGACAGGAGCTGACTGGCTGGTGCTTATCACCTTCCACTTCATCACCTCACCAGGCTTTATAAATCTGCCCCTTACTCACTTTAGGTGAGTAAATTTGCCTACTACTGCTAGGCTCCAAATACTGATTTTTCGTCTTAATGGTGTAGAAATTGAAACTGGACAAAGTGCCCTTCGCTATAGCCTCTGGACTGACACATCTGGACCTGTAATCTTTTCTTTCTTTTCTTCAGGAATTTGACAAGAAGTACAATCCTACGTGGCACTGCATTGTGGGCAGGAACTTCGGCAGCTATGTAACACATGAAACCAAACACTTTATTTATTTCTACCTGGGTCAAGTTGCAATTCTCCTGTTTAAATCTGGTTAGATCAATGCAAAGCATCAAATTGTAATATGGACTATTCAAAGAAATTTGGACTTAAGGGAACAACCCCTCTTCATCCCCTGTACCTTATTTGTGTTATTGAGACTTGTGGCTGACTTGTCTTCAAACTAGTCATAAAGCGATTTTGGAAAGAACGGAATTGTATTTATTTTCAAACTTATCTTTTTCTAAGTACATTAAATGTTTCTGTTTTTTTAAGACTTGTTGCATTTCTGTTCTATAGTAAACCAAAAGTTTTAGTGGTACTATACTGGTTATGCCCTTGTCATATTTTGTGCAAGTATGTTGGGGATTATGGTAATACAGGTATATGATCCAAGAATGCTATGCTTGTCTAGTGGTGAGGGTTGTATTTTTTTTTTTTTTTTTTTTGCAGATCACTGATGTACAACACTTTTGTGTACATTTCCAATAGTGGCTTTGCCAACAATTCTTTTTCTAAATGGGTTGTTTGCTAGGCAAACAACTGTCACTTTCTCTTGGACTGATATTTAGTTGCACAGATGGGAGAGCTTCAATCTGATACTAGGCCAATTTTCTGGTATTGCAGTGTGTGGTGCCAACAGTACACTTCAAACTGAGAATTTTGCTGGTAACTTGTATATAAATGGGGGGGGGGGGTTGATAAGAATTCTAGTCTGCTGTAAAGGTTCTTGGTAGTCCATGGTTTTGTTTGGGGTTTTTTCTTGTCACTGGTCCTTCTGTGTATGCAGGACCACATTTGCACAGTTAATTACTTGTGTGGCCTTGACCTAGTGCAGCAAATGAGGGGAGTTTAGATGGCAATGTCCCCTTTTCTGAGAACATGCATCTGAAACTTGCCTGTGCCAAATTGCATCCAGTTCAACCTAAATGTCAATTCTCCTCCTTTAATCTGTATAATGTATGGAGAGTACAAACTTTATACAGCAAGCAATTTATGCAATTCATATACATAATTTGGTGCCTACATTGAGCAATTATCTGAAAAGCCTAGGGTGATTCTCATGATCTCTGCATGTAACGGTGAGGTCAATGGCTGGGCAAGGCACTGGCTAGGTATCAGAGCCAGACTTACAAATGATTACAATAATACAAAGATCCATATTAATTATTCCGGGAGTATGACAGGTGAGGTTTAGGACATCACTGATTTGTGGTACTATCACAATTTCTCTATCGTCCTAGTGGATGCTGGGGTTCCTGAAAGGACCATGGGGAATAGCGGCTCCGCAGGAGACAGGGCACAAAAAGTAAAGCTTTAGGATCAGGTGGTGTGCACTGGCTCCTCCCCCTATGACCCTCCTCCAAGCCTCAGTTAGGTTTTTGTGCCCGGCCGAGAAGGGTGCAATCTAGGTGGCTCTCCTAAAGAGCTGCTTAGAAAAGTTTAGCTTAGGTTTTTTATTTTACAGTGAGTCCTGCTGGCAACAGGATCACTGCATCGAGGGACTTAGGGGAGAAGAAGTGAACTCACCTGCGTGCAGGATGGATTGGCTTCTTTGGCTACTGGACATTAGCTTCAGAGGGACGATCACAGGTACAGCCTGGATGGTCACCGGAGCCTCGCCGCCGGCCCCCTTGCAGATGCTGAAAAGAGAAGAAGGTCCAGAATCGGTGGCAGAAGACTCCTCAGTCTTCTTAAGGTAGCGCACAGCACCTGTGCGCCATTGCTCTCAGCACACTTCACACGGCAGTCACTGAGGGTGCAGGGCGCTGGGGGGGGCGCCCTGGGCAGCAATGAAAATCCTTTTTTTGGCAAAAAATACCTCACATATAGCCTCCGGGGCTATATGGAGATATTTAACCCCTGCCAGAATCCATTTTTAAGCGGGAGACGAGCCCGCCGAAAAGGGGGCGGGGCCTATCTCCTCAGCACACAGCGCCATTTCCTCACACAGTTCCGCTGGTCAGGAAGGCTCCCAGGCTCTCCCCTGCACTGCACTACAGAAACAGGGTTAAATCAAGAGAGGGGGGGCAAAATTTGGCGAAATTGTGATTTTATAAAAGCAGCTATAAGGGAGCACTTATTATAAGGCTATCCCTGTAAAATATAGCGCTTTGGTGTGTGCTGGCAAACTCTCCCTCTGTCTCCCCAAGGGGCTAGTGGGGTCCTGTCCTCTATCAGAGCATTCCCTGTGTGTGTGTGTGTGCTATATGTCGGTACGTGTGTGTCGACATGTATGAGGACGATGTTGGTGAGGAGGCGGAGCAAATTGCCTGTAATGGTGATGTCACTCTCTAGGGAGTCGACACCGGAATGGATGGCTTATTTATGGAATTACGTGATAATGTCAACACGCTGCAAGGTCGGTTGGCGACATGAGACGGCTGGCAAACAAATTAGTACCTGTCCAGGCGTCTCAAACACCGTCAGGGGCGTTAAAACGTCCTTTTACCTCAGTCGGTCGACAGACACGGACACTGATTTCAGTGTCGACGGTGAAGAAACAAACGTATTTCCCTTTAGGGCCACACGTTACATGTTAAGGGCAATGAAGGAGGTGTTACATATTTCTGATACTACAAGTACCACAAAAGAGGGTATTATGTGGGATGTGAAAAAACTACCTGTAGTTTTTCCTGAATCAGATAAATTAAAGGAAGTGTGTGATGATGCGTGGGTTCCCCCCGATAGAAAGTTATTGGCGGTATACCCTTTCCCGCCAGAAGTTAGGGCGCGTTGGGAAACACCCCTTAGGGTGGATAAGGCGCTCGCACGCTTATCAAAACAAGTGGCGGTACCGTCTATAGATAGGGCCGTCCTCAAGGAGCCAGCTGACAGGAGGCTGGAAAATATCATAAAAAGTATATACACACATACTGGTGTTATACTGCGACCAGCGATCGCCTCAGCCTGGATGTGCAGAGCTGGGGTGGCTTGGTCGGATTCCCTGACTAAAAATATTGATACCCTTGACAGGGACAGTATTTTATTGACTATAGAGCATTTAAAGGATGCATTTCTATATATACGAGATGCACAGAGGGATATTTGCACTCTGGCATCAAGAGTAAGTGCGATGTCCATATCTGCCACAAGATGTTTATGGACACGACAGTGGTCAGGTGATGCAGATTCCAAACGGCACAAAGGTGTATTGCCGTATAAAGGAAGAGGAGTTATTTGGGGTCGGTCCATCGGACATGGTGGCCACGGCAACTGCTGGAAAATCCACCGTTTTTACCCTAAGTCACATCTCTGCAGAAAAAGACACCGTCTTTTCAGCCTCAGTCCTTTCGTCCCTATAAGAGTCATATCTGCCCAGGGATAGAGGAAAGGGAAGAAGACTGCAGCAGGCAGCCCATTCCCAGGAACAGAAGCCTTCCACCGCTTCTGCCAAGCTCTCAGCATGACGCTGGGACCGTACAGGACCCCTGGATCCTACAAGTAGTATCCCAGGGGTACAGATTGGAATGTCGAGACGTTTCCCCCTCGCAGGCTCCTGAAGTCTGCTTTACCAAGGTCTCCCTCCGACAAGGAGGCAGTATGGGAAACAATTCACAAGCTGTATTCCCAGCAGGTGATAATCAAATTACCCCTCCTACAACAAGGAAAGGGGTATTATTCCACACTATATTGTGGTACTGAAGCCAGAAGGCTAGGTGAGACCTATTCTAAATCTAAAAAAATTTGAACACTTACAAAGGTTCAAATCGAGATGGAGTCACTCAGAGCAGTGATAACGAACCAGGAAGAAGGGGACTATATAGTGTCCCGGGACATCAGGGATGCTTACCTCCATGTCCCAAATTTGCCCTTCTCACTAAGGGTACTTCAGGTTCGTGGTACAGAACTGTCACTATCAGTTTCAGACGCTGCCGTTTGGATTGTCCACGGCACCCCGGGTCTTTACCAAGGTAATGGCCGAAATGATGATTCTTCTTCAAAGAAAAGGCGTCTTAATTATCCCTTACTTGGACGATCTCCTGATAAGGGCAAAGTCCAGGGAACAGTTGGAGGTCGGAGTAGCACTATCTCGGATACTGCTACAACAGCACGGGTGGATTCTAAATATTCCAAAATCGCAGCTGTTCCCGACGACACGTCTGCTGTGCCTAGGGATGATTCTGGACACAGTCCAGAAAAAGGTGTTTCTCCCGGAAGAGAAAGCCAGGGAGTTATCCGAGCTAGTCAGGAACCTCCTAAAACCAGGAAAAGAGGCTTCCTACGAAGCAATTCCATTCGGCAGATTTCACGCAAGAACTTTTCAGTGGGATCTGCTGGACAAATGGTCCGGATCACATCTTCAGATGCATCAGCGGATAACCCTATATCCAAGGACAAGGGTGTCTCTCCTGTGGTGGTTACAGAGTGCTCATCTTCTAGAGGGCCGCAGATTCGGCATTCAGGATTGGATGCTGGTGACCACGGAGGCCAGCCCGAGAGGCTGGGGAGCAGTCACACAAGGAAAAAATTTCCAGGGAGTGTGATCAAGTCTGGAGATTTTTCTCCACATAAATATACTGGAGCTAAGGGTAATTTTATAATGCTCTAAGCTTAGCAAGACCTCTGCTTCAAGGTCAGCCGGTATTGATCCAGTGGGAAAAACATCACGGCAGTCGCCCACGTAAACAGACAGGGCGGCACAAGAAGCAGGAGGGCAATGGCAAAAACTGCAAGGACTTTTCGCTGGGCGGAAAATCATGTGATAGCACTGTCAGCAGTGTTTCATTCCGGGAATGGAAACTGGGAAGCAGACTTCCTCAGCAGGCTCGACCTCCACCCGGGAGAGTGGAAACTTCATCTGGAAGTTTTTCCACATGATTGTGAACCGTTGGGAAATACCAAAGGTGGACATGATGGCGTCCCGTCTGAACAAAAAACGGGACAGGTATTGCGCCAGGTCAAGAGACCCTCAGGCAATAGCTGTGGACGTTCTGGTAACACCGTGGGTGTACCAGTCGGTGTATGTGTTCCCTCCTCTGCTTCTCATACCTAAGGTACTGAGAATTATAAGACGTAGAGGAGTAAGAACTATACTCATGGCTCCGGATTGGCCAAGAAGGACTTGGTACCCGGAACTTCAAGAGATGCTCACAGAGGACTTGTGGCCTCTGCCGCTAAGAAGGGACTTGCTTCAGCAAGTACCATGTCTGTTCCAAGACTTACCGCAGCTGCGTTTGACGGCATGGCGGTGGAACGCCGGATCCTAAGGGAAAAAGGCATTCCGGAAGAGGTCATTCCTACCCTGGTCAAAGCCAGGAAGGAGGTGACCGCACAACATTATCACCACATGGGGCGAAAATATGTTGCGTGGTGTGAGGCCAGGAAGGCCCCACGAAGAAATTTCAACTCGGTCGATTCCTGCATTTCCTGCAAACAGGAGTGTCTATGGGTCTCAAATTGGGGTCCATTAAGGTTCAAATTTCGGCCCTGTCGATTTTCTTCCAGAAAGAATTGGCTTCAGTTCCTGAAGTCCAGAAGTTTGTCAAGGGAGTATTGCATATACAACCCCCTTTTGTGCCTCCAGTGGCACTGTGGGATCTCAACGTAGTTCTGGGATTCCTCAAATCACATTGGTTTAAAACCAGTCAAATCTGTGGATTTGAAGCATCTCACATGAAAAGTGACCATGCTCTTGGCCCTGGCCTGGGCCAGGCGAGTGTCAAATTGGTGTTTTTTTTCTCAAAAAAGCCCATATCTGTTTGTCCATTCGGACAGGGCAGAGCTGCGGACTCGTCCCCAGTTCTCTCCCTAAGGTGGTGTCAGTGTTTCACCTGAACCAGCTTATTGTGGTGCCTTGCGCCTACTAAGGACTTGGAGGACTCCAAGTTGCTAGATGTTGTCAGGGCCCTGAAAATATAGGTTCGAGGACGGCTGGAGTCAGGAAAACTGACTTGCTGTTATCCTGTATGCACCCAACAAACTGGGTGCTCTTGCTTCTAAGCAGACTATTGCTAGTTGGATGTGTAATACAATTCAGCTTGCACATTCTGTGGCAGGCCTGCCACAGCCAAAATATGTAAATGCCCATTCCACAAGGAAGGTGGGCTCATCTTGGGCGGCTGCCCGAGGGGTCTTGGCTTTACAACTTTGCCGAGCGGCTACGTGGTCGGGGGAGAACACGTTTGTAAAATCCTACAAATTTGATACCCTGGCTAAGGAGGACCTGGAGTTCTCTCATTCGGTGCTGCAGAGTCATCCGCACTCTCCCGCCCGTTTGGGAGCTTTGGTATAATCCCCATGGTCCTTTCAGGAACCCCAGCATCCACTAGGACGATAGAGAAAATAAGAATTTACTTACCGATAATTCTATTTCTCGGAGTCCGTAGTGGATGCTGGGCGCCCATCCCAAGTGCGGATTATCTGCAATACTTGTACATAGTTACAAAAATCGGGTTATTATTGTTGTGAGCCATCTTTTCAGAGGCTCCGCTGTTATCATACTGTTAACTGGGTTCAGATCACAGGTTGTACAGTGTGATTGGTGTGGCTGGTATGAGTCTTACCCGGGATTCAAAATCCTTCCTTATTGTGTACGCTCGTCTGGGCACAGTATCCTAACTGAGGCTTGGAGGAGGGTCATAGGGGGAGGAGCCAGTGCACACCACCTGATCCTAAAGCTTTACTTTTTGTGCCCTGTCTCCTGCGGAGCCGCTATTCCCCATGGTCCTTTCAGGAACCCCAGCATCCACTACGGACTCCGAGAAATAGAATTATCGGTAAGTAAATTCTTATTTTTTAGTACATAATTTGTTTCATTGTATGTGGTGGGGTTAATAACTTCTAGCCTATATGGTTTATGCCATCTAAAAAATTATAAATCTACAGGACCAAACTCCCAAAACACTTCACTTTTAGTATAGTAGGCAGGATAAAGTCACCTTTGCCATTAATGGTGACTGCAGTTTGTAGTCAGTGGTCGTTCGCCCTTTTGCAAACTATACTGCTCAAAAAAATAAAGGTAACACTTAAAATAACACATCCTAGATCTGAATGAATGAAATATTCTTAAATACTTTGTTCTTTACATAGTTGAATGTGCTGACATCAAAATCACACAAAAATTATCAATGGAAATCTAATTTATTAACCCATGGAGGTCTGGATTTGGAGTCACCGTTAAAGTGGAAAAACACTACAGGCTGATCCAACTTTGATGTAATGTCCTTAAAACAAGTCAAAATGAGGCTCAGTAGTGTGTGTGGCCTCCCTACAACCCCCACAAGTGGCTCAGGTAGTGCAGCTCATCCAGGATGGCACATCAATGCAAGCTGTGGCAAGAAGGTTTGGTGTCTGCCAGCGTGGTGTCCAGAGCATGGAGGCGCTACCGGGAGACAGGCCAGTACATCAGGAGACGTGGAGGAGGGCAACAACCCAGAAGCAGGACCGCTACCTCTGCCTTTGTGCAAGGAGGAGCACTGCCAGAGCCCTGCAAAATGACCTCCAGCAAGCTACAAATGTGCATGTGTCTACTCAAACGATCAGAAACAGACTCCATGAGGGTGGTATGTGTGCCTGATGCCCACAGATGGGGGTTGTGCTTACAGCCCAACACCGTGCAGGATGTTTGGCATTTGCCAGAGAACACCAAGATTGGCAAATTCGCTACTGGTGCCCTGTGCTCTTCACAGATGAAAGCAGGTTCTCACTGAGCACATGTGACAGAATCTGGAGACGCCAAGGAGAACATTCTGCTGCCTGCAACATCCTCCAGCATGACCGGTTTGGCAGTGGGTCAGTAATGGTGTGGGGTGGCATTTCTTTGGGGGGCCGCACAGCCCTCCATGTGCTTGCGCTTGCCAGAGGTAGCCTGACTGCCATTAGGTACCGAGAAGAGATCCTTAGACCCCTTGTGAGACCATATGCTGGTGCGGTTGGCCCTGCGTTCCTCCTAATGCAAGACAATGCTAGACCTCATGTGGCTGGAGTGTCAGCAGTTCCTGCAAGACGAAGGCATTGATGCTATGGACTGGCCCGCCCCTTCCCCAGACCTGAATCCAATTGAGCACATCTGGGACATCATGTCTCGCTCCATCCACCAATGCCACGTTGCACCACAGACTGTCCAGGAGTTGGCGGATGCATTAGTCCAGGTCTGGGAGGAGATCCCTCAGGAGACCATCCGCCACCTCATCAGGAGCATGCCCAGGCGTTGTAGGGAGGTCATACAGGCACGTGGAGGCCACACACACTACTGAGTCTCATTTTGACTTGTTTTAAGGACATTACATCAAAGTTGGATCAGCCTGTAGTGTGTTTTTCCACTTTAATTTTGAATGTGACTCCAAATCCAGACCTCCATGCGTTCATAAATTTGATTTCCATTGATAATTTTTGTGTGATTTTGTTGTCAGCACATTCAACTATGTAAAGAACAAAGTATTTAATAAGAATATTTAATTCATTCAGATCTAGTATGTTATTTTATTGTTCCCTTTATTTCTCTGACGTCCTAAGTGGATGCTGGGGACTCCGTCAGGACCATGGGGATTAGCGGCTCCGCAGGAGACAGGGCACAAAAGTAAAAGCTTTTAGGATCAGGTGGTGTGCACTGGCTCCTCCCCCTATGACCCTCCTCCAAGCCTCAGTTAGATTTTTGTGCCCGGCCGAGAAGGGTGCAATCTAGGTGGCTCTCCTAAAGAGCTGCTTAGAGTAAAAGTTTTGTTAGGTTTTTTATTTTCAGTGAGTCCTGCTGGCAACAGGCTCACTGCATCGAGGGACTTAGGGGAGAGAAGTGAACTCACCTGCGTGCAGGATGGATTGGCTTCTTAGGCTACTGGACACCATTAGCTCCAGAGGGAGTCGGAACACAGGTCTCACCCTGGGGTTCGTCCCGGAGCCGCGCCGCCGACCCCCTTGCAGATGCCGAAAAATGAAGAGGTCCAGAAACCGGCGGCAGAAGACTTTTCAGTCTTCATAAGGTAGCGCACAGCACTGCAGCTGTGCGCCATTGTTGTCAGCACACTTCATAGCAGCGGTCACTGAGGGTGCAGGGCGCTGGGGGGGGCGCCCTGGGCAGCAATGATAGTACCTTATTCTGGCTAAAAATACATCACATATAGCCCCTGGGGGCTATATGGATGTATTTAACCCCTGCCAGGTCTCAGAAAAACGGGAGAAGAAGCCCGCCGAAAAGGGGGCGGGGCCTATTCTCCTCAGCACACAGCGCCATTTTCCCTCACAGAAATGCTGGTGGGAAGGCTCCCAGGCTCTCCCCTGCACTGCACTACAGAAACAGGGTTAAAACAGAGAGGGGGGGCACTTATTTGGTGATATTACTATATATATTAAAATGCTATAAGGGAAAAACACTTATATAAAGGTTGTCCCTGTATAATTATAGGGTTTTTGGCGTGTGCTGGCAAACTCTCCCTCTGTCTCCCCAAAGGGCTAGTGGGGTCCTGTCCTCTATCAGAGCATTCCCTGTGTGTGTGCTGTGTGTCGGTACGTGTGTGTCGACATGTATGAGGACGATGTTGGTGAGGAGGCGGAGCAATTGCCTGTAATGGTGATGTCACTCTCTAGGGAGTCGACACCGGAATGGATGGCTTATTCAAGGAATTACGTGATAATGTCAACAGAGACGGCCGGCAAACAAAATAGTACCTGTCCAGGCGTCTCAAACACCGTCAGGGGCTTTAAAACGCCCATTTACCTCAGTCGGTCGACACAGACACGGACACTGATTTCAGTGTCGACGGTGAAGAAACAAACGTATTTTCCTTTAGGGCCACACGTTACTTGTTAAGGGCAATGAAGGAGGTGTTACATATTTCTGATACTACAAGTACCACAAAAAAGGGTATTATGTGGGGTGTGAAAAAACTACCTGTAGTTTTTCCTGAATCAGATAAATTAAATGAAGTGTGTGATGATGCGTGGGTTTCCCCCGATAGAAAATTATTGGCGGTATACCCTTTCCCGCCAGAAGTTAGGGCTCGTTGGGAAACACCCCTTAGGGTGGATAAGGCGCTCACACGCTTATCAAAACAAGTGGCGGTATCGTCTCCAGATAGGGCCGTCCTCAAGGAAAATATCCTAAGAAGTATATACACACATACTGGTGTTATACTGCGACCAGCGATCGCCTCAGCCTGGATGTGCAGAGCTGGGGTGGCTTGGTCGGATTCCCTGACTAAAAATATTGATACCCTTGACAGGGACAGTATTTTATTGACTATAGAGCATTTAAAGGATGCATTTCTATATATGCGAGATGCACAGAGGGATATTTGCACTCTGGCATCAAGAGTAAGTGCGATGTCCATATCTGCCAGAAGATGTTTATGGACACGACAGTGGTCAGGTGATGCAGATTCCAAACGGCACAAAGAAGTATTGCCGTATAAAGGGGAGGAGTTATTTGGGGTCGGTCCATCGGACATGGTGGCCACGGCAACTGCTGGAAAATCCACCGTTTTTACCCTAAGTCACATCTCTGCAGAAAAAGACACCGTCTTTTCAGCCTCAGTCCTTTCGTCCCCATAAGAGTCATATCTGCCCAGGGATAGAGGAAAGGGAAGAAGACTGCAGCAGGCAGCCCATTCCCAGGAACAGAAGCCCTCCACCGCTTCTGCCAAGTTTCTCAGCATGACGCTGGGGCCGTACAGGACCCCTGGATCCTACAAGTAGTATCCCAGGGGTACAGATTGGAAAGTCGAGACGTTTCCCCCTCGCAGGTTCCTGAAGTCTGCTTTACCAACGTCTCCCTCCGACAGGGAGGCAGTATTGGAAACAATTCACAAGCTGTATTCCCAGCAGGTGATAATCAAAGTACCCCTCCTACAACAAGGAAAGGGGTATTATTCCACACTATGTTGTGGTACTGAAGCCAGAAGGCTCGGTGAGACCTATTTTAAATCTGAAATATTTGAACACTTACAAAGGTTCAAATCAAGATGGAGTCACTCAGAGCAGTGATAGCGAACCAGGAAGAAGGGGACTATAGGGTGTCCCGGGACATCAGGGATACTTACCTCCATGTCCCAATTTGCCCTTCTCACCAAGGGTACCTCAGGTTCGTGGTACAGAACTGTCACTATCAGTTTCAGACGCTGCCGTTTGGATTGTCCACGGCACCCCGGGTCTTTACCAAGGTAATGGCCGAAATGATGATTCTTCTTCAAAGAAAATGGACGACCTCCTGATAAGAGCAAGGTCCAGAGAACAGTTGGAGGTCGGAGTAGCACTATCTCAAGTAGTTCTACGACAGCACGGGTGGATTCTAAATATTCCAAAACCGCAGTTGTTTCCGACGACACATCGGCTGTTCCTAGGGATGATTCTGGACACAGTCCAGAAAAGGGTGTTTCTCCCGGAGAAGAAAGCCAGGGAGTTATCCGAGCTAGTCAGGAACCTCCTAAAACCAGGAAAAGTGTCAGTGCATCATTGCACAAGGGTCCTGGGTAAAATGGTGGCTTCTTACGAAGCGATTCCATTCGGCAGTTTTCACGCAAGAACTTTTCAGTGGGATCTGCTGGAAAAATGGTCCGGATCGCATCTTCAGATGCATCAGCGGATAACCCTGTCTCCAAGGACAAGGGTGTTTCTTCTGCGGTGGCTGCAAAGTACTCATCTACTAATGGGCCGCAGATTCGGCATTCAGGAAGGGTCCTGGTGACCAGGGATGCCAGCCTGAGAGGCTGGGGAGCAGTCACACAGGGAAAAAATTTCCAGGGAGTGTGATCAAGTCTGGAGAATTATCTCCACATAAATATACTGGAGCTAAGGGCAAGTTACAATGCTCTAAGCTTAGCAAGACCTCTGCTTCAAGGTCAGCTGGTATTGATCCAGTGGGACAACATCACGGCAGTCGCCCACGTAAACAGACAGGGCGGCACAAGAAGCAGAAGGGCAATAGCAGAAACTGCAAGGATTCTTCGCTGGGCGGAAAATCAGGTGATAGCACTGTCAGCAGTGTTCATTCCGACGCCCGGGAGAGTGGGGACTTCATCGGGAAGTCTTCCACATGATTGTGAACCATTGGGAAAGACCAAAGGTGGACATGATGGCGTCCCGCCTGAACAAAAAACTGGACAGGTATTGCGCCAGGTCAAGAGACCCTCAGGCAATAGCTGTGGACGCTCTGGTAACACCGTGGGTGTACCAGTCAGTGTATGTGTTCCCTCCTCTGCCTCTCATACACAAGGTACTGAGAATTATAAGACGGAGAGGAGTAAGAACTATACTCGTGGCTCTGGATTGGCCAAGAAGGACTTGGTACCCGGAACTTCAAGAGATGCTCACAGAGGACTCATGGCCTCTGCCGCTAAGAAGGGACCTGCTTCAGCAGGGACCCTGTCTGTTCCAAGACTTACCGCGGCTGCGTTTGACGGCATGGCGGTTGAACGCCGGATCCTGAAGGAAAAAGGCATTCCGGAGGAAGTCATTCCTATCCTGATCAAAGCCAGGAAGGAGGGGACCGCACAACATTATCACCGTATTTGGCGAAAAATTGTTGCGTGGTGTGAGGCCAGGAGGGCCCCCACGGAGGAATTTTAACTCGGTCGATTCCTGCATTTCCTGAAGACAGGAGTGTCTATGGGCCTCAAATTGGGGTCCATTAAGGTTCAGATTTCGGCCCTGTCGATTTTCTTCCAGAAAGAATTGGCTTCAGTTCCTGAAGTCCAGACGTTTGTTAAGGGAGTATTGCATATACAGCCCCTTTTGTGCCTCCAGTGGCACCGTGGGATCTCAACGTAGTGTTGGGATTCCTCAAATCACATTGATTTGAACCGCTCAAATCTGTGGATTTTAAATATCTCACATGGAAAGTGACCATGCAGTTGGCCCTGGCCTCGGCCAGGCGAGTGTCAGAATTGGTGGCTTTGTCTTACAAAAGCCCATATCTGATTTTCCATTCGGACAGGGCAGAACTGCGGACTCGTCCCCAGTTTCTTCCTAAGGTGGTGTCAGCGTTTCACCTGAACCAACCTATTGTGGTACCTGCGGATACTAGGGACTTGGAGGACTCCAAGTTGTTAGACGTTGTCAGGGCCCTGAAAATATATGTTCCAGGACGGCTGGAGTCAGAAAGTCTGACTCGCTGTTTATACTTTATGCACCCAACAAGCTGGGTGCTCCTGCTTCTAAGCAGACGATTGCTCGTTGAATTTGTAGTACAATTCAGCTCGCACATTCTGTGGCAGGCCTGCCACAGCCAAAATCTGTAAATGCCCAATCCACAAGGAAGGTGGGCTCATCTTGGGCGGCTGCCCGAGGGGTCTCGGCTTTACAACTTTGCCGAGCTGCTACTTGGTCAGGGGCAAACACGTTTGCAAAATTCTACAAATTTGATACCCTGGCTGAGGAGGACCTGGAGTTCTCTCGTTCGGTGCTGCAGAGTCATCCGCACTCTCCCGCCCGTTTGGGAGCTTTGGTATAATCCCCATGGTCCTGACGGAGTCCCCAGCATCCACTTAGGACGTCAGAGAAAATAAGAATTTACTTACCGATAATTCTATTTCTCGTAGTCCGTAGTGGATGCTGGGCGCCCATCCCAAGTGCGGATTGTCTGCAATACTTGTACATAGTTTTTGTTACAAAAATCGGGTTATTATTGTTGTGAGCCATCTTTTCAGAGGCTCCGCTGTTATCATGCTGTTAACTGGGTTCAGATCACAGGTTGTACAGTGTGATTGGTGTGGCTGGTATGAGTCTTACCCGGGATTCAAAATCCTTCCTTGTTGTGTACGCTCGTCCGGGCACAGTATCCTAACTGAGGCTTGGAGGAGGGTCATAGGGGGAGGAGCCAGTGCACACCACCTGATCCCTAAAAGCTTTTACTTTTGTGCCCTGTCTCCTGCGGAGCCGCTAATCCCCATGGTCCTGACGGAGTCCCCAGCATCCACTACGGACTACGAGAAATAGAATTATCGGTAAGTAAATTCTTATTTTTTTTAGCAGTGTATTTCTGTAGAGTCTCCTGTATTAGGCTGTTCTTGCATACAGTTTCTACATAAGTTAATGAAAAAGTGGCTTGATAAATAGGCCTTTAAATTTGAATATCTTGAGTTCCATAAAACATTAGAAACATGATTCCTGTTCCATATTAATTCTGCAGGACTACTAGAGCTGAGCTTTTTAAGAGAGCTCAGACAGTCTAGTGGCCGAAAATGTACTTGGAGATGTTTTATTGCAATTAGAATCCATAGTGTTTCTTGAAGACAAATATAAAATTGACAGGGAATGGGCTCAAACGTGGACTTGACAATTCATTAAAAAAAATTGTATAAATGTAGAACTCTACCATTTACACTTAAGAAAATGATACTCATTGGTGAATTTGGGTTAATCAGTAGCACATGACAGATCTTCAAAATCCTTGCGTATTTTCATTAAATTGATGTGGACTGCTTTGCTAGCTATTTGTTCAACTCCCTATTGCTTTATGCATACCCTTATCTGCCAATGGCAAATTCTGTCTTCACATCAAATAATTTTGATACTACAAATGGTATACAGCAGGCATACCCAGGCTCATCACTGATTTTTTTTTTTTGCCTGTCACTGCCAAATTGAGGATATGCCTAGAAGATACTGCTCTCCCTTGCTGCACTGCTTAATAAAAGTTTCTCTTATGTTATAAACTACACACAATTAAATCAAAGGCACTTAAAACATTTCTTGTCCAAGACTGCACAGTGAAATATCAAGTATAACCATACGACTGGCTAGTACTGCAGGTGTCACTAATACCCTTTTCTCTGACGTCCTAAGTGGATGCTGGGACTCCGTAAGGACCATGGGGAATAGCGGCTCTGCAGGAGACTGGGCACAACTAAAGAAAGCTTTAGGACTTCCTGGTGTGCACTGGCTCCTCCCACTATGACCCTCCTCCAGACCTCAGTTAGAATCTTGTGCCCGGCTGAGCTGGATGCACACTAGGGGCTCTCCTGAGCTCCTAGAAAAGAAAGTATATTTTAGGTTTTTTATTTTCAGTGAGATCTGCTGGCAACAGACTCACTGCTACGAGGGACTAAGGGGAGAAGAAGCGAACCTACCTGACTGGAGATAGTTTGGGCTTCTTAGGCTACTGGACACCATTAGCTCCAGAGGGATCGAACACAGGACCCGACCTCGATTGTTCGGTCCCGGAGCCGCGCTGCCGTCCCCCTTACAGAGCCAGAAGCATGGAGATGGTCCTGAAAATCGGCGGCAGAAGACTTCGGTCTTCAACAAGGTAGCGCACAGCACTGCAGCTGTGCGCTATTGCTCCTCATGCACACCTCACACTCCGGTCACTGATGGGTGCGGGGCGCTGGGGGGGGCGCCCTGAGCAGCAATATTAAACACCTTGGCTGGCAAATCTACACAATATATAGTCATATAGGCTATATATGTGTAAAACACCCCTGCCAGAGATCCATAAAAAAGCGGGAGAAGTCAGCCGAAAAAGGGGTGGGGCTATCTCCCTCAGCACACTGGCGCCATTTTTTCTTCACAGTGCAGCTGGAAGACCGCTCCCCAGGCTCTCCCCTGTAGTTTTCAGGCTCAAAGGGTTAAAAAGAGAGGGGGGGCACTAAATTTAGGCGCAATATTGTGTATACAAGCAGCTATTGGGGAAAAATCACTCAGTTATAGTGTTAATCCCTGCATTATATATAGCTCTGGTGTGTGCTGGTATACTCTCTCTCTGTCTCCCCAAAGGACTTTGTGGGGTCCTGTCCTCAGTCAGAGCATTCCCTGTGTGTGTGCGGTGTGTCGTTACGGCTGTGTCGACATGTTTGAGGATGAAGGTTATGTGGAGGCGGAGCAGATGCCGATAAATGTGATGTCGCCCCCCTGGGGGGCCGACACCAGAGTGGATGGATAGGTGGAAGGTATTAACCGACAGTGTCAACTCCTTACATAAAAGGCTGGATGACGTAACAGCTGTGGGACAGCCGGCTTCTCAGCCCGCGCCTGCCCAGGCGTCTCAAAGGCCATCAGGGGCTCAAAAACGCCCGCTACCTCAGATGGCAGACACAGATGTCGACACGGAGTATGACTCCAGTGTCGACGAGGTTGAGACATATACACAATCCACTAGGAACATCCGTTGCATGATCTCGGCAATGAAAAATGTGTTACACATTTCTGACATTAACCCAGGTACCACAATAAAGGGGTTTTCTCTGACGTCCTAGTGGATGCTGGGAACTCCGTAAGGACCATGGGGAATAGCGGGCTCCGAAGGAGGCTGGGCACTCTAGAAAGATTTATGACTACCTGGTGTGCACTGGCTCCTCCCACTATTACCCTCCTCCAAGCCTCAGTTAGATCTTGTGCCCGGCCGAGGTTGGATGCACACTAGGGGCTCTCCTGAGCCCTTAGAAAGAAAGTATAGATTTAGGTTTTTTATTTTCAGTGAGACCTGCTGGCAACAGGCTCACTGCAGCGAGGGACTAAGGGGAGAA
This sequence comes from Pseudophryne corroboree, assembly GCF_028390025.1. Taxonomy (NCBI): domain Eukaryota; kingdom Metazoa; phylum Chordata; class Amphibia; order Anura; family Myobatrachidae; genus Pseudophryne; species Pseudophryne corroboree. The sequence goes on along the minus strand of NC_086444.1, from coordinate 375,805,558 downwards.
GAAGCGAACTCGCCTGCTTGCAGCCGGATTGGGCTTCTTAGGCTACTGGACACCATTAGCTCCAGAGGGATCGACCGCAGGCCCAGTCCTTGGTGTTCGGTCCCGGAGCCGCGCCGCCGTCCCCCTTACAGAGCCAGAAGCAAGAAGAGGTCCGGAAAATCGGCGGCAGAAGACATCAGTCTTCACCAAGGTAGCGCACAGCACTGCAGCAGTGCGCCATTGCTCCTCACCCTCACACTTCACACTCCGGTCACTGAGGGTGCAGGGCGCTGGGGGGGGGCGCCCTGAGAAGCAATAATAACACCTTGGCTGGCAAAAATACCACAATATATAGCCCCAGAGGCTATATATGTGGAAAATACCCCTGCCAGAATCCAGAAAAAAGCGGGAGAATAGTCAGCGGAAAAGGGGCGGAGCTATCTCCCACAGCACACTGGCGCCATTTCTCCTTCACAGATCCGCTGGAAGGAAGCTCCCCCTGGCTCTCCCCTGCAGTCTACACTACAGAACAGGGTAAAAAGAGAGGGGGGGCACTAAATTTAGGCGCAGTATAAATTATATAAAAGCAGCTATAGGGGACATAACTCAGTTAGTCCCTGCATTATATAGCGCTCTGGTGTGTGCTGGCATACTCTCACTCTGTCCCCCCAAAGGGCTTTTGTGGGTCCTGTCCTCATTGGAGCATTCCTTGTGTGTGTGCGGTGTGTCGGTACGGCTGTGTCGACATGTTTGATAAGGAGACTTATGTGGAGGCGGAGCAGATGCCGATAAATGAGATGTCGCCCCCTGTGGGCCGACACCAGAGTGGATGGATAGGTGGAAGGTATTAACCGACGGCTGGATGACGTAACAGCTATGGGACAGCCGGCTTCTCAGCCCGCGCCTGCCCAGGCGTCTCAAAGGCCATCAACGCTCCCTCAGATGGCAGACACAGATGTCGACACGGAGTCTGACTCCAGTGTCGACGAGGTTGAGACATATACACAATCCACTAGGAACATCCGTTACATGATCCCGGCAATATAAAATGTGTTACACATTTCTGACATTAACCCAAGTACCACTAAAAACAAAGGGTTTTATGTGTGGGGAGAAAAAGCAGGCAGTGTTTTGTTCCCCCATCAAATGAGTGAATGAAGTGTGAAAAAGCGTGGGTTTCCCTGATAAGAAACTGGTAATTTCTAACAAGTTACTGATGGCGTACCCTTTCCCGCCAGAGGATAAGTTACGCTGGGAGATATCCCCTAGGGTGGATAAGGCGCTCACACGTTTGTCAAGGTGGCACTGCCGTCTTAGGATACGGCCACTTTGAAGGTACCTGCTGATAAATAGCAGGAGGCTATCCTGAAGTCTGTATTTACACACTCAGGTACTAGACTGAGACCTGCAGACTGCTGCAGCGTGGTCTGTACCCCTTTCAAACAGGGATACTATTTTGCAAACATAAGCCGTCGTCTTATATATGAGGGGAGCACAGAGGGATATTTTGCCGGCTGGCATCCTGAATTATTGCAATGTCCATCCTGTCAGGAGGGTATTGGAGACCCGACACTGGACAGGTGATGCTGACTTTAAAAGGCACATAGAGCCTTATAAAGGTAAGGAATTGGTTGGGGATGGTCTCTGGGACCTCGTATCCACAGCAACAGCTGGGATGAAAATATTTTACCTCAGGTTCCCTCACAGCCTAAGAAAAGCACTGTATTATCAGGTACAGTCCTTTCGGCTTCAGAAAAGCAGGCGGGTCAAACGAGGGAAGAAGGAAAAAAGCTGCACCAGCAGCCAGTTCCCAGAATCAAAATTCTTCCCCTGTTTCCTCTGAGTCCACCGCATGACGCGGGGGCTCCACAGGCGTAGCCAGGTAGGGTGGGGGGCCGCCTCAAAAATTTCAGCGATCAGTGGGCTCGCTCACAGGTGGATCCCTGGATCCTTCAAGTAGTATCTCAGGGGTACAAGCTGGAAGTCGAGGCGTCTCCCCCCCGCCGTTTACTCAAATCTGCCTTGCCGACAACTCCCTCAGGCAGGGAGGCTGTGCTAGAGGCAATTCACAAGCTGTATTCCCAGCAGGTGATAGTCAAGGTGCCCCTACTTCAACAAGGACGGGGTTACTATTCCACACTGTTTGTGGTACCGAAACCAGCCGGTTCGGTGAGACCCATTTTAAAATGGAAATCCTTGAACACTTACATAACAAAGTTCAAGATGGAATCGCTCAGGGCGGTTATTGCAAGCCTGGACGAGGGGGATTACATGGTATCCCTGGACATCAAGGATGCTTACCTGCATGTCCCTATTTACCTTCCTCACCAGGAGTACCTCAGATTGTGGTACAGGTTTGCCATTACCAATTCCAGACGCTACCGTTTGGACTGTCCACGGCACCGAGGGTGTTTACAAAGGTAATGGCAGAAATGATACTTGTCGGAGTAGCACTATCTCAGGAGGTGCTACAACAGCATGGCTGGATTCTGAACATTCCAAAGTCACAGCTGGTTCCTTCCACTCGCTTACTGTTCCTGGGGATGATTTTGGACACAGAACAGAAAAAAGTGTTTCTCCCGCAGGAGAAAGCCGAGGAGCTGTCATCTCTAGTCAGAGACCTCCTAAAACCAAAAAGGGTATCGGTGCATCGTTGCACACGAGTCCTGGGAAAAATGGTGGCTTCATACGAAGCAATTCCATTCGGCAGGTTCCATGCGAGGACCTTCCAGTGGGACCTCTTGGATAAGTGGTCGGGATCGCATCTTCAAATGCATCAAATGATAACCCTGTCTCCAAGGACCAGGGTGTCTCTACTGTGGTGGCTGCAGGGTGCTCATCTTCTAGAGGGCCGCAGATTCGGCATACAGGACTGGGTCCTGGTGACCACGGAGGCCAGCCTTCGAGGCTGGGGAGCAGTCACACAGGGAAGAAACTTCCAGGGCCTATGGTCAAGTCAGGAGACTTCCCTACATATAAATTCTGGAACTAAGGGACATTTACAATGCCCTAAGTCAGGCAAGGCCCCTGCTTCAAAACCAGCCGGTACTGATACAGTCAGACAACATCACGGCAGTCGCCCATGTGAACCGACAGGGCGGCACAAGAAGCAGGATGGCAATGGCAGAAGCCACAAGGATTCTCCGATAGGCGGAAAATCACGTACTAACACTGGCAGCAGTGTTCCTTCCGGGAGTGGACAACTGGGAAGCAGACTTCCTCAGCAGACACGACCTACACCCGGGAGAGTGGGGACTTCATCCAGAAGTCTTCCTGCTGTTGGTAAACCGTTGGGAAAGGCCACAGGTGGACATGATGGCGTCCCGCCTCAACAAAAAGCTAAAGAGATATTGCGCCAGGTCAAGGGACCCTCAGGCGATAGCTGTGGACGCTCTAGTGACACCGTGGGTGTACCAGTCGGTTTATGTGTTCCCTCCTCTGCCTCTCATACCAAAGGTACTGAGAATAATAAGATGTCGAGGAGTAAGAACGATACTCGTGGTTCCGGATTGGCCAAGAAGGGCTTGGTACCCGGAACTTCAGGAAATGATATCAGAGGACCCATGGCCTCTGCCGCTCAGACAGGACCTGCTTCAGCAGGGGCCCTGTCTGTTCCAAGACTTACCGTGGCTGCGTTTGACGGCATGGCGATTGAACGCCGGATCCTGAAGGAAAAGGGTATTCCGGAAGAAGTCATTCCTACGCTTATTAAAGCCAGGAAAGATGTTACGGCAAAGCATTATCACCGCATATGGCGGAAATATGTTGCATGGTGCGAGGCCAAAAAGGCCCCAACAGAGGAATTTCCACAAGGTCGATTTCTACATTTCCTGCAAGCAGGAGTGAATATGGGCCTAAAACTAGGCTCCATTAAAGTACAGATCTCGGCTCTGTCGATTTTCTTTCAAAAAGAACTAGCTTCAGTACCTGAAGTTCAGACATTGTGAAAGGAGTGCTGCATATTCAGCCCCCGTTTGTGCCCCCTGTGGCACCTTGGGATCTCAACGTGGTGTTGAGTTTCTTAAAATCACATTGGTTTGAGCCACTAAAAACCGTGGATCTAAAATATCTCACGTGGAAAGTGGTCATGTTATTGGCCTTGGCTTCAGCCAGGCGAGTGTCAGAATTGGCGGCTTTCTCATGTAAAAGCCCTTATCTGATTTTCCATATGGATAGGGCAGAATTGAGGACTCGTCCCCAGTTTCTTCCTAAAGTGGTGTCAGCGTTTCACCTGAACCAGCCTATTGTGGTGCCTGCGGCTACTAGGGATTTGGAGGACTCCAAGTTGCTAGACGTTGTCAGGGCCCTGAAAATATATGTTTCCAGGACGGCTGGAGTCAGAAAATCTGACTCGCTGTTTATCCTGCATGCACCCAACAAGCTGGGTGCTCCTGCTTCTAAGCAGACTATTGCTCGCTGGATTTGTAGTACAATTCAGCTTGCTCATTCTGTGGCAGGCCTGCCACAGACAAAATCTGTAAATGCCCATTCCACAAGGAAGTTGGGCTCATCTTGGGCGGCTGCCCGAGGGTTCTCGGCTTTACAACTTTGCCGAGCAGCTACTTGGTCAGGGGCAAACACGTTTGCAAAATTCTACAAATTTGATACCCTGGCTGAGGAGGACCTGGAGTTCTCTCTTTCGGTGCTGCAGAGTCATCCGCACTCTCCCGCCCGTTTGGGAGCTTTGGTATAATCCCCATGGTCCTTACGGAGTTCCCAGCATCCACTAGGACGTCAGAGAAAATAAGAATTTACTCACCGGTAATTCTATTTCTCGTAGTCCGTAGTGGATGCTGGGCGCCCATCCCAAGTGCGGATTGTCTGCAATACTTGTACGTAGTTATTGCTAACTAAAGGGTTATTGTTGAGCCATCTGTTGAGAGGCTCAGTTGTTTTCATACTGTCAAACTGGATATAGTATCACGAGTTGTACGGTGTGATTGGTGTGGCTGGTATGAGTCTTACCCGGGATTCAAAATCCTTCCTTATTATGTCAGCTCGTCCGGGCACAGTGTCCTAACTGAGGCTTGGAGGAGGGTCATAGTGGGAGGAGCCAGTGCACACCAGGTAGTCATAAATCTTTCTAGAGTGCCCAGCCTCCTTCGGAGCCCGCTATTCCCCATGGTCCTTACGGAGTTCCCAGCATCCACTACGGACTACGAGAAATAGAATTACCGGTGAGTAAATTCTTATTTTATGTTTGGGGAGAAAAAGCAGACAGTGTTTTGTTCCCCCATCAGATGAGTGAATGAAGTGTGTGAAGAAGCATGGGTTCCCCCGATAAGAAACTGGTAATTTCTAAAAAGTTACTGATGGCGTACCCTTTCCCGCCAGAGGATAGGTCACGTTGGGAGATATCCCCTAGGGTGGATAAGGCGCTCACACGTTTGTCAAAAAAGGTGGCACTGCCGTCTTAGAATACGGCCACTTTGAAGGAGCCTGCTGATAAAAAGCAGGAGGCTATCCTGAAGTCTGTATATACACACTCAGGTACTATACTGAGACCTGCAATTGCCTCAGCATGAATAGTGCTGCTGCAGCGTGGTCTATTACCCTGTCAGGACAGGGATACTATTTGCTAACCATAGAGCATATTAAAGATGTCGTCTTATATATGAGGGATGCACAGAGGGATATTTGCCGGCTGGCATCCAGAATTAATGCAATGTCCATTCTGCCAGGAGGGTATTAGGGACCCGGCAGTGGACAGGCGATGCTGACTTTAGAAGGCACATGAAGATTCTGCCTTATAAGGGTGAGGAATTGTTTGGGGATGGTCTCTGGGACCTCGTATCCACAGCAACTGCTGGGAAGAAAAAAAAAAAATTTACCTCAAGTTTCCTCACAGCCTAAGAAAGCACCGTATTATAAGGTACAGTCCTTTCGGCTTCAGAAAAGCAAGCGGGTCAAAGGCACTTCCTTTCTGCACAGAGACAAGGGAAGAGGGAAAAAGCTGCACCAGACAGCCAGTTCCCAGGATCAAAAATCTTCCCCCGCTTCCTCTGAGTCCACCGCATGACGCTGGGGCTTCACAGGTGGAGCCAGGTGCGGTGGGGGCGCGTCTCGGGAACTTCAGCGACCAGTGGGCTCGCTCACAGGTGGATCCCTGGGTTCTGCAAGTAGTATCACAGGGATACAAGCTGGAGTTCGAGGCGACTCCCCCTCGCCGTTACCTCAAATCAGCCTTGCCTGCTGCCCTCGTGGAGAGGTAGTACTGGCGGCAATTCACAAGCTGTACTTCCAGCAGGTGATAATCAAGGTACCCCTCCTTCAACAAGGCCGGGGTTACTATTCCACAATGTTGTGGTACCGAAACCAGACGGTTCGGTGAGACCCATTCTAAAATTGAAATCCTTGAACACTTATATACGAAGGTTCAAGTTCAAAATGGAATCGCTCAGGGCGGTTATTGCAAGCCTGGACGAAGGGGATTACATGGTATCACTGGACATCAAGGATGCTTACCTGCATGTCCCCATTTACCCTCCTCACCAGGAGTACCTCAAAATTGTGGTACAGGACTGTCATTACCAATTCCAGACGTTGCCGTTGGTCTGTCCCCGGCACCGAGGGTATTTACCAAGGTAATGGCCGAAATGATGATACTCCTTCGAAAAAAGGGAGTTATAATTATCCCGTACTTGGACGATCTCCTTATAAAGGCGAAGTCCAGGGAGCAGTTGTTCGTTGGAGTAGCACTATCTCGGGAAGTGCTACAACAGCACGGCTGGATTCTGAATAGCCCAAAGTCGCAGCTGGTTCCTACGACGCGTCTACTGTTCCTGGGTATGGTTCTGGACACAGAACAGGAAAAAGGGTTTCTCCCGGAGGAGAAGGCCAAGGAGTTGTCATCTCTAGTCAGAGACCTCCTAATACAAATACAGGTGTCGGTGCATCAATGCACGCGAGTCCTGGGAAAGATGGTAGCTTCTTACGAAGAAATTCCATTCGGCAGGTTCCATGCAAGGATCTTCCAGTGGGATCTGTTGGACAAGTGGTCCGGGTCGCATCTTCAGATGCATCGGCTAATAACCCTGTCTCCAAGGGCCAGGGTGTCGCTGTTGTGGTGGCTGCAGAGTGCTCATCTTCTAGAGGGCCGCAGATTTGGCATACAGGACTGGGTCCTGGTGCCACGGATGCCAGCCTTCGAGGCTGGGGTGCAGTCACACAGGGAAGAAACTTCCAGGGACTGTGGTCAAGTCAGGAGACTTCCCTACACATAGATATTCTGGGACTAAGGGCCATTCACAATGCCCTAAGTCAGGCTAGACCCTGCTTCAACACCAGCCGGTGCTGATCCAGTCAGACAACATCACGGCGGTCGTCCATGTAAACCAGCAGGGCGGCACAAGAAGCAGGATGGTGATGGCAGAAGCCACAAGGATTTTCCGATGGGCGTTAGCACTGTCAGCAGTGTTCATTCCCGGAGTGGACAACTGGGAAGCAGACTTTCTCAGCAGGCACGACCTCCACCCGGGAGAGTGGGGACTTCATCCAGAAGTCTTCAAAATGATTGTACACCATTGGGAAAGGCCACAGGTGGACATGACGGCGTCCCGCCTCAACAAAAAGCTAAAAAGATATTGCGCAGGGTCAAGGGACCCTCAGGCGATAGCTGTGGACGCTCTGGTAACACTGTGGGTGTACCAGTCGGTGTATGTGTTCCTTCCTTTGCCTCTCATACCCAAGGTACTGAGAATACTAAGAAGGAGAGGAGTAAGAACTATACTCGTGGTTCCGGATTGGCCAAGAAGAGCTTGGTACCCAGAACTTCAAGAAATGATCTCAGAGGACCCATGGCCTCTGCCGCTCAGACAGGACCTGCTGCAGCAGGGGCCCTGCCTGTTCCAAGGCTTACCACGGCTGTGTTTGACGGCATGGCGGTTGAACACCGGATCCTAAAGGAAAAAGGCATTCCGGAAGAAGTCATTCCTACGCTGATTAAGGCTAGGAAAGATGTGATCGCAAAATATTATCACCGAATATGGCAAAAATATGTTGCTTAGTGTGAGGCCAGGAAGGCCCCAACGGAGGAATTTCAACTGGGTCGATTTCTGCACTTCCTACAGTCAGGAGCGACTACGGGCCTAAAATTGGGTTCCATTAAGGTCCAGATTTCGTCTCTATCGATTTTCTTCCAAAAAGAACTGGCTTCACTGCCTGAAGTTCAGACTTTTGTTAAGGGAGTGCTGCATATTCAGCCCCGTTTGTGCCTCTAGTGGCACAGTGGGATCTCAACGTGGTGTTGGATTTCCTGAAGGCGCATTGGGTTGAGCCACTTAAATCCGTAGAGCTAAAATACCTCACGTGGAAAGTGGTCATGCTGTTGGCCTTGGCGTCGGCCAGGCGTGTATCAGAATTGGCGGTTTTGTCATGCAAAAGCCCTTATCTGATTTTCATATGGATAGGGCGGAATTGAGGACTCGTTCCCAATTCCTTCCTAAGGTGGTATCAGCTTTTCATGTGAACCAACCTATTGTGGTGCCTGCGGCTACGTGGGACTTGGAGGACTCCAAGTTACTGGACGTAGTCAGGGCCCTGAAAATATGTTTCCAGGACGTCTGGAGTCAGGAAAACTGACTGGCTATTTATCCTGTATGCACCCAACAAGCTGGGTGCTCCTGCTTCAAAGCAGACTATTGTTCGCTGGATCTGTAGTACGATTCAGCTTGCACATTCTGCGGCTGGACTGCCGCATCCTAAATCAGTGAAAGCCCATTCCACGAGGAAGGTGGGCTCTTCTTGGGCGGCTGCCCGAGGGGTCTCGGCTTTACAACTTTGCCGAGCAGCTACTTGGTCGGGGTCAAACACATTTGCTAAATTCTACAAGTTTGACACCCTGGCTGAGGAGGACCTAGAGTTTGCCCATTCGGTGCTGCAGAGTCATCCGCACTCTCCCGCCCGTTTGGGAGCTTTGGTATAATCCCCATGGTCCTTACGGAGTCCCCGCATCCACTGAGGACGTCAGAGAAAATAAGATTTTACTCACCGGTAAATCTATTTCTCGTAGTCCGTAGTGGATGCTGGGCGCCCATCCCAAGTGCGGATTGTCTGCAATACTTGTATATAGTTATTGCCTAACTAAAGGTTTATTGTTTTGAGCCATCTGTAGTGAGGCTCAGTTATATTTCATACTGTAAACTGGGTATAATATCACGAGTTATACGGTGTGATTGGTGTGGCTGGTATGAGTCTTACCCGGGATTCAAAATCCTTTTCCTATTGTGTCAGCTCTTCCGGGCACAGTATCCTAACGGAGGTCTGGAGGAGGGTCATAGTGGGAGGAGCCAGTGCACACCAGGTAGTCCTAAAGCTTTCTTTAGTTGTGCCCAGTCTCCTGCGGAGCCGCTATTCCCCATGGTCCTTACGGAGTCCCAGCATCCACTACGGACTACGAGAAATAGATTTACCGGTGAGTAAAATCTTATTTTCTCACAAAAACAGGTAATTACAGAGGACCTCACCTCCAAGTCCAGTAAGCTGGTTTTCAAAATGACCCAGGTCACCCATTTACACTGCAGGCTACCAGGGTCGGATTCCTAGGTAACTGGACCAGCGGTATTTTACAGACCCTTCTACACAGCTGCACAAATGGATACTACAAATGTTACAATATCAAGAGCCAATATTTTCTCTTACGTCCTAGAGGATGCTGGGGACTCCGTAAGGACCATGGGGTATAGACGGGCTCCGCAGGAGACATGGGCACTATAAAGAACTTTATAATGGGTGTGCATTGGTTCCTCCCTCTATGCCCCTCCTCCAGACCTCAGTTAGATCCTGTGCCCTGAGGAGATTGGGTGCACTACAGGGGAGCTCTCCTGAGTTTCTCTGAAAAAGAATTTTGTTAGGTTTTTTATTTTCAGGGAGCACTTCTGGCAACAAGCTCCCTGCATCGTGGGACTGAGGAGAGAGAAGCAGACCTACTTAAGTGTGAGGCTCTGCTTCTTAGGCTACTGGACACCACTAGCTCCAGAGGGAGTCGGAACGCGGGTCTCCCCCCGCCGTTCGTCCCAGAGCCGTACTGCCGTCCTCCTCGCAGAGCCGGAAGATAGAAGCCGGGTGAGTATAAGAAGAAAAGAAGACTTTAAGGCGGCAGAAGACTTCGGATCTTCACTGAGGTTACCGCTGCGCGCCATTGCTCCCACACACACTAGCGGGCACTGATGGGTGCAGGGCACAGGAGGCGCCCTGGGCAGCAATAAAACCTCTGTATCTGGCATAGACACTGCGGAGGCAGTAATTCTTTATATCCCCCGCCAGTTTGAAATATTTTGAGCGGGACCGAAGCCCGCCGCCGGAGCTTGGTCCCTCAGCACTAACCAGCGCCATTTTCTCCACAGAGATCTGCAGAGAAGCTGGCTCCCCGGTCTCTCCCCTGCTGAACACTGTGACACAGGGCTGAAAAGAGGAGGGGGGTGGGGGGCACTTTTAAGGCGCAGTGAGTGTATTACACAGTAATCTAATATAAAAGCACTGTTATCTGGGACATTATTTTCCAGTGTCAGTTGGCGCTGGGTGTGTGCTGGCATACTCTCTCTCTGTCTCTCCAAAGGGCATTATCGGGGAACTGTCTCCTTATAACTATATCCCTGTGTGTGTGGGGGTGTCGGTACGAGTGTGTCGGCATGTCTGATGCGGAAGGCTCAGCTAAGGAGGAGGTGGAGCAGATGATTGTGGTGTCGCCATCGGCAACGCCGACTCATGATTGGATGGACATGTGGAATGTTTTAAATGCAAATGTGACCTTATAACATAAGAGATTGGACAAAGCAGAGTCCAGGGAAAGAGCAGGGAGTCGATCCACGGCCTCGGCTGGGTCACCGGGCCCTTCTGGGTCTCAAAAACGTCCCCTATCCCAGATAGCAGACACTGATACCGACACGGACTCTGACTCCAGTGTCGACTACGATGAAGCGAGGTTGCACCCGAGGGTGGCAAAAAGTATTCATTATATGATTATTGCAATAAAAGAGGTTTCTCTAACGTCCTAGTGGATGCTGGGGACTCCGTAAGGACCATGGGGAATAGACAGGCTCCGCAGGAGACTGGGCACTCTAAAGAAAGATTTAGTACTACCTGGTGTGCACTGGCTCCTCCCTCTATGCCCCTCCTCCAGACCTCAGTTAGAATCTGTGCCCGGCCAGAGCTGTGTGCTTTTAGTGGGCTCTCCTGAGCTTGCTAAGAAGAAAGTATTTTAGTTTAGGTTTTTTTATTTTCAGAGAGCTTCTGTTGGCAACAGACTCTCTGCTACGTGGGACTGAGGGGAGAGAAGCAAACCTACTAACTGCGGCTAGGTTGCGCTTCTTAGGCTACTGGACACCATTAGCTCCAGAGGGATCGAACACAGGTACCTAACCTTGATCGTCCGTTCCCGGAGCCGCGCCGCCGTCCCCCTCGCAGAGCCAGAAGTACAGAAGCAGCAGAAGCATGAAGACATCGAAATCGGCGGCAGAAGACTCCTGTCTTCACTTAAGGTAGCGCACAGCACGGCAGCTGTGCGCCATTGCTCCCGCAGCACACCCGCACACTCCGGTCACTGTAGGGTGCGGGGGGGGGGCACCCTGGGCAGCAATTAAGGTACCTTTTGGCAAAATAATACATATATCCAGTCAGGCACTGGATATATGTTCGAGCCCCCGCCATTTTTTACACATAGAAGCGGGACAGAAGCCCGCCGCTGAGGGGGCGGGGCCTTCTTCCTCAGCACACCAGCGCCATTTTCTCTTCACAGCTCCGCTGGAAAGACGCTCCCCAGGCTCTCCCCTGCAGTATCCAGGTGCAAAAAGGGTAAAAAAGAGAGGGGGGGGCACATAAATTTAGGCGCAAACGTTCACAAACAGCAGCTACTGGGTAATCACTAAGTTACAGTGTAATCCCTGGGTTATATAGCGCTGGGGTGTGTGCTGGCATACTCTCTCTCTGTCTCCCCAAAAGCCTTTGTGGGGTCCTGTCCTCAGTCAGAGCATTCCCTGTGTGTGTGCGGTGTGTCGGTACGTCAGTGTCGACATGTTTGATGAGGAAGGATATGTGGAGGCAGAACAAGTGCAGATGAATGAGGTGTTGCCGCCGACGGTGCCGACACCTGATTGGATGGATATGTGGAAGGTGTTAAATGATAATGTAAGCTCCTTGCATAACAGGTTGGATAAAGCTGTAGCCTTGGGACAGTCAGGGTCTCAACCCATGCCTGATCCTACAATGCAGAGGCCGTCAGGGTCTCACAAGCGCCCACTATCCCAGATGGTTGCCACAGATGCCGACACGGAGTCTGACTCCAGTGTCGATGACGATGATGCAAAGTTGCAGCCTAAAATGACTAAAGCCATCCGCTACATGATTATAGCAATGAAGGATATATTGCACATATCAGAGGAAAACCCTGTCCCTGACAAGAGGGTTTATATGTATGGGGAGAAAAAGCAAGAAGTGATTTTTCCCCCTTCACATGAATTAAATGAATTATGTGAAAAAGCATGGGATTCCCCTGATAGGAAAGTAGTAATTTCCAAGAGATTACTGATGGCGTATCCTTTCCCGCCAACGGACAGGTTACGCTGGGAATCCTCCCCTAGGGTAGACAAGGCGTTGACACGCTTATCTAAGAGGGTGGCCCAGCCGTCTCAGGATACGGCCGCCCTAAAGGATCCTGCGGATAGAAAGCAGGAAGCTATCCTGAAGTCTGTTTATACACATTCTGGTACTCTACTGAGGCCAGCAATTGCTTCGGCCTGGATGTGTAGTGCTGTAGCAGCATGGACTGATAATCACTCGGAGGAGATAGATACCCTGGACAGGGAAACTGTTCTACTGACCCTGGGACATATCAAGGACGCTGTCCTATATATGCGCGATGCCCAGAGGGACATATGCCTGCTGGGCTCTAGAATAAACGCAATGTCCATTTCTGCCAGAAGGGTCTTATGGACTCAGCAATGGACAGGGGATGCCGACTCTAAAAAACACATGGAGGTTTTGCCCTATAAGGGTGAGGAATTATTTGGGGACGGTCTCTCGGACCTAGTTTCCACTGCTACGGCAGGGAAGTCAAATTTCTTGCCTTATGTTCCCTCACAGCCGAAGAAAGCACCGTATTATCAAATGCAGTCCTTTCGTTCGCAAAAGAGCAAGAAAGTCAGAGGGGCATCCTTTCTTGCCAGAGGCAGGGGTAGATGAAAAAATAAGAATTTACTCACCGGTAATTCTATTTCTCGTAGTCCGTAGTGGATGCTGGGAACTCCGTAAGGACCATGGGGAATAGACGGGCTCCGCAGGAGACTGGGCACTCTAAAGAAAAGATTAGGTACTATCTGGTGTGCACTGGCTCCTCCCTCTTTGCCCCTCCTCCAGACCTCAGTTAGGGAAACTGTGCCCGGAAGAGCTGACATTACAAGGAAAGGAAATTTGAATCCAGGGTAAGACTCATACCAGCCACACCAATCACACCGTACAACTTGTGATAACCTTACCCAGTTAACAGTATGAACAACAACTGAGCCTCACTCAACGGATGGCTCATAACAATAACCCTTAGTTAAGCAATAACTATATACACGTATTGCAGAAAGTCCGCACTTGGGACGGGCGCCCAGCATCCACTACGGACTACGAGAAATAGAATTACCGGTGAGTAAATTCTTATTTTCTCTGACGTCCTAGTGGATGCTGGGAACTCCGTAAGGACCATGGGGATTATAACAAAGCTCCCAAACGGGCGGGAGAGTGCGGATGACTCTGCAGCACCGAATTAGCAAACACAAGGTCCTCCTCAGCCAGGGTATCAAACTTGTAGAACTTTGCAAATGTGTTTGAACCCGACCAAGTAGCCGCTCGGCAAAGCTGTAAAGCCGAGACCCCTCGGGCAGCCGCCCAAGAAGAGCCCACCTTCCTTGTGGAATGGGCTTTTACTGATTTTGGATGCGGCAATCCAGCCGCAGAATGAGCCAGCTGAATCGTGCTACAGATCCAGCGAGCAATAGTTTGCTTTGAAGCAGGAGCACCCAGCTTGTTGGGTGCATGCAGGATAAACAGCGAGTCAGTCTTCCTGACTCCAGCCGTTCTGGAAACATATATTTTCAAAGCCCTGACTACGTCCAGCAACTTGGAGTCCTCCAAGTCCCGAGTAGCCACAGGCACCACAATAGGTTGGTTCAAATGAAACGATGACACCACTTTTGGGAGAAATTGGGGACGAGTCCTCAATTCTGCCCTGTCCATATGGAAGATCAGATATGGGCTTTTACATGACAAAGCCGCCAATTCCGACACACGCCTAGCCGTTGCTAAGGCCAACAGCATGACCACTTTCCACGTGAGATACTTTAGTTCCACGGTCTTAAGTGGCTCAAACCAGTGGGATTTCAGGAAATTCAACACAACGTTAAGATCCCAGGGTGCCACTGGTGGCACAAAAGGGGGCTGAATATGCAGCTCTCCCTTAACAAACGTCTGAACCTCAGGCAGTGAAGCCAGTTCTTTTTGAAAGAAAATGGATAGGGCCGAAATCTGGACCTTTATGGACCCCGATTTTAGGCCCATAGTCACCCCGGACTGTAGGAAGTGCAGGAAACGACCCAGTTGGAATTCCTCTGTAGGGGCCTTCCTGGCCTCACACCAAGCAATATATTTCCGCCATATACGGTGATAATGCTTTGCTGTCACGTCTTTCCTAGCCTTTATCAGCATAGGAATAACTTCATCCGGAATGCCTTTTTCCGCTAGGATCCGGCGTTCAACCGCCATGCCGTCAAACGCAGCCGCGGTAAGTCTTGGAACAGACAGGGCCCTTGTTGCAGCAGGTCCTGTCTGAGAGGCAGAGGCCATGGGTCCTCTGTGCGCATTTCTTGCAGTTCCGGGTACCAAGTCCTTCTTGGCCAGTCCGGAACAATGAGTATTGTTCTTATTCCTCTCTTTCTTACTATTCTCAGTACCTTGGGTATGAGAGGAAGAGGAGGAAACACATATACCGACTGGTACACCCACGGTGTCACTAGGGCGTCTACAGCTATCGCCTGAGGGTCCCTTGACCAGGCGAAATATCTTTTTAGCTTTTTCTTGAGGCGGGACGCCATCATGTCCACCTGTGGCAGTTCCCATTGGTTTGCAATCAGTTGGAAGACTTCTTGATGAAGTCCCCACTCTCCCGGGTGGAGGTCGTGTCTGCTGAGGAAGTCTGCTTCCCAGTTGTCCACTCCCGGAATGAACACTGCTGACAGTGCTTGCACGTGATTCTCCGCCCATCGAAGAATCTTTGTGGCTTCCGCCATTGCCATCCTGCTTCTTGTGCCGCCCTGGCGGTTTACATGGGCGACCGCCGTGATGTTGTCTGACTGAATCAGCACTGGCCGGTTTTGAAGCAGGGGCTCTGCTTGACTCAGGGCGTTGTAAATGGCCCTTAATTCCAGTATATTTATGTGTAGAGAAGTCTCCAGACTTGACCACAGCCCTTGGAAGTTTCTTCCCTGAGTGACTGCCCCCCATCCTCGGAGGCTTGCATCCGTGGTCACCAGGACCCAGTCCTGTATGCCGAACCTGCGGCCCTCGAGAAGGTGAGCACTCTGCAGCCACCACAGAGACACCCTGGCCCTTGGGGACAGGGTGATCAGCCGATGCATCTGAAGATGCGATCCGGACCACTTGTCCAACAGATCCCACTGAAAGATCCTCGCATGGAACCTGCCGAAGGGAATGGCTTTGTATGAAGCCACCATCTTTCCCAGGACTCGCGTGCAGTGATGCACCGATACCTGTTTTGGTTTCAGGAGGTCCCTGACCAGAGATGCTAATTCCTGGGCCTTCTCCACCGGGAGAAACACCTTCTTCTGTTCTGTGTCCAGAATCATGCCCAGGACGCGTCGTAGGAATCAGCTGCGACTTTGGAACATTCAGAATCCAGCCGTGCTGTTGCAACACTTCCTGAGAGAGTGCTACGCTGATCAACAACTGCTCCCTTGACCTCGCCTTTATGAGGAGATCGTCCAAGTACGGGATAATTATAACTCCCTTCTGCCGAAGGAGTATCATCATTTCGGCCATTACCTTGGTAAATATTCTCGGTGCCGTGGACAGGCCAAACGGCAACGTCTGGAACTGGTAATGACAGTCCTGTACCACAAACCTGAGGTACTCCTGGTGAGGTTGGTAAATGGGGACATGCAAGTAAGCATCTTTGATGTCCAGCAACACCATAAAATCCCCCTCTTCCAGGCTTGCAATAACCGCTCTGAGCGATTCAATTTTGAACTTGAATTTCTTTATATAAGTGTTCAAGGATTTTAGATTCAGAATGGGTCTCACCGAACCATCCGGTTTCGGTACCACAAACATTGTGGAATAGTAACCCCTTCCCTGTTGAAGGAGGGGGACCCTGATAATCACTTGCTGGAGGTACAGCTTGTGAATTGCCGCCAGCACTACCTCCCTTTCCATGGGGGAAGCTGGCAAGGCTGATTTGAGGTAACGGCGGGGGGGGAGTCGCTTCGAATTCCAGCTTGTATCCCTGAGATACAATTTGTATAGCCCAGAGATCCACCTGTGAGCGAACCCACTGGTTGCTGAAGTTTCGGAGACGCGCCCCCACCGCACCTGGCTCCGCCTGTGGAGCCCCAACGTCATGCGGTGGACTTAGTGGAAGCAGGGGAGGACTTTTGTTCCTGGGAACTGGCTGCATGGTGCAGCTTCTTACCTCTACCCCTGCCTCTGGCAAGAAAGGATGCGCCCCTGACCCTCTTGCCTTTCTGGGAACGAAAGGACTGCATTTGATAATATGGTGCTTTCTTAGGCTGTGAGGAAACCTGAGGCAAGAAAGTCGACTTTCCAGCTGTCGCTGTAGACACGAGGTCCGACAGACCGTCCCCAAACAATTCCTCACCCTTATAAGGCAAAACCTCCATGTGTTTTTTAGAATCAGCATCTCCTGTCCATTGCCGAGTCCATAAGACCCTCCTGGCAGAAATGGACATAGCATTAATTCTAGAGCCCAGCAGGCAAATGTCCCTCTGAGCATCCCGCATATATAAGACGACGTCTTTGATATGGCCCAGGGTTAGCAAAACAGTATCTCTGTCGAGGGAATCTATGTCGTCTAACAGAGTATCTGTCCACGCTGCTACAGCACTACACATCCAGGCTAAAGCAATAGCAGGTCTCAGTAGAGTACCAGAGTGTGTATACACTGACTTCAGGATAGCTTCCTGCTTTCTATCCGCAGGCTCCTTTAGGGCGGCCGTATCCTGAGACGGCAGTGCCACCTTTTTAGATAAGCGTGTCAGCGCCTTGTCCACCCTAGGGGATGTTTCCCAACGTAACCTGTCCGTTGGCGGGAAAGGGTACGCCATCAGTAACCTCTTAGAAATCACTAATTTCTTATCAGGGGAACTCCACGCTTCTTCACACAATTCATTTAATTCATCAGATGGGGGGAAAAGTCACTGGCTGCTTTTTCTCCCCAAACATATAAACCCTCTTGGTATTAACAGGGTTAATCTCAGAAATGTGTAATACATCTTTCATTGCAATAATCATGTATCGGATGGCCTTGGTCATTTTAGACTGTAAATGTGCCTCATCATCGTCGACACTAGAGTCGGACTCCGTGTCGACATCTGTGTCAACCATCTGAGATAGAGGGCGTTTATGAGCCCCTGACGGTTTCTGAGTCGCCTGGGCAGGCGCGGGCTGAGACCCCGGCTGTCCCAAGGCTGCAGCGTCAACAAACCTTTTATGTAAGGAGTTTACATTGTCATTTAAGACCTTCCACATATCCATCCAATCAGGTGTCGGCCCCGACGGGGGCGACACCACACTTATCTGCCCTTGCTCCGCCTCCACGTAACCTTTCTCATCAAACATGTCGACACAGCCGTACCGACACACTGCACACACACAGGGAATGCTAAGACTGAGGACAGGACCCCACAAAGTCCTTTGGGGAGACAGAGAGAGAGTATGCCAGCACACACCACAGCGCTATATAACACAGGGATTTTCACTGATAACAAGTGATTTACCCAATAGCTGCTTTTATGTGTCTTATTTGCGCCTAAATTTATGTGCCCCCCCTCTCTTTTTAACCCGTCTTGTACCTGGATACTGCAGGGGAGAGCCTGGGGAGCTGCTACCAGCGGAGCTGTGAAGAGAAAATGGCGCTGGTGTGCTGAGGAAGAAGGCCCCGCCCCCTCAGTGGCGGGCTTCTGTCCTGCTTTCTGTGTAAAAAAATGGCGGGGTTTTTTACATATATACAGTGCCAGACTGTATACATGTATTTTTATTGCCAAAAGGTACTTCAATTGCTGCCCAGGGCGCCCCCCCCCCCCAGCGCCCTGCACTCTACAGTGACCGGAGTGTGTAAGTGTGCTGGGAGCAATGGCGCATAGCTGCGGTGCTGTGCGCTACCTTAATGAAGACAGGAGTCTTCAGCCGCCGATTTCGTCGTCTTCAAGCTTCTGTTCTTCTGGCTCTGCAAGGGGGACGGCGGCGCGGCCCCGGGAACGGACGATCGAGGACAGGTGCCTGTGTTCGAACCCTCTGGAGCTAATGGTGTCCAGTAGCCTAAGAAGCACAAGCTAGCTGCAAGCAGGTAGGTTTGCTTCTCTCCCCTTAGTCCCACGTAGCAGTGAGTCTTGTCAAAGTCAGAAAAATATCATGCTACACGTTGCCATATATTCAGTTATTCACCTCATGCGCTTGCCCGCTGCACATGCACTTTCTCTGACGTGCGTGCACATATTCGCAGTTGCGTGACGGCGCCTCTACGGGCGTGCGCTCGAGCGCATGGTATGTGCATTTACGGTAGAGTTTGTGTGCGTCTAGCGGGCGACACAATCGCTACTTAATAAATCCATATAGCAAGTTTAATAGATAATGTTCCCCTTAATAGTAACAGTAAGTTTGGTTAGTGTAGTTGGTCCCTGGACAAAGGAATTCCTCTTTTTGTTGTACGAAGGGCCAGACAGGGTTTGAGCAGATGTGTTTGGTACCTAACCGAAGAGTATTTTAATAGCAACAATCCGGTGTTGGTTAGGTAAAGATTAATCGCTCCTGCGTATAGTTATGGCCATTAGTAGATTCTGGACATTTCATATATTTGCAGTTCATTATCCATGCGGCGGGAATCCGGCGATTCCCTCCCACCTGAGCAGTTTGTAATAGTCACAGCCCACCTGTTCAAACTAACCTATGACCTTTTGTTATGATGCGAGGAGACATTCCTGTGTCCAATGAACAATGAGATTATAGGTCCCTTTGTAGTGTACTGTATGCAGTGTATATAAGATCAGCCAGCCTGGGCAGCTCATTCTCTGACTCTCCACAAACGGTTTTCATATTGACTAACTTGGAGCTGGTACCAGAAGAAGCTGCGCAGCGATCGTTCCCAGTGTGTGTAAGTAATTCTCTGTAATCAACTCGCTCTTTGTTTGTATTGGCCATTCATTCTCTCTCTCTCTCTGTTATAGTATAAGATTGTAACGTTATTGTATATTTCTGTCTAGATATTCTGTTAGAATTATATGTTAGCTTGTAGTGTATGACTTGTAAATTGTTTACCCCTTTTCGATATAACTAAAAGCTTGTTAGTAAAGGTGTTGGAACCTTAGCACGGTATCGTGTGTTTATTACATTGCAGAGGGTAATAGGAGCGTCTCGATCGCTCAAACAGCTTTAGTATTAACAAGGTTAAGCAGCATTATATCGCTACAGTGTTTCAGTACAAGGTTTACAGTATAAGAGTATCCTTTCTGTGTGTTACATTCAAGGTTTACTGATTGTCATCCTGTGAGCGTCTGCGCCACTCGTGATCTCCTCGTGGTCTCGAGCGTCCACTACGCTGGTAGCGTAGCATTACGGTAGTCGCCCGCCTATAGCGTGCTCGACACCACGCATTAAGCTGTGAACGAGCGTGCCGCATGTGCGTCTCGATCACGGCCGAGCGTATGCTACGCTAAGCGCGTACCCTTACGGTACCCCATACGCCAATTTGCGTACTGAGTCTCTTACCCATATAGTGAAGGTTATAAGATAATCATAATCAGCATTATCAATTGGCGGCTCGTCCGTCCTCCACATATCCACACGGACGAAAGCAGACGTGATCTGCCAGCTAGGGCGGGAAGGCAGTAGTACTGGCTAGATAAGCGTCTGTTTCGCTACGTTGTAGGAGTGCTGGTGGAATCCGGAACCGGAGGTAAGAACAATACGCTATTGTCTTTTTAAAACTGTTTATTTCTGTTTTGCGTACACACGCACGCATACATCTGCATTTCTTTTCATTTGTGTATTTTCACATCACTTTCCTGTTTACCATTTCACAATTGATAACGTGCTGAGAAAGATTTGTTGCTATTGGTAGTTAAAAGTAATATTAATACGTTAAGGAGTAATTTGTAAAACACGCGCACGGCTTGCCTAAGATACAAGGAAGTTCGGTGTGGTGTTCAGTAGATCATTACAGTTAAAGATCATCTACATTGATATAAACGTGTTAATTGTATTTCTGTGGATATACCTGGCTTGCGTACATGTGTCTCTAATAAAGGGCGGGACTAGCGTACGCGACGCAAGGGCCGACGCACGGAGCGTATATTACGCAACGGAGCGTCTGGGTACGCTCACATAATACAAATCACACGATAGTATTATTTTAAATAGGCGAAAAGGAGGCAACGCGATAATAGCGCAAATCGATCTCAGTGTCCAAAATTTTAAGCTAATAGATCCTTCTCTAATTTGCGACTCATCTGGACTAGACTGTGTTACTGAATGAAAGGGATTTCTGCGCAGAAACGAAAGTAAAGAGCATATGAGGTGAAAGAGTGTGTATACATATATATGTTTCTAAAATTTTTGGGGTTGAACCACAGGAAATCATCGAGTTCTCGTGAGGTACATACGTGTAAGTGACTGCATGGTGGCTTGGGAGGCATCCCTTGTTAAACATTTAAAAAAAAAAAGAGCATTAGAGTATAGCAGACCAGGAGGTCTACTGTAGCACAGACCAGGAGGTCCAGACAGACCAGGAGGTCTAGGTACAGCAGACTAAGAAGTCCGCTATAGATAAAAGGAGCACAACACCAGAAAGGGTTGGTGCGATACCCATATAGGCCATTAAGCTCTGGCTGAAGGAATTCGCAGCCACAATTTTCGATTCCACTGGTCGCTCCGCACATAAGATTAGTTGCTTATGTGCAGAACGATTGTACCGCACGTAATTGTGTGCATTAGTTAGTAACTTGACCCAGTACCATTTGCGTACGCGAGAGGGGTCACAAACGCTATTTGTACATTCTAACGTGATTTGTGTAATTTTTTTATTTTAAGGGAGGTTCGCTGGTCACTCGGGAACTATCCAACAACCAATAGTTACTGGAAAGGGTTAAGTGCTCTTCGGATCACACCCACATGTTCCAGTAAATAGAGGTTCAGGTCGCAGGGGCCCTAGGTTGAGTACGCCAGCGCTAAGGCAGTGTGTGGGCGTATTGGTCGACGTGGGCGAGTGAGTGGAGTACTCGGTAAACTTCCGCCGCCGGCCTACCCAGGACATCTTGGTTTTTGTAAGGGTTCGCTGAAGACCCTGATTTGAAGGTCAGAGGTAGTGAAAGCAGCACCTGCAAAGATGGGGGCCAGTTGTTCAGGTAGGGGGCGATCAACCTCGGTTCGGGTTGACTTAGTAAGCCGACCAATAGAGTCGGCAAGGATAACGTGTGATACAGACCGGGAAGTCCGAAATGGATCACACACAAAGGTATTGTGCAATGAATGGGAAAGAATGACTGTGCATGACGGGGAAAAGTTCCCACGGGTAGGCAGTTTTAGCCCAGATGTGTTGCAAAATCTAAGGAGAAGGATATGTCTCATTAAATCTGCAAAGAGACGGATCAAACATAATGATTATTTACAGTTATGGCAACAGGAAGGTGAAATACAAGGAGAATTAGCTTACACAGCTGATTCTCACTGTGGTAAGAAAAATATGGCAACAAGAGAGAGGGTGGTTACAGAGAATGGCACACTGGTGAATGATAAACATGCACTTAGCAACTGTATTATAGATGATAAGGATAAGTGTAACAAATGTAACAATGATAAAAGTAAAACTGTTAAATGTACAACTGTTAACCTGTGCAAGTTGCACTCCATGTTAAACTTCCCTCAGGATCACCAGCAAGAAAGTGAGCCCAGCACGATGTCGGCACCTTTTCCAGCAGCCATCCTACAAGACATCCAGGTGGACGCGACCAAATTGGTAAAGACAGTAATCAAACCCCCTAACGGAGGGTCAGGTGAGGTCGTGTCCACAGGTACGTACGGTGTTATATATCACGCACAAACAAATGTACCTCATATTGTAGAACCAACACAAGATGATGTAGTTGAATTAAACCCTGTCAGGGTGATCACAGTCCCCAATGGGAAGACTGACGCTCAGGGAATCATTCCCGTCAAGGACAGTGCAATGCGCCGTCCCTGGTCTCGGACAGAATTAAGGTCAATTATGTCTGAATTTCCTGATCCTAGGAAAGATCTAGTTGCATGTCAAAGGTTTATTAAAGAACTAGGAAACTCCACAGAACCCACCAACAAAGATTGGCGGACAGTGCTGAGGGCAGGTTTGCCCTCCAGTGTTGACCCTGCGAAATTTATTGCTGATTGTAAATTAGACACGGAGGTACCTTGGCCCTCATTCCGAGTCGTTCGCTCGGTAAGTTTCATCGCATCGCAGTGAAATTCCGCTTAGTACGCATGCGCAATAATCGCACTGCGACTGCGCCAAGTAATTTTACAATGAAGATAGTATTTTTACTCACGGCTTTTTCTTCGCTCCGGCGATCGTAGTGTGATTGACAGGAAATGGGTGTTACTGGGCGGAAACACGGCGTTTTCGGGGCGTGTGGATAAAAACGCTACCGTTTCCGGAAAAAACGCAGGAGTGGCCGGAGAAACGGGGGAGTGTCTGGGCGAACGCTGGGTGTGTTTATGACGTCAAACCAGGAACGACAAGCACTGAACTGATCGCAGATGCCGAGTAAGTCTGAAGCTACTCTGAAACTGCTAAGTAGTTTGTAATCGCAATATTGCGAATACATCGGTCGCAATTTTAAGAAGCTAAGATACACTCCCAGTAGGCGTAGGCTTAGCCTGAGCAACTCTGCTAAATTCGCCTTGCGAGCGATCAACTCGGAATGAGGGCCCTTGTACGGAGGAACACAATCCGGAATGTATTAAGCAGATCAACCGACAGTTAGAAGTATATTTCCCAGCCATTGTCGAGTGGAACAAAATCTTCTCCATAAGACAAAACGAAGGGGAAAGTACTTTTAATTATTTCCACCGGGCATTGCAGGACATGACTAGGTATACAGGTATAGAAAACATCGAAACAAGTGCACCGCACAGAGAAGTAGCAGTATTTGTGTTAATGGATGGTTTAAAGGAAGTGTTGAGAACAAGGGTACAGACCACCAACCCAAACTGGAGAAATATCTCGGTGGCCGCATTAAGAAAGTCCGCTGTTAGGCATGAGCAAAACATCATCAAGCACAGGGAAACAAAGAAGCCCCAGATCCCTATGGGTAAGTCAAAGGTGATAAGGTGTTATAATTGCCAGAAAGAAGGTCATTTTGCAAGAGATTGTAGATCAAGAAGTAGACAAAAGTCATATCAACCCCCTAGACAAGAACACGAGCAGAGTTATAACACACGAAATTGTAATCAGGGACCACATAGGAAGGAGTTTTGGGCCGCACCTGTAACATGCAGACAGGAAAGGTGATCATTAGGACTGATAGTAAGCCTGAGGTTACATAATGAAATTGGGAGGTCAGTTCCTTGTAGACACAGGAACGGCCGGGTAAAACGTTGTAATTTATCTGTAAATGTTTTTTTTCTTCCCCATCTCTGATGTTCATCGGCAGAACTCAAACATCACATAGCTATTTGGTCCTTGCAGAAGTCTACCAAACCCCAGTGTGACCTACCGACATCGGTGTGTCCTGGCCAGGCGCAAAACGGTGGGGAGTGGAAATACTGGTGGGGAGGGGACTTTGCAAGGACACCAGTGGAAGTGTTGGTGTGACAGCCTGATGGTGAACGGAAGATCTGATAATGTTTTTTTTTTTTTGTTTGTTGTTTAATGTAAAATGTGATGAATTGTTCTCTCTCTCATTTGTTTTTTTTTTCCTTCTCTCTCTTCTCTTCTTTCTCATGTTTTAAAGATGGTATGTCACACATCAGTTAGACAAATGGTAATGCAAGATTTTTGCTCCTTACAGAGAGATCGCTGATTTGGAAGGAATATTGTATCACCGGAGTGTTCGTTTGGAAGACTGAGAGACAGCACCTTTGAGATGACAGCAGAGCAAGAAAAACAACAAGACTAGAGGACATAAGACATCGTAACATTTTTCTTTCCCCTCAAAGTATTTTTTTTGTACCCCCATTACAAATTTCTCTTTCTCCTCCTGTAAGATGGACTCGCCCCAAGAGACTGCAGTCCGTGTTTTCCTGTTGACCATGATGTTGACCAGAGCAGTCTGTCTCGGTGAGAGTACCAGTGAGGTCGAGAAAGGATCCGGAATGGGTTTCTGATGACGGAGGCGTAAATTTCCAATAGAAACACAATCACCGAGCAAAGGCGAGTACCAGAAAACGATCTAGCAGCCATGTTATTCGTAGACATTGTGAAGGATTGTTAGCTAAAGAGAACTGCATCTGTAGGCATTGTGACAGTATAGTCGAGGATGGGTGCATCAAGAAATGTCAGTCCAGTTTTAATATCCATACGGACCGGCATCCATTGAGTGACTATCACTCATTAGTGGGTAAAGTGTTAAATAAGACAGACTGTTGGGTATGCTCTCAAGTACCTCAAGGCCATAGCAAATCAGGACTAGTACCATTCCCTTTAACTGTAGGAGAGGTACTTGAGCTAAGTGGTGGGAGGCCGGTGGACAGGAGGTTTAATATCTCCAGTCCTCCTAGTTTGAAGCTCCACTAATATCATGTGGATAGGTCCTTAGTGTGCTTTAACATTTCCAATCCCCGAAAGCCGGGAAATTGGGAAGTGTCATGGAGTAATCAAACCATGACATTCTCACATAGAGCCGACAGATTGCCCATAGAAACAGAACTTATACGCCAGATAGCCGACCATAGGAAATTCTTTCGGTATAGGTACACCTTAGGAAGTAGGATCATGCGAGTTGGAGAAGTATCACCAGGATACTGTGCACAGATCGTACAAACTGATACGTGTACTAAACAGATGGGAGAATTAGGGTTAGGAGAGTTCACATGGAAAATTTGTAACATGGTAATGTCATACTCCGTCCCATATGTTCTCCCCGATGATGCATATTTCATATGCGGGAGGAAGGCGTATAAGTGGCTTGCCCCAAACTCAGAAGGGTTATGTTATATTGGAAAAGTACTGCCTGAGGTAATGACTGTATCCCACACAAAAATGAAAGATATTCACCGTGGTGCCCAAGCTCCTTACACTCACACTCATTACGAGCATGTCGTTAAAAGGCAACTGATAGAAAGAACAGAGCATCCGGCCTCTGATTTGATCCATGAATCCACCGGGATTCAAGTCCTACTCGCGTTAGATGTCACTCGTACCGCCAGGGGAGTGTTAAATTATAGATATATATCTGCGCTTGCAAATTTATTAGACAATATCACTGAAATGTATGACGACACGTTCAGGTATACTGGAAGAGAGTTACAAGCCTACAAAACAGAACTGGTTCAGCATAGGATGATTCTCAATTATCTCACAGCAGTGACAGGCGGGTACTGTGTCACCTTGGCTACTCAATATGGAATAAAGTGTTGCATGTATATTACAAACAGCACTGAGGACCCGGTCGAGGTCATAGACCAAAAGATGGATGACATCTTGCAATTAAAATGGGAGTTCCAAAGGAAACACAATCTCACCCTTGCTGCTGTGGGTAATGAGCTGACCAGTTGGGTGTCATGGTTGAACCCACGAAATTGGTTCTCTGGTTTAGGAGAATGGGCCCAAGGTATTATTATGGATGTAGGGAAATTTCTTTTGTGTATTCTGGGTGTCATCATATTGGTCGGTCTGATATTTAGATGCGTTCGGGTTTTAACGAAGCGTAGAAACAGTACCAGGGTGATGAGTCTAAGGAGCGAGGACACTGTACTAACAACGACTAATTTGATTTATGACCCAACGATAGAGACAATGTTGTGATGAAAATGTGATTCCACGGTCTGTTTCTTTCACCCGTTTCTCCTTTGTTTTCCTCCAAGGTACAAAGACATCCGCTTGGAAGAAGAATTTGACAACCTTTAACACAGACCATTGATGGACAATGCCATAGACCCCCATTTTCCCTAGTGACTTTAAATTTTACGATAGCCCAATACTTTAAAGATTGTAAGTCTATGGACATTGAGAAAGCTTTTTGCTCAGCAATTCTAGCAAAAGCATCGGGAGACTACAGTCAACATGTACATTGAGACAAGACACAAGACAGGACCTCAATCAGCAAATGTATATTAAACTCACATAGTTTATGACTGCATTTACCATAATTGCTTCTTATCTTCACCACTACAACCTTCAGGTAATGACACACATAGTCGATAGGGAATATAGGCACAGATATCAGCACTCACATATCCCCCCATTCATGTATCATCAACTAAAATGTGCTCCCCCATTTTGTTGCAACCAAAAGCCGAAAAGAGCTCGGTAAAGTTTGACAGCCCATCCACAGACCCGTAATACGGGATAAGAAGGAATTCAAATGTATACTTCGCAATACCTCGAAGCTTGATTTAAAACACGTACGGCACGATGATACATGACCCCTCAAACATGGACTCATACACACATGCTTCTACTATCTCATTAGGTCATACTTTTTTCCCACCTTCTTCTCTTCTCCCTTACCCAATCATAGAAATGTATTACATATGACATATATTTTTCTCTTTTTGAACTGTTTTAGGAAGTGGCAGCTATTGATGACTGCCAAAGGGTGGACTGTCAAAGTCATAAAAATATCATGCTACACGTTGCCATATATTCACCTCATGCGCTTGCCCGCTGCACATGCACTTTCTCTGGCGTGCGTGCACATATTCGCAGTTGCGTGACGGCGCCTCTACGGGCGTGCGCTCGAGCGCATGGTGTGTGCATTTACGGTAGAGTTTGTGTGCGTCTAGCGGGCGACACAATTGCTACTTAATAAATCCATATAGCAGGTTTAATAGATAATGTTCCCCTTAATAGTAACAGTAAGTTTGGTTAGTGTAGTTGGTCCCTGGACAAAGGAATTCCTCTTTTTGTTGTACGAAGGGCCAGACAGGGTTTGAGCAGATGTGTTTGGTACCTAACCGAAGAGTATTTTAATAGCAACAATCCGGTGTTGGTTAGGTAAAGATTAATCGCTCCTGCGTATAGTTATGGCCATTAGTAGATTCTGGACATTTCATATATTTGCAGTTCATTATCCATGCGGCGGGAATCCGGCGATTCCCTCCCACCTGAGCAGTTTGTAATAGTCACAGCCCACCTGTTCAAACTAACCTATGACCTTTTGTTATGATGCGAGGAGACATTCCTGTGTCCAATGAACAATGAGATTATAGGTCCCTTTGTAGTGTACTGTATGCAGTGTATATAAGATCAGCCAGCCTGGGCAGCTCATTCTCTGACTCTCCACAAACGGTTTTCATATTGACTAACTTGGAGCTGGTACCAGAAGAAGCTGCGCAGCGATCGTTCCCAGTGTGTGTAAGTAATTCTCTGTAATCAACTCGCTCGCTGTTTGTATTGGCCATTCATTCTCTCTCTCTCTCTGTTATAGTATAAGATTGTAACGTTATTGTATATTTCTGTCTAGATATTCTGTTAGAATTATATGTTAGCTTGTAGTGTATGACTTGTAAACTGTTTACCCCTTTTCGATATAACTAAAAGCTTGTTAGTAAAGGTGTTGGAACCTTATCACGGTATCGTGTGTTTATTACATTGCAGAGGGTAATAGGAGCGTCTCGATCGCTCAAACAGCTTTAGTATTAACAAGGTTAAGCAGCGTTATATCGCTACAGTGTTTCAGTACAAGGTTTAAAGTATAAGAGTATCCTTTCTGTGTGTTACATTCAAGGTTTACTGATTGTCATCCTGTGAGCGTCTGCGCCGCTCGTGATCTCCTCGTGGTCTCGAGCGTCCGCTACGCTGGTAGCGTAGCATTACGGTAGTCGCCCGCCTATAGCGTGCTCGACACCACGCATTAAGCTGTGAGCGAGCGTGCCGCATGTGCGTCTCGATCACGGCCGAGCGTATGCTACGCTAAGCGCGTACCCTTACGGTACCCCATACGCCAATTTGCGTACTGAGTCTCTTACCCATATAGTGAAGGTTATAAGATAATCATAATCAGCATTATCAGTCTGTTGCCAGCAGAAGCTCACTGAAAATAAAAAACCTAATAAATACTTTCTTTACTAGTAAGCTCAGGAGAGCCCACTAGGAGCACCCAGCTCTGGCCGGGCACAGATTCTAACTGAGGTCTGGAGGAGGGGCATAGAGGGAGGAGCCAGTGCACACCAGATAGTACCTAATCTTTTCTTTAGAGTGCCCAGTCTCCTGCGGAGCCCGTCTATTCCCCATGGTCCTTACGGAGTTCCCAGGATCCACTAGGACGTCAGAGAAAAGCTGCACCATGCAGCTAGTTCCCAGGAACAAAAGTCCTCCCCGGCTTCCACTAAATCCACCGCATGATGCTGGGGCTCCACAGACGGAGCCAGGAGCGGTGGGGGCGCATCTCCGAAATTTCAGCCACCAGTGGCTTCGCTCACGGGTGGATCCTTGGGCTATACAAATTGTGTCTCAGGGATACAAGCTGGAGTTCGAAGAGATGCCCCCTCACCGTTACCTAAAATCGGCCTTGCCAGCTTCCCCCATGGAAAGGGAGGTAGTGCTGGCGGCAATTCACAAGCTATACCTCCAGCAGGTGGTAGTAAAGGTTCCCCTCCTTCAACAGGGAAGGGGTTACTATTCCACAATGTTTGTGGTACCGAAACCGGACGGTTCGGTCAGTCCCATCTTGAATTTAAAATCCCTGAATATTTATCTGAGGAAATTCAAGTTCAAAATGGAATCGCTCAGAGCGGTCATTTCAAGCCTGGAAGAGGGGGATTTCATGGTGTCTCTGGACATCAAGGATGCTTACTTGCATGTCCCCATTTATCCGCCTCATCAAGAGTACCTCAGGTTTGTGGTACAGGACTGTCATTACCAATTCCAGATGCTGCCGTTTGGCCTGTCCACGGCACCGAGAATATTTACCAAGGTGATGGCGGAGATGATGGTGCTCCTTCGGAAGCAAGGAGTTACAATTATCCCATACTTGGACGATCTCCTCATAAAGGCGAGGTCCAGGGAGCAGTTACTGATCAGCGTAGCACACTCTCAGGAAGTGTTGCGGCAGCACGGCTGGATTCTGAATATTCCAAAGTCGCAGCTGATCCCTACGAAGCGTCTGCCCTTCCTGGGCATGATTCTGGATACAGGCCAGAAGAAGGTTTTTCTCCCGGAGGAGAAGGCTCAGGAGCTCGTGACTCTGGTCAGGGACCTCCTGAAACCAAAACAGGTGTCGGTGCATCACTGCACGCGAGTCCTGGGAAAGATGGTGGCGTCATACGAAGCCATTCCCTTCGGCAGGTTCCATGCCAGGATCTTTCAGTGGGATCTGTTGGACAAGTGGTCCGGATCGCATCTTCAGATGCATCGGCTGATCACCCTGGCCCCCAGGGCCAGGGTGTCTCTTCTGTGGTGGCTGCAGAGTGCTCACCTCCTCGAAGGCCGCAGGTTCGGCATACAGGACTGGGTCCTGGTGACCACGGATGCAAGCCTCCGAGGATGGGGGGCAGTCACTCAGGGAAGAAACTTCCAAGGGCTGTGGTCAAGTCAGGAGACTTGTCTGCACATAAATATCCTAGAACTAAGGGCCATATACAACGCCCTAAGCCAAGCGGAACCTCTGCTTCGAGACCAACCAGTGCTGATTCAGTCAGACAACATCACTGCAGTGGCCCATGTCAACCGACAGGGCAGCACAAGAAGCAGAGGGGCGATGGCAGAAGCCACCAGGATTCTTCGTTGGGCGGAGAATCACGTGCAAGCACGGTCAGCAGTGTTCATTCCGGGGGTCGACAACTGGGAAGCAGACTTCCTCAGCAGACACGACCTCCACCCGGGAGAGTGGGGACTTCATCAAGAAGTCTTCACGCTGATTGCAAATCGATGGGAACTCCCACAGGTGGACATGATGGCGTCACGCCTCAACAAAAAGCTAAACAGGTATTGCGCCAGGTCAAGGGACCCTCAGGCGATAGCTGTGGACGCACTAGTAACACCATGGGTGTTCCAGTCGGTCTATGTGTTTCCTCCTCTTCCTCTCATACCCAAGGTGCTGAGAATAGTAAGAAAAAGAGGAGTGAGAACAATATTCATTGCTCCGGATTGGCCAAGAAGGACTTGGTACCCGGAACTGCAAGAAATGCTCACAGAGGACCCATGGCCTCTGCCTCTCAGACAGGACCTGTTACAACAAGGGCCCTGTCTGTTCCAAGACTTACCGCGGCTGCGTTTGACGGCATGGCGGTTGAACGCCGGATCCTAGCGTAAAAGGGCATTCCGGATGAAGTTATTCCTACGCTGATAAAGGCTAGGAAAGACGTGACAGCGAAACATTATCACCGTATATGCCGAAAATATGTTGCTTGGTGCGAGGCCAGGAAGGCCCCTACAGAGGAATTCCAGCTGGGTCGATTCCTGCACTTCCTACAGTCAGGAGTGACTATGGGCCTAAAATTAGGATCCATAAAGGTCCAGATTTCGGCCCTATCCATTTACTTTCAAAAGGAACTGGCTTCACTGCCTGAGGTTCAGACGTTTGTTAAGGGAGTGCTGCATATTCAGCCCCCTTTTGTGCCACCAGTGGCACCTTGGGATCTTAACGTGGTCTTGGGTTTCCTGAAATCCCACTGGTTTGTGCCACTTAAGACCGTGGAGCTAAAGTATCTCACATGGAAAGTGGTCATGCTGTTGGCCTTAGCGTCGGCTAGGCATGTGTCAGAATTGGCGGCTTTGTCATGTAAAAGCCCCTATCTGGTTTTTCATATGGACAGGGCAGAATTACGGACTCGTCCGCAATTTCTACCAAAGGTTGTGTCTTCGTTTCATTTGAACCAACCTATTGTGGTGCCTGCAGCTACTCGTGACTTGGAGGATTCCAAGTTGCTGGACGTGGTCCGGGCTTTGAAGATTTATGTTAACAGAACGGCTGGAGTCAGGAAGACTGACTCGCTGTTTATCCTGTATGCATCCAACAAGCTGGGTGCTCCTGCTTCAAAGCAAACTATTGCGCGCTGGATCTGTAACACGATTCAGCAGGCTCATTCTGCGGCAGGATTGCCGCATCCAAAATCAGTGAAAGCCCACTCCACAAGGAAGGTGGGCTCTTCTTGGGCGGCTGCCCGAGGGGTCTCGGCATTACAGCTTTGCCGAGCTGCTACTTGGTCGGGTTCAAACACTTTTGCAAAATTCTACAAGTTTGATACCCTGGCCGAGGAGGAGCTTGTGTTTGCCCATTCGGTGCTGCAGAGTCATCCGCACTCTCCCGCCCGTTTGGAGGCTTTGGTATAATCCCCATGGTCCTTACGGAGTCCCCAGCATCCACTAGGACGTTAGAGAAAATAAGATTTTACTCACCGGTAAATCTATTTCTCGTAGTCCGTAGTGGATGCTGGGCGCCCGTCCCAAGTGCGGACTTTCTGCAATACGTGTATATAGTTATTGCTTAATAAAGGGTTATGTTATATTGGCATCCTTTGGTTGATGCTATGTTGTTTGTTCATACTGTTAACTGGGTAAGGTTATCACAAGTTATACGGTGTGATTGGTATGGCTGGTATGAGTCTTACCCTGGATTCCAAAATCCTTTCCTTGTAATGTCAGCTCTTCCGGGCACAGTTTCCTTAACTGAGGTCTGGAGGAGGGGCATAGAGGGAGGAGCCAGTGCACACCAGGTAGTACTAAATCTTTCTTTAGAGTGCCCAGTCTCCTGCGGAGCCCGTCTATTCCCCATGGTCCTTACGGAGTCCCCAGCATCCACTACGGACTACGAGAAATAGATTTACCGGTGAGTAAAATCTTATTTTTGCATATCACAGATGACCGCTCGGTCCCTGACACGAGGGTGCGCATGTATAAGGAAAAGAAACCTGAGGTAACCTTTCCCCCATCCCATGAACTTAACGAGTTATTTGAAAAGGCTTGGGAAACTCCTGATAAAAAACTGCAGATTCCCAAGAGGATTCTTATGGCATATCCTTTCCCTGCACGGGACAGGGTATGTTGGGAATCCTCACCCAGGGTGGACAAGGCTTTAACACGCCTGTCCAAGAAAGTGGCGCTACCGTCTCCGGACACGGCAGCCCTCAAAGATCCTGCTGATCGCAGGCAGGAAACTACTTAAGTCTATTTATGCGCATACAGGTGCTTTGCTCAGACCGGCAATAGCATCGGCATGGGTGTGTAGTGCAGTTGCAGCTTGGACAGATACCTTGTCAGCTGACCTTGATACCCTAGATAGGGATACAATTTTATTAACCTTAGGCCACATTAAAGATGCAGTCTTATATATGAGGGATGCTCAAAGAGACGTTGGGCTGCTGGGGTCGAGAGCCAACGCCATGGCGGTTTCTGCAAGGCGCGCCCTGTGGACTCGCAAATGGACGGGTGATGCCGACTCAAAGAAACATGGAGGTTTTGCCATACAAAGGTGAAGTTTTATTTGGGGAAGGTCTCGCGGACCTGGTTGCCACTGCTACCGCGGGTAAATCTACCTTTTTGCCTTTTGTTCCCCCACAGCAAAAGAAAACTCCACAGTATCAGATGCAGTCCTTTCGGTCGCGTTAGTCCAGAAGAGCTCGGGGCTCATCTTTCCTCGCCAGAGATAAGGTTAGAGGGAAAAGAATGCCTGCTACGGCTAGTTCCCAGGAGCAGAAGTCCTCCCCGGCTTCTACTAAATCCACCGCATGACGCTGGGGGAGTCCGCACCGGTGGGGACACGTCTTCGACTCTTCAGCCAGGTCTGGGTTCTGTCAGACGTGGATCCTTGGGCGATGGATATTGTATCCCAAGGCTACAAACTGGAATTCGAAGAGGTGCCCCCTTGCTGATTTTTCAAGTCGGCCTTGCCAGCTTCTCCCCCCCAAGTCGGCCTTGCCAGCTTCTCCCCCAGAGAGGGAAGTAGTGTTCGCTGCAATCCAAAAGCTGTATCAACAGCAAGTGATTGTCAAGGTTCCCCTAGTCCAACAGGGGAAAGGGTACTATTCGACCCTGTTCGTGGTCCCGAAGCCGGATGGTTCGGTCAGACCCATTTTAAAACTAAAATCCCTAAACCTGTACTTGAGAAAGTTCAAATTCAAGATGGAATCGCTCCGGGCTGTGATCTCCAGTCTGGAAGGGGGGGATTTTATGGTGTCACTCGACATGAAGGATGCATACCTTCATGTCCCCATATATCCTCCTCATCAGGCGTACCTCAGAGTCGCTGTACAGGACTGTCATTACCAGTTTCAGACGTTGCCGTTTGGGCTTTCCACGGCCCCGAGGATTTTCACCAAGGTGATGGCGGAGATGATGGTGCTCCTGCGCAGGCAGGGAGTCACAATTATCCCATACTTGGACGATCTCCTGATAAAAGCAACACGGTTGGATTCTCAATCTGCCAAAGTCACAATTGATTCCAACGACTCGACTATCATTCCTAGGCATGATTCTGGACACGGAACAGAAGAGGGTTTTTCTCCCGATGGAAAAAGCCCAGGACCTCCAGAACATGGTCAGAGACTTGCTAAAACCAAAAAGAGTGTCTGTTCATCAATGCACTCGAGTTCTGGGGAAAATGGTGGCAGCCTACGAGGCCATCCCCTTCAGCAGGTTTCATGCAAGGACGTTTCAGTGGGACCTCCTGGACAAGTGGTCCGGGTCCTATCTACTAATACATCAGAAGATAAGCCTGTCCCCCCGGGCCAGGGTGTCTCTCCTGTGGTGGCTGCAAAGTGCTCACCTTCTAGAGGGTCGCAGGTTCGGCATTCTGGACTGGGTTCTGGTGACCACGGACGCGAGCCTCCAAGGATGGGGAGCAGTCACACAAGGAAGAAATTTTCAGGGGCTATGGTCAAGCCAGGAGGCTTGTCTACACATCAACGTACTGGAATTGAGGGCCATATACAACGGCCTACGACAAGCGGAGGATCTTCGCGACCTACCGGTTCTGATTCAATCAGACAACGTCACAGCCGTGGCTCATGTAAACCGCCAAGGCGGGACAAGGAGCAGAGTGGCAATGGCGGAAGCCACCAGGATTCTTAGCTGGGCGGAAAATCACGTAAGCGCTCTGTCAGCGGTCTTCATTCCGGGAGTGGACAACTGGGAAGCAGACTTCCTCAGCAGACACGATCTCCATCCAGGAGAGTGGGGACTTCATCAAGAAGTTTTTACAGAGATAACAAGTCTTTGGGGAATTCCTCACATAGACATGATGGCGTCACGCCTCAACAAGAAGCTTCGGAGGTATTGTGCCAGGTCAAGGGACCCTCAGGCAGTAGCGGTGGACGCCTTGGTGACACCTTGGGTGTTTCAGTCGGTCTATGTGTTTCCCCCTCTTCCTCTCATCTCAAAAATATTGAGAATCATAAGACAAAAAAGGGTGAAAACAATACTCATTGGGGGTAATTCCAAGTTGATCGCAACAGGACATTTTTTAGCAGTTGGACAAAACCATGAGCACTGCAGGGGGGCAGATATAACATTTGCAGAGAGAATTAGATTTGGGTGGGTTATTTTGTTTCTGTGCAGGGTAAATACTGGCTGCTTTATTTTTACACTGCAATTTAGATTGCAGATTTAACTCACCACACCCAAATCTAACTCTCTCTGCACATGTTACATCTGCCTCCCCTGCAGTGCACATGGTTTTGCCCAACTGCTAAAAAATTTCCTGCTGCGATCAACTTGGAATTACCCCCACTGTTCCAGATTGGCCTTGTAGGGCCTGGTATTCAGATCTTCAGGAGATGCTCACAGAAGATCCATGGCCTCTTCCTCTCAGGGAGGACCTGTTACAACAGGGGCCCTGCGTGTTCCAAGACTTACCGCGGTTACGTTTGACGGCATGGCGGTTGAACACCGAATCCTAGCTGGGAAAGGTATTCCGGAGGAAGTCATCACTACTCTGATATAGGCTAGGAAGGAGGTGACGGCAAAACATTATCACCGTATCTGGAGGAAGTATGTTTCTTGGTGTGAAGCCAAGAATGCTCCTACGGAAGATTTCCATCTGGGCCGTTTTCTCCACTTTCTACAGACAGGTGTGGTTATGGGCCTAAAATTAGGCTCCATTAAGGTACAGATTTCGGCCCTATCTATTTTCTTTCAGAAGGAATTGGCTTCTCTCCCAGAAGTCCAGACTTTTGTAAAGGGAGTACTGCACATACAGCCTCCTTTTGTGCCCCCAGTGGCACCTTGGGACCTTAACGTGGTGTTACGGTTCCTGAAGTCTCACTGGTTTGAACCTCTTCAAACGGTTGAATTGAAATTTCTCACTTGGAAGGTGGTCATGTTGTTGGCCTTGGCATCTGCAAGGCGGGTGTCCGAATTGTCGGCCTTGTCTCACAAGAGCCCCTATTTGACCTTCCATGTGGATAGAGCAGAGTTGAGGACTCGTCCTCAGTTTTTGCCTAAGGTGGTTTCTTCATTTCATATGAACCAACCTATTGTGGTGCCTGTGGCTACGAGTGACTTGGAGGATTCCAAGTCCCTGGATGTAGTCAGGGCCTTAAAAATCTATGTAGCCAGGACGACTTGAGTTAGGAAAACAGAAGCACTGTTTGTCCTGTATGCAGCCAACAAAGTTGGCGCTCCTGCTTCGAAGCAGACTATTGCTCGCTGGATCTGTAACACGATTCAGCAGGCTCATTCTACGGCTGGATTGCCGTTAACAAATTCGGTAAAGGCCCATTCCACTAGGAAGGTGGCCTCTTCTTGGGCGACTGCCCGAGGCATCTCGGCTTTACAGCTTTGCCGAGCAGCTACCTGGTCAGGTTCAAACACTTTTGCAAAGTTCTATAAGTTTGATACCCTGGTTGATGAGGACCTTGCGTTTGCTCAGTCGGTGCTGCAGAGTCGTCCGCACTCTTCCGCCCGGTCTGGAACTTTGGTATAAACCCCATGGTCCTTATGGAGTCCCCAGCATCCTCTAGGACGTAAGAGAAAATAAGATTTTAAACCTACCGGTAAATCTTTTTCTCCTAGTCCGTAGAGGATGCTGGGCCCCCGTCCCAGTGCGGACAAAATCTGCAAGGCTTGTATATAGTTGTTACTTACATAAGGGTTATGTTACAGTTGAGATCAGTCTTTAGCTGATACTGTTTTGTGTTCATACTGTTAACTGGTTGCGTATATTCCAGTTTATACGGTGTGGATGGTGTGGGCTGGTGTGAATCTTGCCCTTAGATTAACAAAATCCTTTCCTCGTATTGTCCATCTCCTCTGGGCACAGTTTCTCTAACTGAGGTCTGGAGGAGGGGCATAGAGGGAGGAGCCAGTGCACACCTATTCTAAAGTTCTTTATAGTGCCCATGTCTCCTGCGGAGCCCATCTATACCCCATGGTCCTTACGGAGTCCCCAGCATCCTCTACGGACTAGGAGAAAAAGATTTACCGGTGGGTTTAAAATCTTATTTTTGCACGGAGCTATCCTCGGTCTACTAATGCTGGGTGCACATTGGAGCGATGTCAGGCTGATTTGCCGTTTCGGAACATCAAACTGCATACACTGCTCTGTGTATGGGTGATTGTGCACTCCTGCTGGTTCTTGGTTTGATTAGCTGGCTCATGTGTGATGCAGAGAGTCAACCTCCAATGAGCCCAGGAAGATTCCCTGATGAGGACACAGCAGTCAGGGGAGGCATACTATTAGGAATAAAAAAAAAAAAAAAATATCCACCATCAGAACACCATTGAATGATCACCATTCGATGGTGGCAAACATTGGATCGAATGGTAAAAATACTACCATCGAAAGAAAAACATTGTTTCAGAAACATCGACCATCGATGTCCATCCCTACTCATAATAAACAGTCTACAGCGTTTGCAAAATACCTGCTATAGCGCATTTTTACGTGCTACAGCGCGCAAGGGACTCACTTTATTTAAATATGCTCGGGTCTTGCAGTATGTGCTGTGAATCACTGTCCTGTGTGCGCATCAGCCAATACTGAAGTGCTATTGGCTGACTGGCGCACACCGAACGAGTGACTGCAGGACCTGATCATTCCCCGCCTCCCCAGTCAGTCTCCGCCGGCATGTTCCCAGCACGCCTCCTACGTTGTCCTTCTTGCCAGTCAGCGCGCCGCTCAGCAGCATACTGTGTGTGTGCAACGGTTGCCTCAGTCCCTGCACACAAGACCACTGCCTGGGGCCGGTATGTACAGGATGTTACATCGCTGACTAGAGGACCGTCCTACCATGTACCAACAGTGAAGGTATAACCCACCGCAAGTAACAGCATAAAACAAATATGCACAGCACAAGTGGCATATTCAGCAGACCACCACGGCAGGAAAGGTCCTTTCACCATCAAAACGCCAGGTCACGCCTCCCTGCTAAATATGCCACTTCTGCTGTGCACACTTGTTTCATGCTGATGTTACTTGCAGTGGTTTTTCTGCAGCGGGGTACACTGGGGTTCCACAGGGATAACATCGGGGTGTAGAGTTGGATCTTGATCCGAGTCATCAACAGGCTAAAAGCTTTGACTGTTCCCAGGATGCTTAGGGCCGCCTCCTCTATAACCCCACCTCCGTGCACAGGAGATCAGGTTGTAAGTTGGTGCCTGCAGTGCAGGCAGCTAACAGGGATGGCTGCTCTCAGGGCCGCAGCATAGGCACTTAGAAGTCATTATGACATATGCTGCGGCTCCCTCACCTCCCCCGGCGGCGTTGTATACTCCCGTGAACTGGTCGCCAGGTACTTACAGCGGAGGGCTCCAGTTCTTCACCTAGGGCACACACACAACTGCCACAGCTCTCCAGGATCACGTGGCCGCATCCATGGAGGAGGTAAGAGGGTCCCCCAGGCGGGACTCGCGGTCTTTAGGAGACGGACACGCGTGCTGGCGTGGGCACTGTGGCTGTACAGGGACCCCACTAGACCACCAGGGCAAGGGCACAGGTTGGATTACCTCATCCGTTTTACTAAGGCCAGCAGGACCCGGTGGTGAAGTCCAGCAAGAGGATAAGGCTCTGACCTGTAGCCCCAGCCCCAGGCGCCATTTACTGCTAATGTTCCCGCCCTGTAGCTGCTTCTCTCTGCCTCCCTCACTCCCTGTCAGCGTTTGTGCGTCATTATACACATGCTGAGCTGACTTTGGGACTGCTGGGCAATGTCTCCTCTGTAAAGCCGCCTGCATCATCAGCGCTGTGCATTTACAGGACACTTAAGTATTCTACATATCTTTAGACAGTGTTAGGAACAAGTGCATACATTCAGGTTATACAAGTTGTACAATTATCCTGTGATATGCATCTAGTGTTTACTGTGCATTGTTGTAGCTCTATTTATACATAGATTTACTTTGTAGTGGTTACTTGTATTGCTAGACCAGTGCAGTTTTATTGTTATTTGTGATAATTTCTGCATTGTACATGTGATTGTGTGTGTGCGCCAATAGATGCTGTGTGATTTCCATTCCGTGTATTTCACATATACTGCTATCCATATTTCTCTTACGTCCTAGAGGATGCTGGGGTCCACATTAGTACCATGGGGTATAGACGGGTCCACCAGGAGCCATTGGCACTTTAAGAGTTTGAGAGTGTGGACTGGCTCCTCCCTCTATGCCCCTCCCACCAGACTCAGTTTAGAAAATGTGCCCGGAGGAGCCGGTCACAGCTAGGGGAGCTCTACAGAGCTTTTCTAGTAAAAGTTATTTTTAGAGTTTTTTATTTTACAGGAGGCTATTGGAAACAGCCTGCCTGCCCTGCGGGGTCTGAGCCACTGTCTCCGCTGACTGGACACTGAGCTCCAGAGGGGTCTGATCGTTCTTCGCCACAGGGGACCACTCGCCCCAGCAGCATGCCGCCAACCACCTTACAGAGCAGAAGAAGTGGTGAGTCACCGACCCTCCTAGCAAGCGGGGGGCCGGTGTGAAAATGGCGGCAACGGGGAGGGAGAGCAGTATTAACTGTGCTCCTGTGAAGGTTGAGGCACATGGTGCGGCGCTGTGAGGGGCGCCCTGAGCCAGCGCTTACCCCCACACTGGTCAACAAGTCTGTCGGGGTCCGCGGATCTCAGCCACCAAGTTTTACCTCAGGCCAGTATAATCTATGAAGAGCGGAAAGACAGCGCCATTAAGGGGGCAGAGCTTCTCAGAGCGTACCCAGCAGCGTTCCAGCGCCATTTTCCTGCCTGCACAGTGCTGGATGGAAGAACAGGTCCCTCCGCAGCAGCTCCAACTGTCAGTACACGGTACCAGGGGGCTGTAGAAGGGGGAGGGGAGGCTGTAAACTGACTGTCTCCTTTTAAGGGACACAGTCTGCGCTGACAAGGGGTCTCCCTTTGCTGAAAGCGCTGTGTGTGGGTTGGCTCCAATCTCTGTGTCTCTCTTGCCATTCTTGGGGGGGAAACTGTCTGCCCCCACGTGTGTGTGTGTGGTGTGTGTGTGTGTGTGTGTGTGTGTGTGTGTGTGTGTGTGTGGTGTTTGACGGTCTCCTTTAGCTATGTCCAGGGACATGGTGTCATATGCTGCAGAGGATTTATCCTCCCCGGATGATCCCATTCCATGTAATCAGGATAGCACTGGTTTAGCACATATACCAGCAAGGGAGCCTGAGTGGTTTTCCTCTATCAAATCTTGGATTTCTCAGATTTCTGACAGGGTTGCAAGTAATGAATCTGCAACCCAGGTATTACAGAGCTCTATGGCAGTATGGCCTGGTTCTGGTACCTCAGGGCGCCCCGTTATATACCCCCACAAACGTGCGCTTGTGCATGTCACACAAGATGACACGGATACCGATTCTGACACTACAGATGGTGATGGGGATGTGTTGCGGGGGTCCACATCTCTTGCAAAGGGGGTGCAATTGTTGATAGAGGCTATCAGGGATGTGTTAAATGTTAATGATACCACACCTGAGCAGGGTGAGGAGGCTTTTTTTCACTGAAAATAAAAAAGCCTCGCTAACCTTCCCTGCGTCAAAGGAATTGAATGCTATATTTGAAAAAGCATGGGTAAACCCTGAGGAAAAATTCCAGATCCCTAAAAGGGTCCAGGTGGCATTTCCTTTCCCTGAGGAGGATAGGAAAAAATGGGAAAACTCGCCAATTGTTGACGCCTCTGTGTCCAGACTCTAAAAGAAGGTGGTTTTACCTGTTCCGGGATCTACCGCCTTAAAGGAGCCGGCTGATAGGAAAATTGGTAACACGCTTAAATCAATGTATACTGCTTCAGGGGCCATATTACGTCCCACTATTGCTACTGCATGGATTGCAAAGACATATGTAAAGTGGTCGGCTACCTTACTTAAGGATTTGGATACGATGGATAGGGATGACGTTGCATTGTATTTACGCAAATTACATGATTCTGCAGGTTTTATGGTAGATTACATGAAAGGTCTGGGTTCCATGGCTGCGGGAATATCTTCCATGTCTGTTTCAGCTCGTCGGGGACTGTGGCTGCGCCAGTGGTCGGCCGATGTGGAATCCAGAAGAAGTGTGGAGTCCCTACCCTATACAGGTCAGGCTCTCTTTGGGGAAGCTCTAGATGCGTGGATATCCACCGCTACAGCGGGTAAGTCTCCGTTTCTTCCCTTAGCAGCACCTGCTCCGAAGAAATCTCTCTCTTCATCTGCAACGCAGTCCTTTCGGCCTAACAAGCCTAGAAAGGCCAGAACTTCCAATACCTTCTTTAGGGGAGGTTGGGTTAAGTCCAAGAAACCTGCCGCTGCAGGTTCCAAGGAACAAAAGCCTGCTTCGGGTACGCCAAAGTCCTCCACATGACGGTGGACTGCACGCCCCGGTGGTGGGGCCAGAGGGAGCGAGACTCAGACACTTCTGTCATGTCTGGGTATCGTCGGCCTGGATCCCTGGGTAGTAGATGTTGTGTCTCGGGGATACAGGCTGGAATTTCAAAGTCTCCCTCCTCATCGCTTTTTCAAGTCAGGCTTGCCAACTCTGTTGGAGGACAGCACTGTACTACAAGACGCTGTCCAAAAGCTGGTAGAGGCACAGGTCATTGTGCCAGTACCACCTCACATGCTGAACAATGGTTACTATTTGAACCTTTTCGTGGTACCAAAACCAGATGGTTCGGTCAGGCCCATTCTGAACCTAAAATCATTGAACCCCTTTCTAAAGGAGTTCACGTTCAAGATGGAGTCTTTCAGGTCGTGATATCAGGTCTGGAAGAAGGGGAATTCTTGGTATCCCTGGATATCAAGGATGCGTACCTCCACATTCCGATCTGGCTGATCTCCGCTTCGCATTGCTGGACTGTCATTTCCAGTCCCAGGCACT
This sequence comes from Pseudophryne corroboree, assembly GCF_028390025.1. NCBI lineage: Eukaryota > Metazoa > Chordata > Amphibia > Anura > Myobatrachidae > Pseudophryne > Pseudophryne corroboree. The sequence continues at coordinate 375,763,942 of NC_086444.1, read as the reverse complement.
GCCATTCAGCCTCTCCATAACACCGAGGGTGTTTACCAAGGTGATGGCGGAAATTATGATTCTCCTCCGCAAGCAGGGTGTGAACATCATTCCATATCTGGACGACCTGCTGATAAAGGCATCGTCCAAGGAGAGGCTGCGGCAGTCCATTGTCCTCACAACGCGACTGCTCCAGAGTCACGGTTGGATTCTGAACCTACCAAAGTCACATTTGGAACCAACCCAGAGGTGGTCATTTCTGGGAATGATCCTGGATACGGAAGTGCAGAGGGTGTTTCTTCCGCAGGAAAAGGCGTTGGTGATTCAAGCCATGGTCCGGGATGTCCTGAAGCCACCTCGGGTGTCAGTTCATCAATGCATTCGCCTATTAGGAAAAATGGTGGCCTCTTACGAGGCTCTCTGGTACGGGAGGTTCCATGCTCGGACCTTCCAACTGGATCTCCTGGACAAGTGGTCGGGATCTCACCTCCACATGCACCAGAGAATTCGTCTGTCGCCAAAGGCCAGGATTTCACTTCTCTGGTGGCTCCAATTGCCTCACCTTCTGGAGGAACGCAGGTTCGGGATTCAGGGCTGGGTCCTTCTAACCACGGATGCGAGCCTCCGGGGCTGGTGAGCATTCACTCAAGGAGTAACCTTCCAAGGACGGTGGTCAAGCCTGGTGCCGGCCTGCCCATCAACATCCTGGAACTAAAAGCCGTCTACAAAGGTCTTCAGGCGGCCCCTCTTCTGAGAAATCGGGCCAGTCAAGTGCAGTCGGACAACTTAACAACAGTGGCTTACATAAACCGACAAGGCGGAACGAAGAGCAGAGCGGCAATGTCAGAGGTGACAAGAATACTCCTCTGGACAGAAAAGCACACATTAGCGCTGTTAGCCATCTTCATTCCGGGAGTAGACAACTGGGAAGCAGACTTCCTCAGCAGACACAATCTCCATCCAGGAGGGTGGGGACTCCACCCGGAGGTGTTCAAGGAAATAACAGATCTTTCGGGTTTACCCCAAATAGACATGATGGCCTCTCGTCTCAACAAGAAGCTTCGACGTTATTGTTCCTGGTCGAGGGACCCATAGGCAGTGGCAGTGGACGCCCTGGTGTCTCCGTGGGTGTTCCAGTCAGTGAACGTGTTTCCACCACTCCCACTCATCCCAAGAATCCTAAAGCTCATAAAGAGAACAAGGGTTCAAGCGATCCTCATTGCCCCAGACTGGCCAAGAAGGGCTTGATACGCGGACCTTCTGAGTCTACTGCAAGTAGAGCCAAGGCCTCTTCCTCTTCGGGAGGACCTGCTGCAGCAGGGGCCGTTCGCCTATCAAGACTTACCGCGGCTACGTTTGACAGCATGGAAGTTGAGCGCCTGATTCTTGCTCGGAAGGGCATTCCGAAGAATGTTATTCCTACCTTCATACAGGCTAGGAAAGGGGTAACGTCTAAACATTACCATCGTATTTGGAAGAAATATGTCTCTTGGTGTGAGTCCAAGAAGTTTCCTACGGTGGAGTTTCAACTGGGATGTTTCCTCCTCTTCCTGCAAGCAGGAGTGGATATGGGCCTGAGTTTGCATTCTGTGAAGGTCCAGATTTCAGCCCTATCCATTTTGTTTCAGAAACAATTCTCCCTCCCTGAGGTTCAGACCTTTTTGAAGGAAGTTCTGCATATCCAACCTCCCTTTGTACCGCCTACGGTGTCTTGGGACCATAACGTGGTGTTGCAGTTCCTCCAGTCGGTTTGGTTTGACCCTCTACAGGAGGTAGAGGTCAAATTTCTTACATGGAAGGCGGTCATTTTGTTGGCCTTGGCTTCTGCTAGACGTGTGTCCGAGCTGGGGGCTTTATCCTGTAAAAGCCCTTACTTGATCTTCCACGAAGATAGAGCTGAGCTCCGAACTCGTCAGCAGTTTCTTCTGAAGGTTGTGTCGGCATTTCATATCAATCAAACTATTGTGGTGCCAGTGACTACTGACTCCTCAATTACATCAAAGCCCTTGGATGTCGTAAGGGCTCTGAAGATATATGTGAAGAGAACTTCTCGTCACAGAAAGTTGGACTCTCTGTTTGTCCTCTATGATTCCAAGAAAATTGGGTGCCCTGCTTCTAAGCAGACTATTTCTCACTGGATTAGGTTTACTATCCAGCACGCTTATTCTACGGCAGGGCTGCCGTGTCCAAAATCTGTTAAGGCCCACTCTACTCGTAAGGTGGGGTCTTCCTGGGCGGCTGCCCGGGGTGTCTCGACAGTGCAACTTTGCCGAGCTGCAACTTGGTCTGGGTCGAACACGTTTGCAAAGTTTTACAAGTTCGATACTTTGGCCTCTGATGATCTGAAGTTCAGTCAATCAGTTCTGCAGGAGCCTCAGTGTTCTCCCTTCCGTTCTGGGAGCTTTGGTACATCCCCATGGTACTAATGTGGACCCCAGCATCCTCTAGGACGTAAGAGAAAATAGGATCTTGGTTACCTACCGGTAAATCCTTTTCTCGTAGTCCGTAGAGGATGCTGGGCGCCCGCCCAGCGCTTTGTTCTCCTGCAAATGTTATTTGGTTCAGTACAACTTCGTTTTAGTTGAGTACTGCATTGTTACTTGGTAAGTAATGTTTCAGCTGTTGCTGAGTAGTTCAAGCTAGTTGACTTGACGTTCTTTGTATGTGTGAGCTGGTATGGATCTCACCACTATCTGTGTATAATCCTTCTCTCGAAATATGTTGTCTCCTCGTGCACAGTTTATAGACTGAGTCTGGTGGGAGGGGCATAGAGGGAGGAGCCAGCCCACACTCTCAAACTCTTAAAGTGCCAATGGCTGCTGGTGGACCCGTCTATACCCCATGGTATTAATGTGGACTCCAGCATCCTCTACGGACTATGAGAAAAGGATTTACCGGTAGGTAACCAAAATCCTATTATTCTGTACCCTGAGGGGGGCTAAGTGCTTCAGGGTTTTCATATAATATAGTGTTTCACAGGATATACTCCTTTGGTATTTTTCTCTGTTTTACAGTCACCATATACCATTTAAATTCTCTTTGTGTGTGCTCTGCTTGCAATCACACTATACAGGGGGATTTTTGTAAGGTACTTTGTCTGCTTATATTGTACTATTTTGCCCTACGGTTACGCTTTCATATCATGTCAGCTACACAGAGTGATAATTCTATGGCTACTCCTGCACCATGCAGTGCTAATGCCATAGATGTCTCTGAGGAAAATATTACAGCTGAGGGTTCAGGTATAGGAGGTTGTATACCCCTTAGTCAGTCCACAGCAACGGGGGGAAAATCATGACCCGCCGTGGGCTACATTTTCTAATTTACTGACTATGCTTGTAACTAGACTTGCGCCCCCTATGGGACCTCCTGTGCCATTACAGCCACATATTGTCCCTGCTGTTAATCCGCCATGGGCAGAAACTCTATCCTCTCAGTTACAGCAATTAAGTCAGTCTTTGGCCAAGCAAAATCCTAACCCTCGCCTGCCTAAGACCAAGGGGTCGTCAAAACGGGCCATAACTTCCTCACAATCCACTCATGTTTCAGATAATTCATCTGATGAAAATGGTGCATATACTGACCCCTCAGACACTGATGCAGATGCTTCTGATGGGGAGTCTACTACACAGGTGGATGTTCCTGACCTTTTGGAGCCTATCGAGCTGATTCTTCAAATTGATGATGACAAAGAACCCCCAGCTACCTCTAAGAAACCAGATAAGTTGAAGCGTCAGAAGGTTACTAAATTAGTTTAACCTCATTCTGACTACCGTGTTGACATACCTCAGGAATCCTGGGAATATCCAGGAAAGAAATTCTCCCTGTCTAAGAAGATGCTAGCTCATTATCCCCTCGCTGCAGAGTTAAGTAAAAATTGGTAAACACCGCCGCCGGTGAACTCACAAGTCGCACGTCTGGTGGTGTCATTTGCTCTGCCTGTCACTACCGTCACCTCCTTGAAGGAACTGACGGATAAACCAGTTGAGGGTTACTTGAAATCTATTTACACTCTTGCTGGAGCTGTACATAGTCCTACTATTGCCGCCTCCTGGGCTGCTAAAGCCATAGAGGCCTGGGTTCCGGAAGTTGAAGCGGAACTACCGTCTAATTTTCCTGATAATGCTAGACAGTGTCTCTCATACATTATTACAGCCTCTCATTATATACAGGAGGCGGCATCTGATGCAGGTATCCTGGCGGCCAAAGCGTCTACTACGTCTATTCTGGCTCGCCGGATCCTCTGGTTGCGGTCCTGGTCTGTAGATCTAGACTCTAAAAAGACCTTGGAGGTGATCCCCTTTTAAGGGAAACATTCTTTTTGAGGAAGACCTTGTCGAAGTCGAAAATATTATAGCCACACGCATCACGTACAAACACCACACAGATGGCCTCCGTGTGGGTGCGTGTTCTGCCGTGCGTGCGCATACTCACAAGTTACGTATAATCGCTCAAGCGGTCGTGCGTATTAGCGCATGGTATGAGTAAATACGGTAGCCTACGCATTTGCATGAAAAAGCCACAAAGACATATCTCATATTTAATCCAGATAGTGCATAATTTACACATAGCCCACATGCACCACACCAGCGAGTTACATTTACTTTAAAGGTATAACAACAGAGGGATTCGACTTTACAGGGTATGAGGGAACAGAATTAGGTTAGGAGGTGGTGTTTGGTATCCAGCTGTACAGTATTATAAGATCAATATTCCGGTAGCAGTTTGCAGAAGATAGCATGCTCCTGCGCATAGATATGCGCAGGAACAGAATATTAATATTAACTGTATTTACTGTACTCTTGATATTCGGCGGGAACCCAGAGGAGAATATCTGCAAGTGCACCTGGACCAAGCATCGCCCACCTATTCAAACCGACCTATGACCCCTCCTGTACTGTAAATGACCAGCCCTTTGACCTATAGGTGAAGAGATTACTGTTTCCATTGTTTCATGATTTGGACTAATGTATAAAAGCCAAGCCTCCTGGCCGGTCATACACATTCTCTGAAAGTCATCTATCCAGATTGACTGAGGACCGGGACCGGGTGGCGCAGGCGAACAAACGTATGTATCCATCGATTGTAGCCTTTTCTCTTATGTGATTGTATTTCTTGTACCTCTTTTCTAAGTAAATAACTGTTGCTGGGTTGGATCTGCAACATTGCATATACAATTGGTGTCGCATTCCTTTTCCTGTTAGGGGTTATAGAGTGTATTCCGCCGCACGTGTAGCTACTCTGTGCTAACAGCGTGACGGCGTGCGCACGCAACGTGTACGCATTTGATAGGGGTTGCACGCACACACGCTTAACGGCCGCAGCGGTCTGACCATCTGTGTATTTAAAGTATTGCTTTTCTTCCTGAAAATTAATCAGACTTCACAATTGGCGGCTCCTCCGGTCCATCTCACACTCACAGACTTACAGGCCATAAAACAGACTTTGATCACTCAACAAAGGGTAGAGATGCATCTTTAAGTAACCTTGCTTTGTTGCTTGGTGTTTTAAAACCCTCTTTTGTGTTGTTAGATCACGTCTGTACTGCAGTCTGAAGAGGTGCTGGTGTGTAACCCGAAGAACACAGGAAAAAAAGCCGTTTATTATCTGAGTGTAACGTTGGCACAAAAGTGTACACAAAGCGTACCGATACTTTGCATGCATTCTCACATATTGGGGGTCATTCCGAGTTGTTCGCTTGCTAGCTGCTTTTAGCAGCATTGCACACGCTAAGCCGCCACCCTCTGGGAGTGTATCTTAGCATAGCAGAATTGCGAACGAAAAATTAACAGAATTGCGAATAGAAATTTCTTAGCAGTTTCTGAGTAGCTCCAGACCTACTCACAGATTGCGATCAGCTCAGGCCGTTTTGTTCCTGGTTTGACGTCACACACACGCCCAGCGTTCGGCCAGCCACTCCTCCGTTTCTCCAGACACTCCCGCGTTTTTCCCTGGCACACCTGCGTTTTTCTGCACACTCCCAGAAAACGTCCAGTTTCCGCCCAGAAACACCTACTTCCTGTCAATCACTCCGATCACTTCAACGATGAAAAATCTTCGTTCGGACGTGAGTAAATCAACTAAGTTTTGTGCTAAAATATTAACCGCATGCAGTGCGCATGCGGTTAATATTTTAGCGCATGCGCATTTTTGCCTTAATCGCTCCGTTGCGAAAATCATCAACGAGCGATCAACTCGGAATGACCCCCCTTGTTGCCATAGGTTTTCAGTCATTATAGATCTGTGTGAAATCGGATACATTTGTTTGCTATATAGATATTTGAAAGTGTGTTAAAGGTGTAATTGTAAAACATGAAACGCAGTTCCGGCCTAGTCGTTTAGGTTCATACAGAACAATTGTGTGTCGTATTAGTGAGTAATAGTAGTTTTATTGCTCACATTTATCGAGAGTGTGGTTTATTAAATTGCGAACGCACATTTGTACACGTGGCATGGTACGTGAGGACAGCGTACAGAGGCGCGCACGTGGCGCAAGGTCACGAACGGTCGTGTGTTTACGCAAGGTTGCGTAGAGTTACGAGCGCAAGGTATACCAACACGATAGCTGTTCAATTTAAGGTGGGATTACATTTAATACAATGGCACATAACTATCCGATTTCAAAAGCAGATTATTGTAACACTTTGTTTAAACTGTACTACTTCTGGGATAAGACTACTAGTCAAAAGGAGTGATATTTTACTGTACAGAAAAAAAAAACACTGTGTATTTGTGTGAGCTGAAAGAGTGAGTGTATTGAACCCCGGGAAATCGGTATACCGTGGAGACACTGAGTAAGCAGAGGCTTGGTGGCGTAAGGTCGGCTGACTTACGTTAATAATAGAGAAATAAGCAAGTCGTGAGGAGACTTGCACAGGAGCGTGATAGAGTATAGAATTGTGAATTGATGTTAAGGTTTTGTGTTGCGCTCCGGCTGAGGAGCGCAGCTTGTGAATTCGACTCCACTGATCGGAGGGCGGATAGATAACAAGTATCTATACGCTGCGTGACTGGACCGCGTTTGTGCATACGATACGTGGCGCAACGTGATACCAGTTTGCGTGCTTTCGCGTAAATTGCGTTATCATACGCGTCATGTAGAGCATACGCAAGCGTGATTTGTGTATAGAAGGAAGTTTTTTCGCTGTCTCTCTCAGGAAGAAATTGTCCAAGGTGAGACGTTCACTGGAAAGGGGGATCAATAGTCTGTTTCTCTCCCTACACAAATTCCAGTAAATAGAAACCATTTGCTGATAGGGTCCTCACTGGGTACGTGGTGGTCACTATTGGAGTGAGTCGTGGTACATCAGCGGAGAAGGAGTGGGTGTAAAGCGCTCGGAGAACTTTCACCGTCTTTTCGTTGTGCAGTTGTGTATTGTGTTTAAAAAGTCCGCAATGGGATCCAATTGCACAAGCGGAGGGCGTTCGGCAGCCAGGGTTCAGGCTGAAGAGGTGCAGCCCAAGGGGTCAGCAAGGTTGATAATGTGTGGGAAATATTGTCCACATGCGGAGGCTTTTTGCAATGAATGGGTACGTATGACTGCTGATGATAGGGCATCATTCCCTAGGATGGGTACTTTTGAACCAGAGGTACTGCAGAGCATAAGGATTAGTATATGTCTGATCAAATCTAGGAAACAGAGGATCAGACATACTGATTGTTTAAATCTGTGGCAGCAAGAGGGAGATGTGCAAAGGGAATTTGCGCGCACAGCAGGTTCCAACCCTGACAGGAAGGTGATTGCGAGCACACCACCACTGCCATATGTCGATGGGGGGAAACTGGCTACATCCAATGGTGCATCAGTTAACGATAGCAGTATGCATATTCAATGTATTAAACCTAACCCTTGCCAGTTGTATCCAGTTTTGAATTTTCCCCAAGGTTGTGAGGAATATGACGAGCCTAGCACAATATCGGCACTCTCTCTAGCAGCTACCATACAGGACACTCAGATGGGCACGGCCCAACCGGTGAGAACAGTGGTGATACCCCCCAGTGGAGGGGCAAGTGAGGTCGTGTCCACCGGTAAGTACGGCACCATACATTATGCAGAGACAATAGCTCCCCGTATTATAGAGACAAACAGAAATGAAGTGGTTGAGCTAAATCCAGTCAGGGTGATTGCAGTCCCCAATGGGAGAACTGATAATCAGGGAGTAACTCCCATCAGGAACATTGCAATGCATTGTCCTTGGTCCCGATCAGAACTGAGATCAATTATGTCAGAATTCACCGATCCCAGAAAAGATCTAGTCGGATGCCAGAGATTTATTAAAGAATTGGGTAACGCCCATGAGCCCACAAACAAGGATTGGCGGATAGTGCTCAGAGCGAGTCTACCCTCAAATATTGACATCCCAAAATTCATAACTGATTGTAAACTAGATACAGAAGTGCCTCTCACTGATGAGTACAACCAGGAGAATGTAAGGCAAATTAACTTACAACTAGGACTGTATTTCCCTACTGTTGTTAAAGGGAACAAAATGTTTCTCCATAAGAAAGAAGGCATCCGAATATTTCCATAGAGCACTGCAGGAAATGGCTAGATACACTGGGGTAGCGGATATTAAGGAAAAATGACAACCACAGGGAGGTAGCTGTCTCTGTGCTAATGGATGGATAAAAGGAGGCATTGAGGACCAGGGTGCAAACCTCTCTGCCAAATTGGAGGTGTATCACGGTAGCTGCGCTAAGGGAGTCTGCCATTGAGCATGTTTGCAACATCACTAAACACAGGGAGTCACAAGGGGATAAGCTGATGATGGTAAGTATACAGGCTCTTACAGGCAAGTCCTACCAGCCAAAACCCCAGACCCCTGATGGTAAGTCACGGTCAAAAACATGTTATCTTTGCAATAGAGAAGGGCATTTTGCAAGGGAGTGTAGGAGTAAAGGGACATAACGTATATAGACCCCCTAGACATGAATACGAACCACGTTACCAGACACATAGTTGGGAACAGGGAACACATAGAAGGGATTATGAGCCGCATAGAGGGGAAACAAGGAGGTACCCACCAAGGAGGGACTGGCAGAGCCCTGAAAACCCACAGTTATCCCCCGCACATATGGTAGCTGCCAATGCCTGGCGGGAGGGTCCCACTACACAACAGAGGTTAGGCCACACCTGTAGTCTGCAGCCAGTGAAATTGATTGCTGGCCTTGGTAGTGAACCTGAGGTCATGGTTGATGTAGCTGCTGTACCACTACCTTTTCTTGTAGATACAGGGGCGGCCAGATCAGTGTTAAATTCCACCACAGGTGTAACGACCACGGGAAAAACGATTTTGGCAATGGGAGTAACAGGAACGGTGCAACAATACCCTTTGAGTAGAGCTGCAGAGATTACGATAGGGCCCTTGCAAACCAAACATTCTTTTCTGTTGGCTGCATCGGCTCCGACTAATCTACTCGGCAGAGATTTGTTGTGTAAAATGCGGTGTGTCATATACTGTACCCCTGAGGGTGTGTTCTTAGATATCCCTGAGAACCATGCACAGGAGGTACAAGATATATTAGAGACCCCTCAAAGGCTAATGTTACACTCTACTGTTATAGACACGTGTCCATCGCAGGTAGAGGAAATTATCTCACAAATACCGGGTTCCCTTTGTACCAAAGATGGACAGGACACTGGATTGATGGCAAATGTAGCCCCAGTAGAAGTACAAATAAAAGATGGCAGGATAGCTCCAAAAATTCCTCAGTACCCTCTGAAGCCAGAGGTAGAATTAGGAGTATACCCCATCATAGAATGGCTGCTACAGCAGGGCATCCTAGTCAGGACGTCCAGCATAGCTAATAGTCCCATTTTCCCTGTGAAAAAGAGTGTGGGGAGGGGTTACAGGCTAGTGCAGGATCTAAGGGGGATAAACAAGATAGTTGAGAGCCAATTCCCCGTAGTGCCCAATCCAGCTATCATCCTCATGCAAATTCCCTCCACCTCTAAGTTCACTGTCATCGATCTCTGTTCTGCTTTCATTTCTGTCCCTCTCCACCCTAACAGCCAATACCTCTTTGCTTTCACTTACAGGGGAGTACAGTACACCTGGACTCGTCTTCCCCAAGGTTTCATTGACAGCCCGAGTATTTTCTCCAAGGCCTTACATGACTGTTTGCAATCTTTTCAACCTGAGAGTGGGTCGGTGCCAATACAATATGTTGATGACTTGTTGTTGTGCTCTGACTCATTCGAGTCATCCTTGGCAGACACTAAACAGCTTCTGTTTCATCTCTCCCAGACAGGACACAAAGTTTCAAAGGATAAGTTGCAGTTATGCCGGACTAGGGTTAAATACTTGGAACACTGCTTGACGCAAGGACTTAGGCACCTGACCGCTGACAGAATACAGGCCATCTGTGACATGACTCTGCCACAAACTCAGCAACAGATCCGCACTTTCCTCGGAATGTGTGGGTACTGTCGGAACTGGATTCCAGGGTTCTCTATACTGGCACTACCTTTGCAAGAAATGGTCTCCTCGAATAAACCAGAACGGGTCTCTCACACAGATGAGTCCGAACTGGCATTTGAGAGACTAAAACAATGTTTGTCACAAGCACCAGCATTGGGTATGCCAGATTATGAGAAGCCCTCTGAATTGTACGGTACTGAAAGCGCTGGGTGCGCGGCAGGAGTCTTAACACAGAAACATGGTGATGCCAGCAGACCGGTAGCCTACTACAGCGCACAGTTGGACACTGTAGCACGGTCTCTCCCCACTTGCTTGCAAAGTGTTGCAGCCATAGCTTTGCTGGTGAGTAAAAGCGAGGACGTAGTGTTAGGACACGACTTGACCATCCATACACCACATGCAGTATCAGCCTTGCTAAACTCCGCCCAAACCAGACGTGTCTCATCTGCTCGGTTTACAAAGTGGGAACTATCACTAATGGCACATCACCATTAAGAGATGCAGCTCACTAAATCCTGCAACTTACTTGCCAAGTGTGCCTTGCATGCACAAAGGGTGGAGGATGAGAACAATGGTGAAGGAGGATTTAGTGCAGACACTGATACGCATGATTGTATGGAATACCTGAACCAGACATTCACTGCGAGACCTGACATCAGTGACAACCCACTGGAAGGCGTAGACTTTACCTTCTACACTGACGGTAGTTGCCACAGACAAACGGAATCGGGAGACCTGTGCACCGGATACGCAGTTGTAGATGACGAAGGTATCATAGAAGCTGAACCCCTTGGCCCACCTCACTCAGCACAAGTCGCTGAGCTGGTAGCACTGACCAGAGCATGCGAGTTGGCAAAGGGTAAGTCAGCTAATATATACACGGACTCTAGGTACGCCTTTGGAGTGGTACATGATTTTGGGGCCCTGTGGCGCCTCAGAAATTTCATGATGGCAGCTGGCACACCTGTAGCGCATGCGGCATACATCAGGAGGCTTCTGACAGCAATACAGGAACCGGAAAGAGTGGCTGTTATCAAGTGTAAAGCACACACTCACAACCAAGACTCAATTTCACTTGGTAACAGCCGGGCAGACGCTGCAAAATCAGCAGCAAGCACCACCATACAAACAAACATCACACCACTGATGACATTTAACACAGTTAACACGCAACAGTTAATTGAAATGCAAAATTTGTGTTCCCTACAGGAAAAGGCGGTCTGGAAGGCGAAGGGATATGGTCAGGAGTCCTCAGGACTTTGGACAGATGGACACGGTAAGCCAGTGGCCCCCAGGGCATATCTCCCAAGCCTAGCTGAGGCGGCACACTGTCTGACTCATCTGGGTAAGGAAGGTATGTGCAAACTGGTAAGAGCCTACTGGAGTGCACCAGGGTTCTCTTCTCATGCAGGTAAGAAAGCAATGACATGTCTTACTTGCTTGAGGAAGAATATTGGTAAGGCAATACCAAAAGAGCCATCCCATATCCCTCCTACAGACGGACCTTTTCAGGTAAGACAAATCGACTTCATACAGTTACCACCCTGTAGGAATTTAAAGTATGTGTTAGTATGTACCGATGTCTTTTCAAACTGGGTAGAA